>NC_143192.1:2157500-2467307 GCF_051530095.1 Phoenix dactylifera | reverse complement strand
ATGTATACCCTCGTAAAACTCTGTTATTGTGCAAATGCCCGTAATATAACGGTTGTTCCAATGGTGTTAAGAAAAATCAAATTTATATTAATTAAGAATAAAATAAAATTTTAAAATTACACTATTATTTCTGTCTTCTTCTTCTTCTGCTATCGGGATCGCGATCTATTTGCATGTCTATCCATTAAGAGTATTTTAGTCATTTTAATTTGAAACCGTTAATTTTTTATCGCCGTTAAATAGCATGGATACATATGCAAAAATAAAGATTAAAAAAAATGGTAGAATGGCAAAACAAGTGTTTTACGAGGATATACATGCATTGCAAAATTCGATATTTAGGAGGGTGCTTATGCCAAAAATAAATAAATAAATAAATAAATATTTTATCTATTTTGCCATCTCTACCATTACTCACGCCCAACGAAGGAAGCGACAACTTTGGTTGTCTCAAAACAATGCAGTGTTCATTCACCTCCTCCCGTCTCACAACTCACTGCACATGGTTTCTCCGTGTGCGGCCCGTCAAAGTTCGCGCCATCACGGGGGATTTGTCCAAGTGAGCTGTCCTGCGCTTGGCTATCTCTCTCTTCTCTTGGCGAGAGAAAAGAGAGAAAGGAAATGGTGGAGCCCACGCACCACCCTTCTCACGCCTTGAGAGGCGCCCATCATCTTAGGCTTCTTTCAGAAAACATCTAATTCTCATGTGCTCCCCATGAGCTAGTTAACGTAAACATGCTCTCGCTAGAGGACACTTTCATGAACTTGGAAGGAGGCTTCCATTTGGCCAGCCTCAGCTCATTAAGATACACTGAAATGAAGGGTAAAGAGAGCGAGAGGGGCTCAATGTAACGCTGTCCATCTCACTTTACGCGCTCTTTCATCCCTCTGCACCGCACTGCAATTCTATAAGAGCAAAGCTATCCTTCATCATTCGTATCCATCACCAATGCTTTGCTTACAAGCCCATTCTATTCTTTCCTCTCCCAACCCGATCTCTCTCCTTTGATCATCACCATATACCCAATGGAGAGGTGAGAGAGGACAAGAAAAAGATAAAGAGGAGAGAGAGTTCGGGTTTTGTCGTATTTTTTTCTTCACCTCCCAATCTCTTTCCTCCACTCCCAATCCATCCTTTTCACAAAAATGACTTTAAACACTGCAACCTTTGCTCTCTTGTGTTGGCTCTCAATCTCCATCTTTGTTGGTGCCGATAATCCATATAGGTTCTTCACTTGGAATGTCACTTTTGGAGACATCTATCCTCTTGGTGTAAGGCAGCAGGTACTCTCTCTCTCTCTCTCTGTGTGTTCTTTTTTCTTTTTAGGAGGCCATTTTTTGTGGCATTTTGATGATGTTTTCTTTGGTGTTTTTGGTATAGGGGATACTGATCAATGGGCAATTTCCGGGGCCAGATATCTACTCGGTCACCAATGACAATCTCATTATCAATGTACACAACAGCCTGACCGAGCCCTTCCTCATCTCATGGCAAGTGTTAATTCCTACTTTCTCTTCTTTCTTGCTCATCTTCTACGGATGATCATGGAAGCTATATTTTTACGCTTATGTTGTACTTATTAAGTTTTTGTATGAATTTTACTAACTTCTAAGGCCTTATCAATAATATCCTGGATTAGCCCTCGGCACTTGTGCCATTGGAGTGTCGGTGATGGTGACCATATATCCAGCCAGGCAAAGCTAGCAGGCAAACTTCTGACCCAAAAAGAAGTCACATAGGTGATGATCTGTAGCAAAATTTTTCTGCACTTTTTACTAACAGCCAGTACAGTGACCACTGTACTAGATGCTGAGAAAAAGAGCAACCCAGTGGTCTCCAGTCAACTGTTTAGCATTTACTGAAGGATTGAGTTTCAGTACTGATACAGATAAAAAACTGTCCCCACAAGTTGAAACTTCAAGTATTTGAAGTTTATTAGTCATTTAATAATTAGTCATAGATCCTTAAAAGGTTTAGTTTGAATATTAGCATTTTGTTGCTGTTTTCCATGTAATTAATACTTTTATATGCTGAGTGGAAGTGATTGTCTGTGAGTAAATATTTACTTAAAGGAAATAACATTACTGTGGAAAACAACTATATAATTTTGGCAGAAGAGTGGTTCACACAAGTTTCGAGATCATTATAGAAGTAATGGATTATAATTATAAGTTGGTGCAATCTTTGGAACAGGAATGGAGTGCAGCAAAGGAGGAATTCATGGGAGGATGGGGTCTCCGGAACCAACTGCCCAATTCCGCCGGGTAAGAACTTCACCTACATTTTGCAGGTGAAGGACCAAATTGGCAGCTACTTCTACTTCCCCTCCCTCTACTTCCACAAGGCCGCCGGGGGCTTCGGCGGATTCCGAATCCTCAGCCGGCCCCTCATTCCTGTCCCATTCTCGGAGCCTGCCGGCGATTACACCGTCCTCATCGGTGATTGGTACAAGGCGAATCACTCAGTAAGCCTCCCTTTTTATATTCCACATCCTAAGCATTCGCATCCAAATTTTTCTTCATTGCTATATGATATCTGAAAAAGTAGTTTCTGCGTATCTACATATTTCAAAGTGGCTTATATTTGGTCGAGCATATGTTAAATATTTGTTATGCCCTAAATAAATAAAAAAAAAGATCTTATTCTATATCTAAAAGATAGAGGATATTTTTAGAAAAAATTCCTCAATTTTCCGTCGGGAAGGTTATAATTTTTTTTTAATAAAATATGAGAATCTTATTTTTATAGAAAAACTATTTTTTATATTTTAGAAAAATTTCTAACTTTTTTTTTTTCGTGCGAATCAAATGAGTCGTTAAGATCTCGACCGTTAAGGATGAATCATGATGGCTAATGGTTGGATGACACACGGTGGTTGCTATTGGGTGTGCACAAAATTGTTGTCACATGGAGTGCACCTGCCAAGGGTGCAACGGACAAGGAGTCACGGGATTGCTCTGCCTTCATTGCTTAATCCATACGAATTGGGTTTAGCGAGTTTATCACAGTGTTGATGAGAAATTTTGGAACCCAGGCTTTCACCTTTTTGGCACGGCATGGACGTCTGTGCACGGACCTGACGTGTGGACTCACATGTTCCTTTTGGCTGTTTCCTTGGTTGCCTTGGTGTACTTTTGGGTATGTCTGAATTGAGATCTGAATATATGTTAGAAAATATTACTCAAATGAGTCTAGATCTAATAGCTTACTTGATAAATTTGTTATAATATAAATTATATTTTTTTAAAGATTTTTTTGCATTAATACTTTCTAAATATCGAATTTTACATAAATACCCTTTCAAAATAGATATTTATATGTATACCTTCATAAAATACTTATTTTGCTATTTTATCTTTTTTTTTTAATTCTTGTGTTTTTGCATATGTACCTACTTCATCTAATGCTTTTAAAAAATTAACGGTTTTATGTTAAAATGACTAAAATACTTTTAATGGGTGGATGTACAGAAAGAAATATTTATAAGGCGATTGAGATAGAAGACAAAAAAAAAGTAATTTCAAAATTTTATTTTATTTTTAATTAAAATAAATATGATTTTTATTAAATTAAGGGCATCTGTGCAAAAAATAGTATTTTATGTATAAATTTTAAGAGGGTATTCACGTAAATTTGAATTTTTAGAAAAATATTCATAAAAAACTTTATTTTTTAATTTTTTTTTTCTCAATGTCAATAAATTTTATGTTTATTCCCTTACCACTTCTTTGGCCTCTCAGATCACCTTCCACCTGAAGACTCCTTGTTTGCTACTGAGATCTATTGTTTGGTACTTTTCTGGATCTGATCTGATTGAGGAATAGCTAAGAGTTTAGGTCAAAAAAATTAGGCACAAAGACCATCCAATGAAAGTTTCCACCCTAGTCATGGCTTTGTTAGTTGTGCTATGATTGGTGATCCAGTGGTGCCCAAGATACATGGAAGCATGGTATTGTTTTACACCAGGCAACTTTTGGTCTTTTCCCCAGGAGCTAGCAAGCAGCAGCAGAGATAGGAGGCCCCCCATTGTGCCATGTCACAAAATTTTCACCATAAGATGACAAAACTGCATTCAGCTGTGCATAAAAGTTTTTATGGAGGTCCAATTAAGGATCTCCCATTCATTCAATCCCATGAAACTATCTTACCCATTCAATGGACCA
Source organism: Phoenix dactylifera (assembly GCF_051530095.1). NCBI lineage: Eukaryota > Viridiplantae > Streptophyta > Magnoliopsida > Arecales > Arecaceae > Phoenix > Phoenix dactylifera. Next base: position 2,463,143 of record NC_143192.1, on the reverse strand, counting down.
ACCAAGACATCTCCAAACAAAAGATGCAGATTGCAATGCCAACAATAGGGTGACATTTGCATGAAAATTACTATTAATGAACGCTATATATTGAGACCTTCCTCTTCCTCCTATTTTCTGTACTACTCTTCTAAGGATCTGTTTTGATATTCCAACATGAATGGACGAAAAATTCTGTAGAATTCATCCAAATAACATCCAAGCCAAATCCTGTGGCAAGAAAAAAAATGATCTTCATAGATTGTAGAAAATGTAAGATGGATGGACCAACAGATTCTATTTCTATAAAATTTTCAGCCTAATCCTATAGAAATATCCAAATACACCTTAAGTTGTTCAGCGATCTTGCTGATGTAAATCTGAAATAATGGTTATGAATATATTTTCCATTTTTTTCTCAAAAAAATGATTCTATTATCGAAATTTGCCTACAAATGTTGATACCCAAGTCTCAACAAACTTGGTTTTACACTGAAATCTAACTGTTTGGAAATACAAAATGTATACTGAACAGCTAAGTCTTCACCACCAAAAAAAAAAACAGCAAAGAAGAAAACATTACTATATATATATATATATATGAATCTGAGAACTGTTTTGTTCTTGTGACCAGGCTTTGAGAGCCAGGCTAGACGGTGGCACGAAGCTCCCTTTCCCGGACGGCATTCTCATCAACGGTCATGGCCCCAACGGCGCTTATTTTACAGTTGATCAAGGTACTTCCTCCAATGCCGTTTCCTTTTTTTTTTTTTCTCTTCAAAACAGCATTTCATTTCATTTCACTCTAATGTGAGTACAATCAGCCAGATCAAATGAAAGTAAACAGTACAATACGCGAGGAATGCAAGCTAAGCTTGTCCAACATCGTTTCCTTTGTTACAAGTTACTCACATATTCGAGAAGTCGGCACTTCAAATAACGGCTATCATCATTGTTCATTGTTAACACAAACCTTGTAATGAATTACATAAATTTTGGTGCAGGCAAGACTTACAGGCTTCGGATCTCAAATGTGGGGCTCCAAAATTCGCTAAACATCCGAATCCAAGGTCACACGATGAAGCTGGTGGAGGTGGAGGGAACCCACACCCTTCAGAATACTTACTCCTCCATCGACGTCCATCTTGGCCAATCGTTATCGGTTCTCGTCACCGCCGACCAGGCGCCGAAGGACTACTATATTGCCGTCTCTACCCGTTTCACCACCACCGTCCTCACCACCACTGCTGTTCTTCACTACAGTAGCTCCGGGCAGAAGGTTTCTGGCCCAATTCCTGGTGGGCCCACCACCCAGATTGACTGGTCTCTTAATCAGGCCCGTTCATTTAGGTATTACTATTTTTCCATCACTTTGTTACACACATACATTCATGCATACATATATAGAATTGTTGAAAATAATATGGGCTTGGCCTATGCTAATCTTGGGCCCAACCTGTTGTGATTTGGGTCATTATCATGGCAGAGGTTCGGTGTTTAGTGCTAGGCCTACATGTGCCCTAGTCATGACTGGCCTCAGTTTGAAATTTTAGTCTAAATTGTGGATACTTTTTTCTTTTGTCTCAATCTTACTCATTTTTTGTTCATTTTATTTCATTTTTTATAGCTCAAAATCATGACTTTAGACCAAATGGCCACCTATCTCGGTTATTAACTAAGTTAAAAGGTACATCATGTCATTATTATTTCACTTAACCTTCTCTACCTATTGGACCCATCTTACGGTGGCCGAAAATGAGTTTTTTGATCTACTTTAATTGTATGTTTAGATGATTGGGCTAAAAATCCTATAATTCACCGGTTAAGCTAGTACAACCAGCAAGATCATAAGTTTATAGGCTGAATTAAGCCTATATTTATATATATATCTAAAAGTGGCTAGAATTTTATAGGCAGGTTTTTTTTTTCTCTCTATACAATACAGTACTTTCAGGTATTTATGAATATAGGTTTAGCCCAACCTACAATCTTATAATTTTGCTGATTATACCCAAGAATCCTATATAATTTTTAGCTCAATCATTCAAATATATTCTAATTATTTTTTTTCCCAGGTAGCTTGATTATATTTTGAATCAACCTACTACTGCTGCACTCTCTTCATTAACATCTGATCTTAAACCTACTAGAAACATGAGGAGCATGAACTGGCGAATTCAATTTTTTTTTTTAAAACATAGATTCAGTTTGTGGATTCTTGAGTCCCCTACTAAGTGAAGGCTGATTCATGATATCTTCATTCTTGCTCGTTGCTGTATCTCTGGAACCGTAGGACCAACCTCACTGCAAGCGGACCAAGGCCAAACCCCCAAGGTTCATACCACTACGGCATGATCAATGTCACCCGGACCATCCAGCTCTCCAGCTCCGCCGCCCAGGTGAACGGCAAGCAGCGTTACGCAGTTAACAGCGTCTCTTATGTCGAGCCGGACACCCCCTTAAAGCTCGCCGACCACTTCAAGATTGGAGGAGTCTTCCGGCTTGGAAGCATCTCCGACCACCCCACAGGTGGAAAGGAGTACCTCGACACCTCGGTCATGGCTGCCAACTACCGAGTCTTTGTGGAGATTGTGTTCGAGAACAGTGAGGACATTGTCCAGAGCTGGCATCTTGATGGCTATAACTTCTGGGTTGTGGGGTATGGTGGCCATTTCTTGATGATTTATAGCTGATTTTTGTGCTCCCTGCCTAATCTTTTATCATACTGGAGATGGTGTTGGTTCTCTTTTTGTTTGCAGGATGGATGGAGGGCAGTGGAGGCCAGACAGCCGAAAAGGTTACAACCTTAGAGACGCAGTATCTCGCTGCACTGCCCAAGTAAGAACTGAGCTCTTACCATGTTTTCTCATGCAATATTATGGAGCATTCTGATGTTTGCACAGCCTAGAAAGTTGATGCACCAACCTATAACAATGCCTAGGAAGAAACCAAAAATTTTATAGATTGATCTCTACATATTAATGCACAAGAAACTCAAGCATTGGTTTATAAAATCAGTTTCAAACATAACAAAACGAGTTTTCAGCATGAAATAGAAATTCTTTCGCAATATTGAACACTAAACAATGACTATTTTATTAGTAGTTCTTTGTAGATGTGGATTATTATAAAAAATCAAATTCTTTCAGGGGAAATCCTAGAAAACTAGTCACTTCTAAACAAGTAAAGAAAAATTTAAAGAATTAACAGAAAATGCAAAAATGGAGTGTATAAGGCTTTACTACTTATGTATAAGTACATGTTTCCATTGTAATTTTGTGATTTTTGAGTGTGCTTTATTTTTTAAATAACTTATCTAATTTGTCTTAGAATTCAATTAGGTGTTGAACCCTTGAGTGCATCTTGCTATGAAGAAAGTTCAAAGAAAAAAAAAACAAAAAGAATGAGGTCTAATAATTTAGTTAACATTTTGTTTCTTGCTAATGTTGTTGCTTACATGGAAAAGGTGATGATAAGAGGAGATAATCATGGTGCCACCATTGTTGTTCTTGTAGGTATATCCCAAGTCATGGACTGCAGTATATCTTATGCTTGACAATGTGGGGATGTGGAATGTGAGGAGCGAGTATTGGGCGCGTCGGTATCTCGGGCAGCAATTTTATCTGCGTGTATACTCTCCAATTGAATCAATAAGGGATGAGTATCCCATCCCCAAGAATGCCCTGCTCTGTGGCAGAGCAAGTGGCCATCACACTCGTCCTCTCTGAACTTGGCCATGGAAGAAGATATGGTGCTTCAGTAAAAGGAAACTATAAGGACTCAGTTATATGAAAACTGATATGCCATGATTCTATTTATTGGTTGCAGGAAATGTTGTTTAGTGTCAAGTATCAAGTCAAAGGCATAGATAAGGTGGTGGGGTTCTCTTCCCAAAGGGAACCCTCATGAAGAGATTTGGAAGGAGAAACTCAGAATATTTCTGCTAAGAGGGATAATATATTTCATTTCCTTAATGAAATTATGTTTAGTTTTATATGTGTATGGAATTAATTGTTTTAGATGGATGTGTATGAAGTCTATCCATTTTTGCTGTTTCCTTCTATTAGATAATATAGGAGTGTGATAGAGAATATTTATACTAATCCTTTTCCTTTTGCTTGAAAGCCTGTAAAAGATATGGCAATGTGAAAGCTGCAAAGGGAAAGCATAATATGTAGCACACTCTGCAGTGGCCCTAGAGGTTTCTTGAGCAAACCAATCTATTCTGAAGTCACATTCAAGAGCAGACCAGGCATCTTTCATCAGCTAAAAGCACTGCATCAATCTAATAGGCTGCAGATCATCTTGCAAAAGACCCCATCTACAGATTGAAATTCGTATTTGTGCCAGCCTACTTGGACTTGATTTTAAACTAGAATTTGATACCACAATGTTTTGGAGGGGTCCAGCTTCTTGGTCAGGTCGGACTCGGGTATCATTGATCCTAACCTCACCCAATTTCATATTCGGACAATGATTTTAGATCAGGACCTGACCTATTAATTGATTAAGTTAGGTTAGATTGGATTCATTAGAAGGATTTTAGATCTAGTGGGTCAGGATCCTGTATGTCCATGACCCAACTCAACATGTTTGGGTTCGAGTGGTAGGATTGTGACAGGTCGAGTTTATAGTTCGATTCAAGCACCTAGGTTTTTTAGAACCAAAATATAATAGTTAACAATTAATACAAACTAGTAAAAAATTAAAATGAAACTAGAAAGAGCTAATTTAAACTGGAAATTTTGTTAAAAACTATTAATTTCATCCTGGTAATTAAATTAGATTATTTTTCAAATTTGGAATTTGTCTAACATCACACAACATTCTAATCACACCATCAAATACAGTAATTCTGATATTTCCTATTCCAATGACTTTGCAAGAAGCATCATTACCCATTAAAACAGAACTAGAATTAACTAACCTGTAAAAAAAATATAGAATATAAAAAGTTGAAAAATAAAAGAACTCTGCATGTGGAAGATATTCTCGGGAGATAGAGTACCAATATTCTTTTCAAAAGAGTCATAATTAACTCTTCTGAAAGAAGAGTCCGAAGAAGATAGAAGTTTTAATATTTTTAAAACATCTACAATTTAAGAGATAAAGCTAGTATATTTATTTTTTTAAATTAATTCTTTTTTAAGTTAAAACTCCAACAATAAATAGTATAAGGTAAATTAGCTGAGCCAAGTTAATTAACATCATGTTAACCAAGAAACACTTAATTTCTTTAATTATTGTTTAGAAGAAAAAGATTCCCTACTGATGTATGGCCATGTAGATAAACTATCTCCCAATAAACGAGTTCGCCGTTGCATGCTTAATCTGCAATTACTATGAGTGCCAGTCCACCAATTAGCAGGCATGATCTTGTAAAGCCTCTATTAGACCTTAGTGCTTGTTGTTAATGGTAAATTCTGCAAAGCTTTGAAAGTCCTAGTCCATTTTCTCTATTGATATTACAGGGAGAGCAACAATTGTTCAATAATTTGTAGTAAGATGAGCAAAAGGAGATTTGAATATCAAGACGTTTTTCTTTTTCTGCATTAGAATTCCTAGTTTTATTATGTGGTATACAAGCCACAGGAAACAAACTAAGGTCCATTTCTTTGAAGGCTTCGACACCCAGAAACTGCTAACTTTGAGCCAATTGCATCAAGTTTATGGGTGTGGCAAAGTTTTGTGAGCCATTGAATGACTGCAATGCCACTAGATTATATGTGGCCTGTGTGGGATGAACAAAGTCCCAGAACAAGTATTCGTTACGGTCAGGGCACATTGAAGCAGTTGGTGTACATGGAAGCTGCGCATTGTTTATTCCACCTCCACAGCATGCACTCCGGACTTCTTTCATGCCTGAAACCACCCCAGAAAATCAAAAAGAGAGATTAAGATATGTTATGTTTTAGGTTTCGAGCATTATACCTAGTTGATCTACCGAGTTTTTCGATGTCTTTACCATCGAACAATGAAGAGAGAGTATCAACTAAAATACTAAAATGTGATCAGCTGATATGTTCTGATCAAAATTTCAAAAAATTCTTAGCTATTAAATATTTCAATCAACAATGAGTTTGCTGCTTTGTTTGGAGCGGTCTGTCGTCAAGATAAAATATTTATCGAACCTACAATCTATATCTAAAACTTGTTCTGCAAGTGGTTATCATGATAACAATTGATCAATATCCTATATGTTTCTCTTGTTCTTGGTTTAGGAGTTATAAGATGTTTATAGTCATCAGGTATGACTAGCATTGTCGTTACCACTTCAACTTTATTGGATCAAAGGTAGAGAACTTCCAATAAATGCCAACAAAATAATTCTACTACAGCTAGTTTTGTAGAGATTTAAATGCTGAATATTCTTACCAAATGCACTAGGATTTGCTAGCACTGCAGACATCATGCTGAAGACATTTGCATGGGAGTACTTCATCCCCGCCAAAGTGGAACTGAGACGGTCCATTAGTTGTGTGACAGCCGCATTAAACCGTCTAGCCAAATCGTTCCCGTCCTCCACACATCCCCCTGAGGGGTTTATGATTCTCGAAGATGGAACACATCCGATGCAAAAGAGACCCTGCATCCAAAATTTTCTTGCTCCAAGCTGGTACAAGTTCTGCCATACATCAAACATATATAATTGTCATAATTACACTCTTATCTATTTATCTATCTATCCATTCATCCATCCATCTATCCATTTATCTATCTATATATATATATATATATATATATATATATAGAGAGAGAGAGAGAGAGAGAGAGAGAGAGAGAGAAACCCTTAAGTGAGTCTCCAGCTTCTGTACAAGAGAGTTGATGAGGAGCTGCTTTGTTATATATATATATATATATATATATAGAGAGAGAGAGAGAGAGAGAGAGATCTAGAGAGAAAGACCCTTAAGTGAGTCTCCAGCTCCTGTACAAGAGAGTTGATGAGGAGCTGCTTTGTTATTTCACTTGGAGGGCCAGATCCGCCCATGTAATATGCGACCATGTCATTGCTTCCTGGGCTGATGAGGAATAAAGACTTTGAGAGGTGAAGTGTGGCCTGTTGACTTCCCATTTGTTGCATGAGGTTTTGAGCAACGGATTGAAAGAAGTTGATCTGAGTGCTGAGGGGAATGGTGGTTGGTCCCTGGAAGAATTTTGAAGCAGTACGAAAGCACATTAGCCTAAGGAGGAGCAGAAGAGTACATAATGCAAGAAAGTAATTTATTAGCTGAGTCCAGTGGTACGTTGAGATTTGATTAAAGCATCACTTACAGTAGTATCAAGAATTCCAGAACCCCCGGAGGCGAAGTTTGCTCCTTGCGTTGTATTCTTGACCGGTGAAAGATATGGCTGGGGGGCTGAATCAAATCCTAGCATCGAAGCTGTTAACAAAAAAAAAAAAAAAACGGTTGAATTAAATAGCCATATGTAATCTATAACACGTTTTAATACGAATTTGAACCATTCATTTGGTAGACAGGGATAACGTAAAATTCCATATTAATTGATTATAAGTCAGAGCTTCTGAGTCCAAGCTTTCCTTTGATATAAAAATCTCAGGATAGAGCAAATCTCCCTGAGAAAAGATTCCATTTTCCTACATAAGGGTGTGGCTCAAAATTCTCTTACCACAAAAAAGTCTTGCACCTTAAAACTCCGGCCATAGATCTAAGTTGTTTTTGACAAACCAAAATAATGATTTGTAAGGAGCTTCATTTCTTATTTCTTTTTTATTGCAAATCTTATTGTTGGATTTAAAAGGCTCCAAAAAAAGCCAATATTTATTTTTTTTCTATCTTTCATTGGTAGCCTTTGGCTGAAAAGAAGCTTTATTTGTGCAAACAATATCTCTACTGGTTGCAATTATGAAGAAAACTTGTTGGAGTCCGGAGAGAGTTGAAAATATCTAAAGAATGAAAATGTAAGAAAGAATATAAGAATAATCATGCAATTTGTTTTCATCAAGAAACCGTAGAAACCACTGTCCTATTCAAATTAAGACATACCCAAGAAATCTATGGTATTGTAGCCATTACTCCACCTCCCTGTCGGAGTCCCGCCTGGAAAATCGACGCCATTGTGGGGGAAGTTTGCCTTTGCCGTCGTGGTCCAGTAATTGTTATTGCCATTATCAACCAATGAGTCCCCGAACACATAAAGTGCAGGCACGCTTGCACTCTCACCAACCATGTTACAAGCCATGGTAGCCAAAGAGATGACAATGAAACAAGAAAGATCCATCTTCGGTCTTAAGAAAATAATATGTGGAGAAGTGATGAATATATTCTCTTAAGCTAAACTAATATTTATACATCTTTGGAGGATTCCACGTCAACCATCTATATCGGTTAAATATGCTTATAAAGATATGCAATGAGTATTTGGTAAAAGCTATATATATATATATATATCAAGTATTTATTATATTCTAAGCATGCTAAAGCTATGCATGGAATATTTTTTATAATCTAAATATGCTAAAGATATGCAACTAATATTTAATATATATAAGGTAAATAGGCTAATTAGGGAAATTCGGAAAGAATGGAATGAGGGAAATTTCCTATGGAAAAAATTCACACCGCTTTGCTACGTTCTCCAAGCACACATTGACGTTGGGTTAATCTATAGCTCTAAAAGACTATAGCAGGCCACATTGCTACTGCTGCAAGTGTTACCCCATGAATTGCTATTGTTGTGATTGTTAATGCTTTATTTTTACTAAGGCTGCAAATGGACCCGACCCGATTCAAATTTTAGAACCCGCGGGTTTAGGTCGGATTCTAAAATTGGATACGAATCATTTTCTGGATCGAATCTGGGTTTACTGAATCGGACCCGACTCGACCCGAACGGACCTGAAGAGAGAGAGAGAGAGAGAGAGTCCCTTCTTTTTTTTGTGTGTGTGGGTCGTGGTACTACTGGTCGTTTTTAAGTGAATTTATGGTGGGTTTTCAAGGCAGACAGGAAGGAGATATGGGTTTCTTAGGAGCTTGTTAGCTTGCTCCCATAGCCTTATTATTCTCTAAGGGATGGCAAATGCCAGCCAATGAGGAGGAAAAGCCCTAAGGGGAGTAGGGTTCAAGTGTGGAAGGATAGCAACAAACATTGGTTCACAGAATCCAAAGGAACCTCGGCCCGTCAGGATTCTCTCTCGATCTATTACACTGTTGATACCTCTTGTGTCTCGGTAGCTGGCCTTTTTTTTTCCTTTTGTTTTTTGGTTTTTGTTTCTTTTTAACTTTTGAAGGGAGAAAGTTGTAGGAAAAACACTCCCTCACTTTATGAGATCACAAACTCAACCAAATATGGTCAACTACGTGTAAGTTTATGAATACAAAATCTATGGAAGCTAGTCACCACAAATACCAATGCTAGGCAAACAAAATGTATGGACTGATTCTAAGCAGCAAAACATCAAACACATAAAAGGCATACACAAGAGACACAAGATTTAATGTAGTTCGGTATATAGCCTACATCCACGGGTCATGCTCCGATCAAACTTCCACTATAATAAACAAATTATAGTGATTTCTACTTAAGTATCAACATATATCACTTGAGCCAACACAATCCAAAAAGGAGAAGAAATACAAGGGTTACCTCATGAACATGAACAAGCCAACTCCAACACAAAATCTTCCAAACAACTTGTTGGAAGAAACTACACCCTTGAAAATACAAGCTTCAATGAGTATCAATGGACATAGGAGTAGGACACACAAGCTCTCCCCAAACCCTAGCCGTCTTCCCTCACAAAGAGCTCTGATTTTCGTGCTTCTATTTTTATATCCAGAAAAAACAGCACCCAGGCTTTAAAGTTGGGCTTCAAATAACTTAAGAGGTTCCATGGGCTTGGACCAAAAGAAAAGGCCCAAACCACATAACAATCTCCCCCTCCAAGCCCATGAGGGAGGAGAACCAACTAATGACTCCTCACCGGGAGCCTAAACCCGCCAACTTGGTGCAAAGCTCAAACTTTTCTTTAGGAAGCACTTTGGTCATCATGTTAGAAGGATTCTTATCTATGTGTATCTTCTCAAGCCGCACTTGTTGCTTCTCTACTACATCATGTAGCCAATGATACCTCACATCTATATGCTTCGTACGAGAGTGATACATAGCATTTTTACTCAAATCCATAGCACTCTGACTATCACAAAACACCACAAACTTGTCTTGCGATATCCCAAGCTCAAGAAAAAATCTCTTCATCCATAGCATTTTCTTGGTGGCCTCTGTAGCAGCAATATACTATGCCTCTGTAGTGGACAATGCAACACATTTTTGAAGCTTTGACTGCCATGAAACAGTTCCCCCAGCAAATGTGAACAGATATCCTGAAGTGGACTTCCTGTGGTCTAAATCTCCTGCCATATCAGAATCTGTAAAACCCTCTAACACTGGTTCGTAGCCACCAAACCTCAAGCACAACTCAGAAGTACCCCTCAAGTACCTGAAAATCCATTTCACACCTTTCCAATGATCTCTGCCTGGATTTGAAAGAAACCTGCTAACCACACCAACTGCTTAGGCAATATCTGGTCGTGTGCACACCATAGCATACATAAGACTCCCCACAGCTGATGAATATGGAATGGCCTCCATGGATTTCCTTTCATCTTCAGTAGATGGACATGAGCATTTAGAAAACTTAAAGTGACTAGCAAGAGGAGTGCTAACTGACTTAGCACTTGCCATGTTGAATCTTTGAAGCACTCGTTCAACATATTTCTCTTGTGAAAACCATAACTTCTTTGCCTCTCTATCACGATAAATTTGCATGCCCAAAATTTATTGTGCTGCACCTAAATCTTTCATATCAAAAGACTTAAATAAAGTTTCTTTTAACTTCACAATCATTTTTGCATCCTGACCTAAGATAAGCATATCGTCTACATAGAGCAAGAGAATAATAAAGTTCCCACAATTGAACTTCTTGAAGTAAACACAATGATGTACATCTGTTCTTTTGTACCCATGATCGACCATGAATGAGTGAACTTCTTGTACCACTGCCTTGGTGCTTGCTTAAGCCCATAAAGACTTTTCTTCAACTTGCAAACCAAGTGCTCTTTACCTTTCACCTCAAACCCCTCAGGTTGAGCCATGTAGATCTCTTCCTTCAAATCACCATGAAGAAATGCAATTTTAACATCTAATTGCTCTAGCTCAAGGTCCAAACTAGCTGTCAAACCCAAGGCAACTCTGATGAACTCATCTTCACAACCGGAGAAAAAATCTCATCAAAGTCAATGCCTCTTTTCTGACCAAAGCCTTTAACAACCAACCGGGCTCTGTGTTTCACTAGCTTTCCATTACCATCCTTTTTCAACTTGAACACCCATTTGTTCTTCCATGCTTTTTTGCCTCTAGGAAGCTCCACAAGCTGATAAGTGTCATTTTTCAGCAAAGAGTTCATCTCTTCTTGCATAGCTCTCATCCAATTAACTTTGTCTTCATGAGACTGTGCTTCTTGAAAGCTCTCTGACTCCCCTTCACTAGTAAACATAATGTACTCTGAAGTAGGATACCTTGATGATGGTCTATGCTCTCTAGCAGATCTTCTGACCTCAGGTTTTGCATTTTCTTGTTGAGTAGACTGCTCCCCTGCTCACTAACCTCATCTCAAGCATCTCATCATCATCCATACCCATTTCTGACATATCACTGCCACTAGTTTTTGGTACCTCATCTCTGCTAGATTCATATTGTACCTCTCCCCCATCTGTAGTATGCTGCAAAGGTGTCGGAATAGGTACAAATTCGATAGCACCTTCTACCATATCCTTAGATTTCTCGGCCATTTCAGCATCTTCAAAGGTTTAACCTTCATGAAAGAACACATCTCTACTTCTGATAATTTTTCTCTTCACTGGATCTTGTAATCTGTATCCAAACTCTTCATTGCCATAACCAACAAAGATACAAGGAAGTGTCTTATCATCAAGCTTCAACCTTTGCTTCCTGGTACATGTGCGAAGGCTTTGCACCCAAATACTTTCAAATGCGAATAGAAAACATCCTTTCCACTCCATACTCTCTCTGGAATATCAAAGTCCAAAGGGACTAAGGAAGATCTATTTATTAAGTAACAAGCAGTGAGAACGGCTTCACCCCAAAATACCTTTGGTAACTTAGCCATCTTTAACATGCATCTGACTCTCTCTATAATGGTGCGATTCATCCTCTCCGCCACCTCATTATGTTGTGGTATATCTGGAACCATTTTTTCATGCCTAATACCATGCCCGAAGCAGTAACTTCTAAACTCTTTTGATATGTACTCTCTCCCGTTATCACTACGAAGATACTTCAATGGTTTTCCTATCTCTTTTTCAACCATGACATGAAACTGTTGAAATAACTGAAACACTTGATCTTTTGTCTTCAACAAATACACCCACACCTTTCTTGATGCATCATCAATAAATGTGACAACATACCTATTGTCACCCAAGGACTCCACCTCAATGGGTCCACAAACATCAGAGTAAACCAACTCAAGAGGATTAGATTTCTTTGAAGAAGATTTAGCAAAAGAAACTCTATGTTGCTTACCAAAAAGACAATGATCACAAGGATTTAGAGTTTTACCTTTGGCAAAGGAAATGACAGACATCTTTGCTAAAATTTGTAATCCCTTCTCACTCATGTGAGCCAACCTCTTGTGCCACAAGCTTGGAGATGACTCATCTTCGGTGACATACAAGTCATCTCTACACACCTTCATATATGCCTTGTAAAGAGTGCAACAATGCTTTGCTTTAGCTACCACAAGTGACCCTTTAGTAAGCTTCCATCTTTCATCACCAAAGCAATTCACATAACCTTACCTATCCAAAATATTCACGAAAATAAGATTAAGGCGCAAATCAGGAACATGGCGCACATCTTTCAAAGTCAAAGTACACCCGTCATTGGTTTGAATGCAAACATCACCAATTCCTATAATTTTCGAATAACTCTCATTGCCCATCTTCATATTTCCAAAATCTGCTTCTTGTATGAAGTGAAGAACTCCTTATAAGGAGTAGAATGGTAGGAATTATCAACAACCCACTCAACTTCTTCACCAACATGCATACATTCATCCTCTTCATAAGAAAGAACTACTACTTCACTTGAGCAAGTAGCCGTTGTATTCTTGTCATCTTCTTTCTTTTGTGTATTATTTTCTTTTTGTTGTGCTTTTCATGTATAGCAATTTCTTTTCATATGCCCCACTTTACCACAATAATAACATTTGCCTTTTTCACCAAACTTACCTCTAGACTGAGATCTTCCCTTAAATTTATCGTGAGCTTTGTGTTCTCTACTCTTGCTTCTACCCCTGTTCTCCATGACAAGAGCTTGTGCATTATCTGTACCCGTTGACTTTCTTCTTGTTTCTTCATTGAACAAGCTACTAGTCACTTGATTCATTGACAATACAGCACCCGAAGCAGAGTTACTAACTGTGACCACCAAGGTCTCCCAACTATCCGGAAAAGAACTCAAAAGCAACAAAGCTTGCAACTCATCTTCAAGCACCATTTTCATTGTACTCAATTGATTCACAACACTTTGAAATTCATTCAAGTGATCGGCAATGGGGTAACCCTCTTTAAACTTCATATTCATAAGCTTTCTGATTAAAAAGGCTTTGTTCCCATCGGTCTTTTGCTCATATCTAGCCTCTAGCTTCTTCCACAACTCATGAGCATCGGTTTCATTTGACACATGATGAAAAACACTATCATCCAACCATTGCCTAATTGTCCCAATAGCCTTCCTATGCAACTTTTGCCAAGCTTTATCATCCAAGTCTTTAGGCCTAGCCGTTTCACTCTCCACGGGCTCATACAAATCTTTACAATAAAGAATATCTTCCATTTTTGGTTTCCAAATCAACCAATTTATGTTTGTAAGCTTAATCATGGTACTAGAAGAACCTTCCATCTCAAACCACACAAGTCAACCACAAGCCACACAACTTAGCTCTGATACCACTTGTAGGGAAAACACTCCCTTACTTTATGAGATCACAAACTCAACCAAATATGGCCAACTACGTGTAAGTTTATGAATACAAAGTCTATGGAAGCTAGTCACCACAAATATCAATGCTAGGCAAACAAAATGTATGGACTGATTCTAAGTGGCAAAGCATTAAACATATAGAAGGCATACACAAGAGACACAAGATTTAATATGGTTCGGCATATAGCCTACATCCACGGGTCATGCTCCGATCAAACTTCTACTATAATAAACAAATTACAGTGATTTCTACTCAAGTATCAACATATATCACTTGAGCCACCACAATCCAAAAAGGGGAGAAAGACAAGGGTTACCTCATGAGCATGAACAAGCCAACTCCAACACAAAATCTTCCAAACAACTTGTTAGAAGAAACTACACCCTTGAAAACACAAGCTTCAATGAGTATCAATGGACATAGGAGTAGGACACACAAGCTTTTCCCGAACCCTAGCCGTCTTCCCTCACAAAGAGCTCTGATTTTCGTGCTTCTGTTTTTATATCCAGAAAAAACAACACCCAGGCTTTAAAGTTGGGCTTAAAATGACTTAAAAGATTCCATGGGCTTGGACTAAAAGAAAAGGCCCAAACGACATAACAAAAGTGAAGGAACACTGAACTAAATATGGGTCATGTGCCAGTTTTCGGCAATGGAATTGGATTTTGGAAGAAGGTCTGGGATTTTTTTTGTCCTCCTGAGAGGGGAGCAGGGAGACACCAAGTTCCGTCCAATCAGTCATATAGATAAAAAATAGTGGGATATGAAATTTGGCTTGTAGACCGACTTAGTAAGTCATGGGTCATCTGTTCTGACTGGAGGTCAATTGCAAGTCTTTCGGGTCAGGGGTCACCCAGCACCTCAAAATTATGATGTGACCAAATTAGATTGCCCCAAATTCTTTCCAAAAGCACAAAGAAAGTGGTGACATCGGATCCCCACCTAAGATCCGACCCGATCCGACTCGACCTAATCTTCAATCGGATCGGATCTAGGTTTAAAATTAGAACCGAACAAAAAATCGGATCGGGTTGAGGTCACATAAAATCCGATCCGACCCGATCTATTTGCATCCCTAATCCTTACCATATCAGCCCTACCAGCAGCTTGTTGTTGCAATGTTCCAATGAGTGCTTGCACCAATTGGGAGTGGCTGACTTACTTTCCAAGGCTAACCTCGGGTCTCCCTTGTGCCCTTGTTACTTTAGGTGCTACTAGTAGGATTGTTGAGCGCCATGTGTGAGGATGGGGCACTGATCCGCATACACCTAGAATTAACAATAGCTCAGCTTGTGTGCTCATCAAAACTACCTCACAACTTCAATTCCTTGGCTTGTCCTCGCCAATCTACTCTTAATGCATGGCAACCTTTTTGGGCTAGTAAATTAGTAAACCGAAAAAATGTTAATGATTAAAAGTTTCTATAGTGATCAATTCACAATTGGCTAGCTCCAATGTCGCTTGCGCTCTATTTATGAGGAAGTCAAATCCATTGATCATGTTTTCCTTCTCTTGTCACCTGTTGTCTCTTCTTATTGAAGATGAGATCCTGGTGCAACTGATCCGTTACCTTTTAAAAAATTAGGATAAAGTACAAAAAATTAAAATCATGACGCCTTCTTAATTTTTTCCTTTTTTTTTCGTGGATCTTTTCAAGCATATGAACTGTGTAATCTATCCTAATTTACTAAGATCTCGTAGTTACCTATTCCAGTAACCGAATATAACGAATAAGTAGCGGATATATTGGCAATTTATTCACCCCGATCTGGCAGTTTGGCCCGGTTCAACAGGGAATCCTTATTCGTATCCAAATATACCTTTTCTATTCCGATGCGAAGTTGGTATTCCCACTCTTATTCCTATTCCGAGACGAAGTTGGTATTGTTCTCTCCTATAAATAGCCGTCATAGTCTTCTCTCCTGCAGGAGAGTTGAGGGAGAAGTAAGATCATGGCGTCGTCGGCTGAGAAAGGGAAGAACATCGTTCTAAGGAGCCGGAACGGTGAGGAGTTCGAAGTGGAGGAGTCAACGGCGAGGCAGTCGGAGGTGATCGGCAACGTCATCGACGATGGCTGCGCGGAGGACGGGATCCCTCTCCCGATCGTCGACACGAGGACCCTCGCCAAGGTGATCGAATACTGCAGGAAGCATGCCGGCGCCACCAGCGAGCTCGGCGACGACGGCAATGCTGATGAGGAGATCAAGAGCTGGGACGCTGCGTATATTGATGTGCACCTGGACGTCCTCTTTGACCTCCTTCGGGTGAGATCCTCAAGCCTTCCTTTTTTCTTGCCCTGGCCTGCAGGGATCTTTTCTTTCTAGGGTTTTGATGATGGCCTTCGGTGTTTTACTTTGAGATTCAAGAAGCTTGATTTTTTGAGCTTGGATACTGAATCATTGCGTTCAGTTTTAGGGAACGGAGAGCTTGAATCTGAAATAAATTTAATTCAAGAATCGTTGAGTCGATTATCCCTACTTTACATTGTATATGTCTTAGCTATTTAGAGTAAAATCGTGATTTGATCCGCATATGCTTGGTAAAAATTACAAAGTTAGAGAAAATTAAATAGAACCCACCATGAATGGCAGAGAATAAACTGGCATAAATTGTTGATATTAAGAAATTGGATATCTGACATTATATCCTCTCATCTATTATAACATGCTTCTGTGGGAGGTTCTCTATATAATCTGAAAGAAGGGGTACATTGATAAGTGAGGTTCTGAGTGTCTCATCATGTTCTTTATAACTTCTTTATTATTATTTTTTATTTGGTGAAAAGAAATGAGCAATGCCCATAAAAAATTCATCAAAGCATCAAATTTGTGTTCTTTTTATAGTTTACATCTTCCATGTATAATCATATAGCGAGTTAAATATACAATTTTGTCTAAGGTATACATGATTTAATAAACACATGTTGGTCTCCATTTCTGCTCTTTTTTATTCGAACGGTATGGTCATAAGAACTAAATTGCAAAGTTTGACCCTCGTTTTCTGAAAAAAGAATTGAGCTGTGTTCTGAATTGTATTTCAGCCACTACATTATTATTTGTTTTAACACCAAAAATTGCATTTCTGCTGCTAATGAACATATTACTCTTCTGTGGGTGGAGATTTCAAAAATTATAATGTTCTTGAGATAATAGTCAAATTTGTTTTGTATCTCGTCCTAATCATCCATCCATGTGATGTCTTATGTTTGTTGAACTATGTGGAAAAAAACCAAAACCAACACAACTTAAACTTTTTTATGTTGATTTCAGGCTTCCAATTTTCTCAATATCCCGGGTCTCTTGGACCTTGCATGCAAAAAACTGGCTAATATGATCAAGGGGAAGAGTGTTGAGGAGATCCGTAGGACTTTCAACATTCAGAATGACTTCACTCCAGAGGAAGAGGAAGAGATCCGGAAGCAGAACCAGTGGGCCTTCGAGTAAAAGTGTGGACATCCGACTCATGATATTAGGCTGGGTAGTATGTGGCTGATTGGTGGGCACAGAGAAGCCAAATAATTCTTCAGCTTTTTTTTGAGTAGGGTTGCTAAACTAGGGTAGGTAGTTGATAGAACCTAGAAGCTATAGCTGTCTTTCAACACCAGCTTGCTTGTGGGATCTTTTAGTTTGTTTTGTTCTTTAGTTTGTTTAGCTAGCTGACCTGAATATGCAACAGATTCAGGGATATCACATTCTTAATGCATATGAGTGGTTTCATTCTGATACAAGGTCAAAAAATGCAGCTTTGAGCAAATAAATGTAAGGTTTCTTTTAACTGCTGGCTTAGGCTGCTCCATACTGGCACTGGGCCAGCACTGCTCTTATTAAGTCCTTCTTGATGTTTTAAATTAAAAAGGACACTTAAATACTTTTTTGGATTTTCTGCAGTTCCAAAGTTACTATATCTTTTTTATTAATTCAGCATAGTTTCATGAATCATGCTTTATTTGAGTTCTCGGTTCATTGGAATCACATGCCTAAGTAGAATTTACAGAGAGTGATTTTTATTTGATCAGGGAATTTGGATTGTTGATGTAGCATTAGATGGGTGTTCATGAAATTCGAATTTGTACTGTACAAATTTTACTTTCTTTTCTGTTAATTCATTGTGGTTTCTGATTCATGCTTTATTCCAGTTGTTTTCATTGGAAATCTGTTGGAATTTTATGCTTAAATATAATGCATGGATAGTATTTTTTATTAGGATCGAAGCATTTGCAATGTCAGTGAGGATTTGGTTGGGTTTCTGCAATAGAAACCGTGCTTTGATGGAATTTTAGTACACTTGTAAACAGCATTTCAGTTGATGCTTCAAGATTGCAGCATCCTGTTTTTCTGTTTTACACCCTCTACTGGTTTCTTGGCTTTAATTGACAATAATTCTGTTTAGATTCATATCCTGTTTATAGTTTTCATGAAGGTACAATCTAATTGTATTGCCTTATTACAACCTTGGCCTTTTCAACAATTTGTTTGCTATTCTTGAAATATCATGATGTCCTGGCTACATGTTGTTTTGTATCCTCTAGTTTTAGAAGTGCTAGCTTATTTTATTCTTTACTAGGTTTTAATGCTGTAGAATCTTATCAGCCGACCGTCTTTAGTTTAGTTGAGAAGTGCTTTTGCTGTATGAAAGTGCGATATGTCATTTAATTTAATTTTTTTACTGCAGTAAAGTTATTGTTTTCTAGCTATATTTTATCACAATATCTTGATAATTTTAAATATATTACGTGCATCTAGCTATCCATTATTAAAAACGCACCTAATTGTTTCTTTTCGACTTATTCTTTCAATAGTAAAATGGGTTCTAATCTTTGTGAGTCAAGAAGAAATGATAGCAAAAAAAAAACTAATTCATTGGTGCAAATTTGATAGTATTTTTTATGGTAACATGATGTTTGATGATCTGCTTGAAGACTAAAAATAATGCTATGGGGACTTTTTGCTGGACAAACTTGACAAATTTATTTCAGTTAATCTTCTGACTTTCTTTTAACCAAATGTACTATTCTCTAATATTGAGGCATCACCATGCATTCTCTTGCTTGCCAGATGCCAATGAACAACTATTACTGTGTGTAATCTTCTGTACACTGTTGACTTTTACAGAATTATGACTCAGCTAGGAATGACTTTGAGGCACTTTCATTTTGGGGAAATATGTACTATTTTTTACCATACTCTTCACTACCACATCACACTTTTGTTGATTTCCCCAACAATAAATTTTTGTTGATGATAGAGCATCAGATTTAACAAAATTCTTTTTGAGAATTTAAAACATTTCTGTCTTTAATCCACAACCTAAATAATTGCAGCCAATGTTCTTTAAGATTTTGATGAAACTGATAGCCAACTGAAGAACCATTGCTAGTACCTATTTCTTCATCGCTGTCAGGTCTCTGCACTTTCACTGTCCAAGTACCTGTTAATTGATGCTATCCCACTTCGTGGTTTTCTATGTTGATGTTTGAAGTTGTTAGGGGAAGAGAAAGCTTTTCACCCTCTTTTTAGCTTTATGTAACATTGGACAACCACTTTAAGGAGAGAAACAAGTGGAAAGAAAGGTGCTCATGGAAATTTTGTGGTGTTACAATTGTTAAACTAAAGCTTCGATCAGATGCTTCTTCTATATATTCAGTTTGGAAGCAACTCATTTAATTAATCATCTCATGTCAGATCTTACTTTACAATGATGGAGTATGCTGGAAAACAAATCAACACAAGTTATGACCCATATGCGAGACTCTGCATGGAAGATTGGAATCATTTATTTGTTTTGGTTCCTGTGCTTTTACTTGTTTTGGTGAAAAATCTATCTTATGTTTTGTTGCATACTCCTATCAAAGATATCCATCTTTTATGTCTGAAGATTCCTTATTTCCTATCATTTTGTCTTGGTATTCTATTCCACCACATGTTGACTCATTATATTCCTAAGATATGGTAGGCTTAAGCGATAATGCTTGCTCCAAAAAGCTAGGAGCATTCCAAAGCAAAAAAAAAAAAAAAGAAGCTAGGATCATTGCTTATTGTCTTATTTAACTGGCTGTTCTTTACTGTTTGCCTACTGCTTTATCAATTGTTTGCAGTGTAGATACCATTCCCTCCAGATTCATGCCAAAACATCGGATCTTTCATTATATAGGACTGAAATTGTCCATCTGTTGTTTCTACAGCTTAATCTCATGCACTCACTTTATGCATAAAATTCTCATTTTCTCTCTGTTGAACTTCTGCACTGTAACTGACTTTCTCAGTCTGTTTCACCCTACTTGGTGAGCCCTTCTTTATGAGTGAAAGCTCTCGAGTTCTGTTATTTCATCTTAGAAAACATCATGCAAGCTCTAGTTCTATGGATTAGTTTATTTTAAACTTATTTTGTTTATTGAAATTATGTTTTGTTGTCTTGGAATCGGAATAAATTTTGTTGAATTGTTTTTAGAATTTCACTGGTGGTCCTGCTTGCCGGATCTCTTAACTGGAGCAAAGAGACAAACCGCATATGCCAGATCTAACATTTTAGTGCCATTTATGAAACTAGAATTCATAGGAAAGACAAAAATAACTTTTATGGGGCCAAAATATCATTACAAAAGCAAACAGAATCTTGGAGAGCAAAATTTCTGAAGTGTTTGGGTATGTGAAGAACAAGTATGGCCTGTCACATAATCAGCAAATACTTCATAATCTCTTAAATGTAAACTTCATCAGTGCTTACTGTTTGTGATAATATGATAATGCACAAAACCATGCTTTATTTGGAATAAACAAGAAAATGGAGCAAGAAAACCCAGAAGAATTGAAGGATGAAGAGGAAAAACTAACCAGTGTCAACACTAATCCATTCATCCATTTGTACATGTCACCAGATTAAAATGGCTAACTGAATGGATACGCAGTGCTAAGAACAGGAACCATCCAAAACGATAAATAGACAAGACATTAAGCAAGATTCTTTTTATTAAAAAAAAGAAAAAAATGAATCAAAAACTTATCTTTGACATGTTATTAACACATAGACCACAAGTTCACATTAAGGCATTTCAGTATTTCTATCTTTCCACTATTTGTCATAAACTTTATCAGAACAGTGATAAAAGAAACCCCGGATTTAATAGTATATACCCTCTCTATGCTCCCACACTCACCTATCCACCTATCCTGCACTATAATCTTATGTTGAAGCAGCAGATTTAAGTGTTTGGTGGGTTCTGAAAGTCAGACAAGCAGAAGTCAGTTTTGACACTTCCAATCAAGTCTAGTGTTTGGTTGCTCTGGAGCAAACTGAATCTGCTCGCATCTCAAATGAATGGTTAAGTTAACCCCCTGAGTTTATTTGCAGGCCATGACAGTATAATGGTGAAAACATAGAACCTAACAAGTCCAGAATGATCTCTACTGGAAAGCTGTGCAATTAATGCATGGAATATTTTTGTCAAGCATTTTATTCAGCAACATAGCCCAAATGCCTGCTGGTGGATTATTCATAAAATTTATAGAAGTAAAATAAAATTACTCACAAGCTAACTATCATTTATAGAGTAATCAAGATGCTTATGAACTCATAAACTCTGCTGCTTATGGCCCTTGTACATCATAACTTGCATGCCATTGAGGAAGCATGAACAATGCATATTCATATAAGGTTTACAATGATTAAAATATATACTATTTAAGAACCCATGAGGGTATATTTTTAGTCCCACATTAGTCATGTACTGAGGCTTTAGTTCATGAGAACTCAAGTAACACATCCTAGCTAGTTTTTTTATTGAGGCTTTAGTTCATGAGATATACAATCGGAGCAGAGTCAGCCAATAGCCCATGTGGACTAAGAGATATTTTTTCACAGGTCTATTTGAGGTTGATCAGGATGTTTGTGATTAAATTGATAATGGGAGAACATGTAAGAATGTGTAGGCATGTCATTAGTCTAACATGATTAGTGCATCAAGTTGCTCCAGTTCCAACAACTTAAAACTCCTGAGGATATTTTTGATTATCTAAAACACTTTTCAAAGTAGCCACCAAGAAAGGGAACTACCAACATAGATGATTGGTCATGGAATGGCAAACCAATTCACCCTATTATATGATTTATAGTAAATCTTCTATGTATTTTCTTCCTTATCCCACATCATGAGGCAATGATTGAGATGGGAACAGGCTGCTTGCCAAACCAGCGCTACAACTAGTAATATATTTATATTCGGCTATCATACAAAGTTCATAATCATGCCCTTAGATCCAAGGGCTGAGATGTTACAATAAAGCATGCAAGAGTATGTAGCAATACACCCCCTCAATTTGGAGGTGGTGCAACCATTGATAGATTGGTTTTGAGCAACTAGAAGTGTTGAGAAGATGATTGCTTGGTAAATATATCAGCAACTTGGTAATCATAGAAATATACTGAATTCATACCTCTCCAAGAGCAACTCCATGTAGAAGTAAGGATTGAACTTGTTCTCTTATCTTTTTTATTACCCTAGTTAGATATCAAGCTACCAAATCATCGATTGAATGACTCAAAGTCACCCTAGAAATATAATATGATATAAAATATTTAATATATTATATATTATGTTAAATATAGTATTATATATGTCCTTCTTTGACCTGATGAGCTAAAAGGCTCTAACCCAAGCTTGACTCGACCAACTGGCAGATTGAATTTGGCTAGCTTGTACCCAACGCAAACCTAGTTATTCTAGTTGGATAGGTTATGTTTGAGTTGGGTCGCGGTAAGAAAACTAGTTGGGTCAAAAATTGCTATCCCATAACCTATTGGAAGGGGCAGGTTACTATTCCTCCGACCATAATGGCTCGATGCAAGAGTTACTTTTTGACCATGGCGAGTTAAAAATCAAATAAAAGCCTTCAAGACCAAAACCAAATATTGGATTCAAATAGGATGACTCTGAATCATCAGAAATTTTCTCATAAACTTCTGGTTATTAATTCTAAGCTCGAGGTTAGAATTTTGTTTCTAATATTGATGGGAAGGCTAGCTATGCAACTTAAGGGCATTTTATTATAAAAATCCACCTGATGCATCCATAATGGATTTTCAGATTCTGATACCAGATTTCAACAAAGGATTTTCTGCAAAATTCTGTGAAGTTATCTCATTTGTTTTGTAAATATCGATGAGGGATCGCTACATAAACAAGACAACAATATGCCAAAAAAAAAAGAAAAAAAAAGAAAAAAAGAAAAGAAAAGAAAAAGATGGGGTGACAAGTATTCGGCCATGCCACACATGGGTCCCACTCGATGGCCCAGTATTAATACTGGGCCACTCTCAAACCCGGTGGGCCACTCTCAAACCCGGCCCCAGTGTGAAGCCCTAACGGGCAAACGGCACGCCTCGGCCGTATTTGTGTTTCCTTTTCTCCTCCCAGCGGAACGCTGCGCGTAAAACTCGAAGCTAATTCCTTTACTCGGCTTCGCCCCGAGTGGCGAGTCGAGAGATGGAAGAGACGAGAGAAATCCTAAGCCGCACCGCTCTCTCCCTCCCTTCCCCCCACGTTGTCCTTGACCTTCTCTCCGTAGGGGTTCGTTCTCTCCCCTTCTTCCGATTCTTGCTTTCTTTTGGTGTATCTTCTCAAAGATTCATACGAAACATTCATATGATTAGAGTTCCTTAGATTAGAGCACTTCGTTTGGTTGATTTTGGTGCAATTTATGATTTTTTTTGAATTCTTGATTCTTGATTTAGATTTGCAAAGTGAAAAGAATTTTTAAACCCTCGTTCGACATTGTTTCTTTTACCCGAACCTTTTGCTTCATCGTTCTTTTTCTAACGGAGGAGTTGATGGCAATCCAGATTTTGAATTCTTGGTATGCTTTTGGAGTCCGCGGTGGTGGAAGTTACGAGGGGTAGGGAGTTTGGGGGAGGCTGTACCAATTATGTTTCCAGAAAGAGTGAATTCAAGAATTATGGGTGAAATTGATTTTCGTTTTTTCTTTTCTTTTGCTTTTTGCAAGGTGCTTAAGCAGTTTTTAATAATGTTGCGCTATTAAATTGACTATTTGTTAATTGCCTTGCCATTGAAAATTGATCAATCCATTGTGTTAGCTAGTCATTCACTTTAATGGTGGACCAAATTTTGGAAAAAACCTGTTGATGTTTGAGTTCTTCTTCTTCTCTTCTCGCACGATCTTTCTGGTCGATGACTTATAGGCACAACTTTTGCATGAAAGTCACAATACACAAATTTTCTGAAAATACACTAACTATTGCCAGTTTTAGTTGCTCTCCAATGATCTTATGTGCCAATGACTATTAGGGATTTTACTTCTGTACAGTTTTTATTGTTAATTTATATAAAATTTGCTACTGGGAACTTTCATTTCTTGCCTTGTACCAAATGCAGAAAGTTCTGATTCATTATGTTGCTCGCCTGGTGCATTTTTTTAGAGAACTGCTATATTACTTGAAATACTGAACAATTTATTTGAATTGAATTTTGTTACTATTGTTGGAAATTTTTTTGATCAGATGTTTTACTAATGTTAGATCCATTTCATGCATTATCTATGTATGGTAACCACACCCATTAATTATCTTAATTGCTTGTGGCTATCTATGTTGATCCTGCTTTCCAGATGTCCTTATCAAGTCTGACCGTGTTTCTTCATATCTTTCTCTCAGAATTCATTCATGTCCATCTTATGTTCTCCTTTTGTTGTTTCATCACCTATAATGCACATGTTTTTAATATCAGTGTAGAATTTAAGTTGCCTTGGCGTAGGCCCCTGGGGCCAGGTGCAACTAGTTGTCGAGCAATCCCCTTTCGATCGCTTGAACTTGCATTTCCATGTTTCTTGCACTTAACTTCTTTTTCTTTCTTCTATTGCGTTTTCTCGATGAGTTGCCTTTATAATATGTGAACTTGTGTTTTGGATGAGGAAGTAATGTGTGCATTTTAGGGGAATTGAATCAAATAAATTTTAAAACCTGCTGACTATTTTTGTGCTTTAGGTATGTCCGCGTTGCATCTTTCGGTTGTTTGGGGTTCATGGGCAAGCTTATTGTTGTTCAGCAATTACAGCTTCAGTGCTGCAATCTTTTCTTGAAGAGCAGAAGAGTTGTGATAATGGTACTGTAGAAAATAGGCTTGTTTCAGATGGACTTGTCCGATGTTCGTATACTTCACAAGAGTCAGAAGACGACCATGCATACTGTTGTATCTGTTTAGGTGTATTACAACTTGCCTGTCAGCAAGATCGGGAAATGATGACAACTAGTAAGGAGGGTTCCATCGATGACTTCACGGCAACTATTGCTGAATTAGTGAAGAGAGAGAATCATCACATAGATGGTTTTTCTATTGAAGTCTCGATACCACCTGTTATAGTGGCTAATGAACGTGCTATCTGGTAACTTGTCTTTTCCCAATTATCTGTACCATAAATGTTGTTGAAGCCCTCGTTGAATTATCATAAATATAGAATCATTACTTTTTGAAAAAGCATAAACCTATATCAAGGAGGGAAGAGAAAATTTGAAGGACTATATAACAAGGAAAAAAGATATCGGAAACATGAAATGTGGATCTGAGTTGATATAGGTTGTAACCTTTAAACTCATAGAGTAAAAAGGTGCTACATTTTTTTTTTAATATAGGACAAATGAAAAATATGCTTTTTTAAATGATAAATGTTTTCATCAGTTTATGAAAGTTATGCACTATGCTGTTATGAGATGCCAGAAATTTAGATAATTTTCAATGTCGCAACCAAGGTCCGCCGTACCGGTACCGGCTGGTACCGCGAGCCAGACATTTGGATTTTTTTTTTTAAATGTTGTCTCTGTTGGATCTTAAATTAAGTGAAGATTGATATTTTTTTATTGCCTTTTTCATGATTTTTGATGTTTTTATGTTTAAATTTAGGGTTGAAATTTGAAACATAGATGATGCATGTTATGTTTTCCTTTCGTTCCAAGTGATAAAATGATACACATAAAATATCTTCAAATTAAGATACAATCATTTACATATATTTAAAGCACTCTTGGATATCTAAAATCGGGACGAGTGCCGATGGCTCTCGTAGATATCCGGATCATAAGTATAATCAGGAGGAGGTAAATCAACCCAATTAGAAGGAATGTGCGCCAGGTTATAAGAACTGTCGGATCTTTCGCTCACGCTCTGGCTCTGAGAGGTGTCCTTTGATTGTGTAGGGGCCCATCCAAATATAGCAGAAGCAAAATCTAATGCACCATATCTATATTCGTCAATGATGTTGATGTACGACTGACCATGTGCTGGATCTATCTCCATAATCTGATTCTTTGCCTTGACCATCATGTGATAGAAAAATCCTATTTGGGGGTGGATCTCGCTATCTACGGCCCGCAGCACTTCATATAATGGTTTGATAGCCTTGACTATTGTAGTAGTCCGCTGCCAGAATGGCTGTCTCGTCACAAAGTCTTCTATCTTGCTCCCTTCAGTGCCGGCATAAGAATATCTACTATCATACCACTCGAGACTGGCAAACATCTGACGTAGGGCTCCTTTCTTTTCGAGTATGCTATCAAGTGCAATGAAGTTGGTAGCAAACCGTGTGACTCCTGATCTCAGAATCTCTCCTCTTGCATACTTTCTCATCAGTGAAAGGACTCAGTTATGGTTATAAATATACCTGGTAATGCGTTGGGCTGTCTCCACCGTTTGTTGCACCCTACGGATCTTTCCAATGTCTATCAACATGAGATCGATACAATGTGCAGCACATGGGGTCCAGAAAATATGTGGTCGCCGCTCCATCAAGACCTGCCCGACAGCCTTATATTGCGGCTCATTATCAGTGACGACCTGCACGACATTCTCCTCTCCTACCAGATCAATCACATCCTCCATAAGTTTTAGCATGTACGCGGTGTTGTGCATATAAGCTGAAGCATCAACCGACTTGTGGAAAAAGGTCTTAGCATCACAGTATATCAGGAAGTTGTTGATGCTCCGCCTGGTCGGACCGGTCCAACCATCGCACATGATGGTTAGTCCATATATGGGCCACTTGCTCTTGTAGGAGTCAATCCAATTCTCCAGCTCCTCCTTATTGTTGTAAAGAAACTCACCGTATATGTCCTTCGGGCCTGGAGGAACTACACCGGGACCGGCAGCTTGTATGGCGGCAATGACAGACCTGTAGTATGTATTGTCTGCCACATTCGCTGGGATGTGGCTAAAGTGAAACCAGGATTCAATAGCTCGCCACATAGTTTTCTTCTTATCCTTCATCCACGTTGTGTCTACCCTCTGCTGCCTTGAATCTCTGCTGGGGAGAGCATGCGGATCTACATCATGAATTGTCGCTCCTTGTGGAATTCCTCTAGATGACTTCTTTCGGCTACCAAAACTACTCAGCATAGATGCAATCCGGCTACGTTCTTTGCCGACGCCCTCCCTGACTGAAGTTGTCCTCAAGAACTCTGGATCTTGTCTAGTGCTCCTTGAACCGCCACCCGACTCGTATGCAGAGAGCCCAAATCGAGCCCTATGCCTGGCCACCTTCTCCTGCTGCCACTGATCATCCAGGTTTGCATGCATGGCCGCCTGAATATCTGCCTCCTCCTCATCTAGATCCTCAATCTTCTCTGGCTCCTTAGAGTGATAGGAAGGTGGCTCTGCCGCTCGGCGATCGACCTCCGCCTTCTTCTTGGAAGCCATCTCCTTCGCTTCTTTGACCTCAACGAGATTCTGCCTCATTAGCACACGAATCTCGCTAGGACAATTCGGGCACGTAGCAATCTCACCGGAATTTCCGGCTAAGTGTTGCTTCAACCTGGTTACCCCTTCTCGCTTGAAAACCTTGTCGCAAAAGTTGCATTGAAACTGGTGTCGTTGCCCCTCTCTTCCAAGTCTTCGCCCATAAGACCAGCTAATATCACGCTTTGTAGGGTTCGTTTTTCTTGATGGCTCTATTTCTATCATAAATGTACAACTTATCAAAAAATTAAGCTAATAAAGTAAATTTTCGCATTATCTTATTTTTTAAGTAATTTATAAACTATTTTTTTTAAGTTACTTATTAACAAAATTAATGAAATAACATAGGACAAAAAAACTGCACCTTAAATAGTCTCTGCTGGATTTTTTGGGCAGGACCTCCTCCTTAATTTATGGGCTATCTCTCAAATCTTTCCGTCTCTGATTACTCTTCAGAGGCTCACTGAATTTGAGTTAATCTGGACAAGCCAATCTCTCTGAAATACTTCTGGATTTGAGTTACTCTGGACAGAGCCTCTTGTTCGGCTATTTATAACCGAACGAGTGAGGAGGAAGGCGAGGTGCAGACAGGGCGACAGGCCTCTCGGCCGAGAGGCCACTTCGGTTTTTGTGTTGTCAAATCAAAAAAAAGGTGGCTTCTCGGCCACTTCTTTTTTTTAAAAAAAAACAACAAAAAAGAAGTGGCCTCTGGGCCACTTCTTTTTTTGATTTGACAACAAAGAAGTGGCCGAGAGGCCACTTCTTTGTTTCCCGAAAGGCTTTCCCTTCAAAAAAAAGCTGTGGCCGACAGGCCACACTTTTTTTTTTTGAAAGAAGTGGCCCATGGCCACTTTTTTGGGAAACCACGCGCCGCGCGTGATTTCCGAAACCAGGCGCCGCGCGTGATTTCCGAAACCAGGCGCCGCGCGTGATTTCCGAAACCAGGCGCCGCGCGTGATTTCCGAAACCACGTGCCGCGCGGTGGTTTCAAAAGCCACTTCTTCCTTTCAGGAAACAAAGAAGTGGCCGAGAGGCCACTTCTTTGTTGTCAAATCAAAAAAAGAAGTGGCCTGTAGGCCACTTCTTTTTTGTTGTTTTTTTTTTAAAAAAAGAAGTGGCCGAGAGGCCACTTCTTTTTTTGATTTGACAACACAAAAACCGAAGTGGCCTCTCGGCCGAGAGGCCTGTCGCCCTGTCTGCACCTCGCCTTCCTCCTCACTCGTTCGGTTATAAAAACCGAACGAGAGGCTCTGTCCAGAGTAACTCAAATCCAGAAGTGTTTCAGAGAGATTGGCTTGTCCAGAGTAACTCAAATTCAGTGAGCCTCTGAAGAGTAATCAGAGACGGAAAGATTTGAGAGATAGCTCACAAATTGAGGAGGAAGTCCTGCCCAAAAAATCCAGCGGAGACTATTTAAGGTGCGGTTTTTTTGTCCTATGTTATTTCATTAATTTTGTTAATAAGTAACTTAAAAAAATAGTTTATAAATTACTTAAAAAATAAGATAATGCGAAAATTTACTTTATTAGCTTAATTTTTTGATAAGTTGTACATTTATGATAGAAATGGAGCCATCAAGAAAAATGAACCCTACAAAGCGTGATATTGTTTGGTCTTATGGGCGGAGACTTGGAAAAGAGGGGCAACGACACCAGTTTCAATACAACTTTTGCAACAAGGTTTTCAAGGAAGGAGGGGTAATCAGGTTGAAGTAACACTTAGCCGAAAATTTCGGTGAGGTTGCTACGTGCCCGAATTGTCCTAGCGAGATTCGTGTGCTGATGAGGCAGAATCTCGCTGAGGTCAAAAAAGCGAAGGAGATGGCTTCCAAGAAAAAGGCAGAGGTCGATCGCCGATCGGCAGAGCCACCTTTTTATCACTCTAGGGAGCCAGAGGAGATTAAGGATCTAGATGAGGAGGAGGCAGATATTCAGGCGGCCATGTATGCAAGCCTGGATGATCAGTGGCAGCAGGAGAATGTGGCCAGGTATAGGGCTCGATTTGGGCCCTCTGCATACGAGTTGGGTGGCGGTTCTGGGAGCACTAGACAAGATCCAGAGTTCTTGAGGACAACTTCAGTCAGGGAGGGCGTCAGCAAAGAACGTGGCCGGATTGCATCTATGCTGGGTAGTTTTGGTAGCTGAAAGAAGTCATCTAGAGGAATTCCACAAGGAGCGACAATTCATGATGTAGATCCGCATGCTCTCTCCAGCAAAGATTCAAGGCAGCAGAGGGTAGACACAATGTGGATGAAGGATAAGAAGAAAACTATGTGGCGAGCTATTGGATCCTGGTTTCACTTCAGCCACATCCCAGTGAATGTGGCAGACAATACATACTACAGGTCTGCCATTGCCACCATACAAGCTGCCGATCCCGGTGTAGTTCCTCCAGGCCCGAAAGACATATACGGTGAGCTTCTTGACAACAATAAGGAGGAGCTGGAGAATTGGATTGACTCCTACAAGAGCAAGTGGTCCATATATGGACTAACCATCATGTGCGATGGTTGGACCGGTCCGACCAGGCGGAGCATCATCAACTTCCTGACATACTGTGATGCTAAGACCTTCTTCCACAAGTCGGTTGATGCTTCGGCTTGTGTGCACAACACCGCATACATGCTGAAACTTATGGAGGATGTGATTGATCTGGTAGGAGAGGAGAATGTCGTGCAGGTCGTCACTGATAATGGGCCGCAATATAAGGCTGTCGGGCAGGTCTTGATGAAGCGGCGACCACATATTTTCTGGACCCCATGTGCTGCACATTGTATTGATCTCATGTTGATGGACATTGGAAAGATCCGTAGGGTACAACAAACGGTGGAGACAGCCCAACGCATTACCAGGTATATTTATAACCATAACTGGGTCCTTTCACTGAGGAGAAAGTATGCAGGGGAAGAGATTCTGAGACCAGGAGTCACACGGTTTGCTACCAACTTCATCGCCCAACTTCATCGCACTTGATAGCATACTCGAGAAGAGAGGAGCCCTACGTCAGATGTTTGCTAGTCCCGAGTGGTATGATAGTAGATATTCTTATGCCGGCACTGAAGAGAGCAAGATAGAAGACTTGGTAACGAGACAACCATTATGGCAGCGGGCTACTACAATAGTCAAGGCTATCAAACCATTATATGAAATGCTGCGGGCCGTAGATGGCGAGATCTACCCCCCAGATGGGATTTTTGTATCACATGATGGTCAAGGCAAAGGATCAGATTATGGAGGCAGATCCAGCACATGGCCGGTCGTACATCAACATCATTGACGAAT
The DNA here is from genome assembly GCF_051530095.1 of Phoenix dactylifera. NCBI lineage: Eukaryota > Viridiplantae > Streptophyta > Magnoliopsida > Arecales > Arecaceae > Phoenix > Phoenix dactylifera. The sequence goes on along the minus strand of NC_143192.1, from coordinate 2,432,122 downwards.
ATAGATATGGTGCATTAGATTTTGCTTCTGCCATATTTGGATGGGCCCCTACACAATCAGAGGACACCTCTCAAAGCCAGAGCGTGAGCGAGAGATCCGACAGTTCTTATAACTGGCACATGTTCCTTCTAATTGGGTTGATTTGCCTCCTCCTGATTATACTTATGATCCGGATATCTACGAGAGCCATCGACACTCGTTCCTATTTTAGATATCCAGGAGTGCTTTAAATATATGTAAATGATTGTATCTTAATTTGAAGATATTTTATGTGTATCATTTTATCATTTTGAACGGGAGGAAAACATTTCAATTTTCAACCCTAAATTTAAATATAAAAACATCAAAAATCATGAAAAAGCAATAAAAAAACATCAATCTTCACTTAATTTAAGATCCAACAGAGACAACATTTAAAAAAAAGAAAAATCCAAATGTCTGTCTCACGGTACCGGCCGTTACGTACCGAACCGGACCGGTACCGTACCGGTCCGGCCGGCCACCGGTACGCCGACCGGTACCGGTACGGCGGACCTTGGTCGCAACTGATTCCTTTTTATGACGTTTATGTTGATTTTATTTATGCATTTATTATCATGGTTACTTATGTATGAGAAAGTTCATATTATTATTATTATTATTTGGCTCACAAGTCACAAGGATGGTTTTAATTATTGCGATGCTTTAAAGATTATCATGTTAAATAATGAGTAAATAGGAGAAAATATAATTTAAACTTGTGGCTGTTAGTCTTAAGCCATGATGTTGTTTCAGATGAAAATTTTGTTAAATTGAGGGGCATTTCAATATTTTTGTGAAGCTTTGCTGTTGTGCTTCTTTTAAGATGCTAAACTACTGCTGTTGTTATACCTTTAGTTTCGATTAATTTAATTTTGTTACATGCATATATGTGCATGTTTATCTTCATGTGGATCTGATGTGTGCATTTTCTGGCATTTAGAGGATGATTTTGTATCCATTCATGCTGCATCACTCTGTAAAGCAAAATACTTTTTTCCTTTAATCACTGCTGCACTTTGAAAGATCATAACTGTTTAGTGCAGCCTGCAAGATTCAAACTTCAGGCTGCTTTGCTTGTTGGTGATTGGATTAAGTGGCGTAAAATCGGATTACAATCCTTATTACATAGAAATTATTTACATAATGCATAATTTTATATGAGTTAACAGGATAATTAAACCAGTTCTTGCACTTTGAGATATCCTATTATGCAAAGATTGTGTCCCTCTCTTTAATCAGTTCCATTTACGGATTTCGATTTAAAAAAGAACCACTTACCTATGCGTTGAAGGTCTGGAAAGAGCAAGGGACCACTGACAAATCTGGATGGAAGTTTTAACATGATGGAGAAGAAAGCATGCAATAGCGACTGATGTTGTTTTTTATAGGAATATAGGTAAAGCATCTAATGCTGTGCGCCGTTATGAATTTGTTGGTTATTGTTTATCAATGGACAGTTCATAATGTAAAATCTTTATCTTTGGAAACTACAAAACTTTCTCAATCCTCTTTATCATATTTAAAGACTGAATAACAGCAGGAAAACATAATAGCAACTAGGAGTCTAAATGTTTGTGAATTTTCTCAATTTACAATGACAAAAAAAGTTGACCAAGAAAAAAATGTAGGAAATTGCATATGGATATCAATCTCTCACTATAAAGTTTGAGATAATTTTGAAGTAGGTTACTGAAAATTGTCCCTTTGGTTGTTAATGATTAGTTAACTATTGAAATTTAGCCTGTTACGCCCATACTGATAAGACCTTGGTATAGCATGTGCATTGTACTGATTTGTACTGACAAATGATCTCACTAACAGAAAACATATACAAGATTATCAATAGATGTCTAACATGATTATATTTGCTTAAGACATGCTGTTTCTTGTTCCATTTAGGCTATTTCTGTCGCTTCTGCTGGAAAATAAACTGGTTTTGAACAATTGTATCTTGATTGATCTCAACCAATCTATTATCCTAAGTAATACTAATGGTTTCTTTTGATTGGTAATAAATTGGTCATTAACACATGCAGCAGATTATCTTACAAAGTCTAAGAGACAGAATAAAACTGACAAACTACGAGACTGTACAAACATTAACAAAGAATAAAGCTGGAAGAAGATTGAAGAGGCATGAGAGATGAACTCGCTTGAATTATACTTGAACTTGGGTAGGCTTTAGTTGTGCTTGTCTGCAGCTAAATTGCATGCCACCTTGTGTCAGGCCGCTTGAGTGTCCATGTTGGAATTGTTTGCCCTCATAAAACCATGGTTCTATGTATACCACACATTTATGAGGCATAAATGAGATGATTTGTTCTTGTTATCCATTCATATTGAATTTATAATATGTTAAAAGTGATATTTCTAGAAGGGTACAAGATACCAAAGTTCTATAAGAAATATTGTTGAAAAATTATTGATTTGCTGTTTGGCAGCTATAAGAAAATCAGAGGTCTATTTCCTTGTTCTTAAAATGGGTCACAGCTTGTGATGAGTCTGAGGTCTCTTATATGACTGCCATTTGTTAGTGGTGTTTTATGTTGTGTTTGGCTACTTTGGTATTAACCTTTCTTAACACGACTAATATAGTTGTAGATTAATATACATCTAGTTGAAAATACAATAAGGAAAGACTTCTCACATACATTGATTGCATGGTCCTGATTTAAGGGGCTAGTTTCATTCATTGACCATTCCGTAGCTGGGTTGCATAATTCAAGTCATGAGATTTCATGTGGGTGCTTATGATTGATATAAAGGACAGAAAAAATGCCCAATGAGATCCACTAGTAAGGTACTTAGAATGGGTTAAAGAGGGTGGATGAGATTGTAAAATCAAGTACATGTGATTTTTAAAAGAATATTATTTAATCTCAAATTTTAATAAACATATGCATGTCGCGCATAAGCCGCACACATGCATACTTACCTACATACATATGTATGTATGCATGAATGTATGTATGTTAAGTTTACTAGCAGCGGTGCACATGCAATTCATTTTTGAGAGAAATTAATAAATAATGTCATGGTTATAAAAATAAATCAGATCTTCACCTAGAATTTTGGATCTCCCAGATGATGATTGCACCTCCTCCCCCCCCCCCCCTCCTTATTTTTATATAAAATGGGACTGCTAGAATTTAAAATCTCCCGGGTGCTTGAGTTTGTTTCATAAACAAGGAGGAAGTGAGGAAAGTGTACAATTGGACTTATTTGTAGATGAAAGTTCTCAGAAAAAATTACATTATACACATGTCCTAGCTGTTCATTTCTCCTTTATTCCCTTTTAAGATATCATTTCCATTAAAGTTATACTTACTAAATCTTATGACAGCTTATCAGCAAGTTGACAGACGAAATCATGTTGGCATACTCCTCTCTCATTTTCTAATATAGTGTAGATTATGTTTTCATATATTTTTCAAAGTCTTTGTTTGATGTTTGATTGATTGTCCACTGACTATACATATAAGTTCCCAGTTGGGCAATATGCATCTAGCTCCTCCATGAACTAATATGAGATACAGCTAAAGTGGATGGACTAATGTGCTAGTTTCTATAAGGATGGATTTATTTCAATAAGTTATATTTCTTGATATTTTTTGTTATTCTGTCTCCTAATTCACTTACAACATTGGTGCAAATTATCTCATGATGATATGGGATTTAATTAGTGTGATTGATTAAGGTTAAATAGATAATGAACTTACTCAAAGAGAATTTGGCAGGGTAATAAGTCTTGGACATGACAGTGATATTATTGCATTCAATAAAAGTTATTGATTGTGCACCTAGTAATTTGTATCTGAATCCCCATTCCAGCTCTTACGACATCTTGTCAACAATTTGACAGATGGAATCTTTTAGCATACTCCTCTCTCATTTTATAATATAGTATAGATTATATTTTCTTATAATTTTCAGAGAAAATCTTTGTTTGACTTTGATGTTTGATTAAGTGCCTGCTGACTATACATATAAGTAACCAATTCGGCAATATGCATCTAGCGTCTCCATGAACTAATATGTAGTACAGCTACAGTGGATAGACTAATGCACTAGTTTCATATAAGTATGGATTTATCTGAATATCACATGGTAGCTTTTGTTATTTGGTTTCCTAGATCACTTACAACATAGGTGCACATTGTCACATGATGATATGGGATTTAAATAATGTGATTGATTAAGGGTTAATAGATTATGAACTGTTGTTTCTTTATTGAAATTCTAAGTTTAGCCTATATATGCAATTCCATGAGCTTATGGTGTCAACTAGCTTACTCAAAAGGGCTTTGGCAGGGTATTAAATCATGAACATGAGAGTGCACTCAATAAAAGTTATTGGTTGTGCATTCAATATTCTATATCTGAATTCCCATACCAGCCTGTTTGCATGGCTAAAAGCTATGAAACACCTTTGTATCAGTGCGTAGTTGTATAAGATTTTTCCCTTGTGCCTTGAGTCCAATTTACCTGTACCTGTATCAGCTCCCTCTCTCCCTCCCTCCTTTCCTCATAGAGTTGTGTGAAATTCCAGCAAGTTGTTCTTAGTGTCGTTTGAGAGGGGAAAAACACAGGTACAAGTGTTGGAACTGGGCCCCCGACATGGAGAGGCCATTGACATTTACCTCCTTGCAATGTACAAAAGATTGTAAACTTTGAGATTCTAATAACAAATGTAGTTACTATTGTAAGAGAGATTTTTATGTATGTCTACATGTTCTTAAGGCAAATGATTTTTCATTGATCTCATCCCTGTACTATGTTTTCGTTGTGTCATTGCCATGTAATATGAGCTAATATTGGCAGGCCAATTTGGGCCAAGCCCCTATTTCATGACAATAACCATGCCAAATTATATTCATCAAAACACAGTACGGTAGACCCAAGACTTGAATTCTTGCTCAATATTGAATGTCAGCAAGAAACTTCAGATGAGTGGAACAGTTATATCGAGATCATAGAAAAGGAATTGCAAATAGAGAAGTAAATAGACCTGATTTCTGTGGCCCCCCACTTTCAAACTTAAGAAAAGGGTAAAGAAAGAAAATAAAAGGTAACGTTGACTGTTACGTCTGGAAATCCCTCAAACAGTTTTTGGAAGTACCCTAAGGCTTGTATGCACTGAGTTTTCAAATATCAAGCAATTTCAGACTTTGATTGAGATTCTGATTCCAAATTCAGCCTGATAGCCCCCCAGGATCTTGGTGTGGGCCCAAAATTCTACATCTGTCCTTGGGCTGTCAAATAGAACTGAAGCATGGTAATGTTGACTACTTGGGTTCTTCTTCTTACCCAATGGCTTGCACATATGATCATGACCTTTGAAGGTTTTGCGTTGTATTTTTCTGCCTTTGTGTCCATTGCTCCACAAAATTTTATCAGAGATCCTTATTGCATTATGCTTAACTTAGATTATTATTATTTTAAATGAGCATAGTTCATGTACTTTCTTATCTTATAAAAGAAAAAATAACGTGCAAAGTTGATACTTTTTTTTTCCAATTTATTCCCCCCCCCCTCCCCCCCCGGTAGTGATTATCTGTCAACAGATCTCAGTTGTAGTGGTCTGGGGGCAGTGATGCTGTTGGCTAGTGCATGACCTGTGACCTTCTTGGGGTGCGTTGAGAGAGTGAGCCTTTAATATTCAACTTATTTTGTGGAACCAAGAATATCAGTCAATTGAAATTTGTGCAACCATAAGTATTGCATGCATCCCTTCTTTACTTTTTTCCCAAATTTAGTGTTTTGAATAATCATGGTGTACCAATTTTTTAATTGCTCATTTGCTCTTGAAGATGCAATATTAATATTAGCTGCCTACAATAAAGTATGTTCCCATTTTTGTAGGATGTACATGAAAAAGAAATATAACTGTGAAGATTGGTTCAAGGATAAGATTCCTTCTCAGCACATCTCTGTGAAGGATGCCTTGAGATTATCAATAAACACATCCCTTGAAAACCACTTGGTACTTTGCACTCTTTTCTGTTTTACCTTTCTTTTAAATCTTTATTCAAGCATCCAGCAACCAGCTTTAATCCGTCTTAAAGAGCAAACCTGCTTTACAATGTCTTTCTAACCTCCTTGAAATTTGTTCTGTAGGGTGTCAAATCTGGTGTCGATTTATTTCGTATTCGGTTGAATTATTCTCATCTGGATGCTTCAAGAATGCTTCAAAGTTCTTTAGCAAATAATCATACTTGCAAGAGACAAAAAACAGGTATATCTTTTTCTTTCTTAAATGGTTGAACAAATGTTACTTATGCCCTAATAGGTACAATACTATAATTTCTTTTAAGCTTCTAACGATAGTAGATTTGTATACACAATGAATAGGAATTGTTTAAAATATTTTAAGTGTGGATGAGTATTGTTGTATGAGATAATACCTTGAATCATAAAAAAATCTTCTAGTCTGACGCCTTAGTAACTTATTTAAGTAGTCTTGGCCATTGATTCTTTTCAATTCTAGTTGTCCCTTCAATTATCTTAATATTTTAATCCCATGCGATCTGCATTTACTGTAAAGTAAGAGCTGAATAATCTGAGTTTTAATGTCCTTAATGTATATGTTTTAACCTTGTCATTGAATCCTTAAGGTTGTTATATTGTCTCGCTTTTCATTTCAAGGTTGATCGGCAAATAGACACATAGTTGGGTGATACAGAGGAAACTTCCTCTAGTTAAATGATTGTTGATGGGAGGCTTATCTGCCCATGAGAATGTACATTCAACATATCTTAATTCCAGCCAACTCTATGACTCACATCCAATAAAATATTAAAACCCTTGCTTTGCTAGAAAAAAGCAATATAAAGGAAAATGACAAATAACAAGCTTATTTGGAATTAAAACTCTATGATAGTTGGCAGAATACTTAATTTTTTTTCCACATAGGATGAAAGTACCATCTGCATTATGCACCTTGCAGTAAACTAAAAATATTCATAAAAGAGTTACTTGTTACTCTTATAACTTCACATTTTCATCACTGCTAAACTAATGCTACGAATGATCATTTTGTGCATCTGGGTCTAGCATGACCCTAAGTCCTTGTGAAAACATATTTTCTATCTTCTAGATGCCAATGAAGCAAACAGGTGCAAAAATAGAAACATATTCTCAAAATTGAACCAATTTCTTATCTTTCACTATTACTCGTGCGGTACACCTATAACTACTAAGCAGTCTGTTCAGGAAGTAGGTTTATATAAAGTAACAAATAATAAGTTGTTTCTGTTAATATTTTTATTGTAGGCTTTATCTCAAAAATAATATATAGCCATGGCTCCTGACTTTTTCTGTTCTTTTATCAGTTATTGATATTGTCTTATTCCTGAGATTTATAATGATTTGCAGATAAAAAGGACAACAGGGATAGTCTTGATGACTCGCACAAAAGTAATTTAAAAAATTCGAATGAGCACCTTTGCAGTGAATCTGATTCGGTCATTCTTAGAACTCTTGAAAGCATGCTGGACCATGCCTTCTGCGAACATTTTGTAATACCACCAGAGAAGGTAACTTTGTTTCGCACAGCTTCTCCATAAAAGGAATTTATGTCAAGAATCTTAAGTTTTTATATCATGATATTTTGATTCACTTTTGTCTTTCTAGGCCTTAAAACCATGCCTGCTGACGACTACTTGCTATAGAATGCCTATATATATTGGTGGTAGATACTTGAAGGTATGCTGATGGCCTTTTTGACACCATTTCAACTTGACTGTTTATCTCAACTCATTTTAACTACCAATCTGGGTAACGTGTATCCTATACTAATTTTCATCTCCATCGCTTCAATTTTCTCCTTTTTGTTGGCAAATCTATGCTGCAAGGATGGCTTGGTGCTGCAAATAAATACTATGTTTTATATATAATGACCGAGTTCCCATTCTTATTTCTGAGTGTCATGCTCTGAGATATTGTGCTCCTGAGCTGACTAACAAGCAAAGGCACTTTATTAGAAGACCAATCACTTGAAATGCCTTTTAGCAATGCCTGGGACAACATTTAAGCTTCATAATGCCATCTAAGCATCAAAACTCTGAGTGCAATGCTATTATTGGTAGACGTGAAGACTTATGTACCAGTTATTTAACAACTCAAGTCAACTGCATGCTTCTCAGAAACTTGGTTTTCCAGAGCCAGAAGCAGGGTGCCTTTTTGCTTAACCTTGAGATTTGCATGAATGTTATTTCAGATCTGTACTCAGCTGGAGCGTGTGGCAGCAAAACTTTTTTGTTTAAAATTTTTTTTGTCCGCATAAGCTCGTCATCCACCAATTTAATATGGCATCAATTTTCTTCTATTTTTAATATGCACTGCCTTGATTGCTTTGTAGATATTGAATTTGCTTATATAATCTTGGTATCATCAGATATTCTTCTGAAGTCTAACTTTAGCGCCTTTCGGTTGAAGGCTTTTTGTATTCGAAATTTTTGTGGAACTACTTTAGTTTATGAAAGTTGAGATTACATAGTATTTGAGCTTCTTTAGTAATTAATTGTCAACTTAGTATCCCTCCATTACTCAAAGTTCATTATATCCTTAATGATAATTGATATTTGCTGGGGCAAAATGGTGGCAAATTGAAAAGTTTAGTTCAATTTTTTGCATTTTTTGGAAACTTTTATTTAGGTAATTTCTAGAATTGGTTTAAGTGAATTGTTATCAAAGAGTCATATATTAGGTATATGTTGGGTTGGACAATTCATGAAATCATTATGATCTTATTTTTGAATGTTTTAGGTGTCTTCCTATAATTGTGCTATTCCGAATTTTGTTTTTTCAGATTTTTTTTTTGGGAATTAGTTGATTGCGTATCAAGATTCCTAGTTTGCTTGGAAAGTAAATCATGTAAAGTCTATAAAAGGATCTATTTGTTTTGAATGAAAAAGCATTGTATGTTATTTGCTTTGAACGAATGAAAGACTTTAGGTCAGGTTTGGAATTTCTTATCTCTCTCTTTCTATCCTTATTCTGTCCTCTATTTCTTTCTGCTTTTTCTCTTATTACTTTGCTTTATATCTTCCCTAATTTTTACTATTCTGTCTTTTTTCTGCTCCTACTCTTCATCTTCACTGCACTTTTGGCATTGCAGATTGATTCTCTGCAGGATATGAAATCAGATCTACTATTTTTTAAGAGTTAGATCCATCCGTCAAATTCTAAAAACATCTAAGCGTTCAATATCATTTGGTTGTTTAATGTGAAGTATCATTTCGTTAATAAAGCATGTAAAACCTCAATACCTGATTAAGAACCATTATTAGGTTTTTTTGGGGGGGGGTTTGTTTATCATACCATCTTCTTAGAGCCTTAAGCATTGAATATATAATTAGTGCCATAAGGCAACTAGTTAGTACTCCTTGCTTTTTGTGTTCGAAAACACCCTTTTGCATTCTTAATACTGTTGTAGCATGATTACTAGTTTAATTTTTCTAGCCATTATTGGTACTAAATGGACAAGTAGCTTTATTCATTGGCACCTTCATCTTGCTTCTAGTTTCTACATCCTTCCTTTGGACTTTTGTTCCTTTGAACTAGTGAAAAGCAGGGCATTTTTTTGGAGTCTAGTCCAGATAAAGCTTAAATTGACCGTTATGTGCTGGCTGATACAACAATGGGCATGACATCTATTTTTTTGTTCACTTTGACCAAGACATCGCACGTTTTACTGCATTTTGATATTTTAACAACTTGAAGGCTGCTCCTATAGTATTGAGAGTTTCTTGAGACCACCATTTGCATGAACTTGATGCTTGACGAGGATGTCTAAGAGTGGGACAAGCATTTTTTTTGTAGTGATGAGGTGACAACAATGAGACATGCTTGTAATTAGCTTCTAAATTGAAAAATTAAGTGCCATTGGTATGGGGCATGTTGACTAGTATGTTACTTGACATGTCAAAAATCAAATTTTTGCTGCATGGACATGATATGACACATGTGACATGCTTGGATTATGCTATAGACAAACTCTTTTCCTAGTTTGCTTGGTTCAATATTCATGACACCTATCTCTCACTTTGGCCAATGAAGAAACAAAAAGAGGAAAAAGAAATAGCAAAAGAAGAAAGAGAGATGGAGAAAGGAGAGGGGAGAGATCGGGCTTGCATGTAGGGGTGCAAATGGGTCCGGTCCGGTCCTGGATGACCCCGATCCGACCCGGTTTTTTGTTCGGGTCCTAATTTTGGACCCAGACCCGACCTAGTTGAAGATCGGGTCGGGTCGGGTCCGGGTCCGAGTTGGGTCGGATCCGGGTTCAATTTCTTTATGCTTTTGGGAAAGAATTTGGACAAATCTAATTTGGTCATATCATAATTATGAGGTGCTGGGTGACCCATGACTTGAAAGACTTGCAATTGACCTCCAGTCAGAACAGATGACCCCTGACTTGGTAAGTCGGTCTACAAGCCAAATTTCATATCACACTATTTTTTGTCCATATGACTGATTGGACGCGGAACTTCGTGTCTCCCAGCTCCCCTCTCACGAGGACTAAAAAAATCCCAGACCTTCTTCCAAAATCCAATTCCATTGCAGAAAACTGGCACATGACCCATATTCAGTTGAGTGTTCCCTCACTTCCTCCCTGCAAAAGTTTAAAAAAATAGAAACAAAAAAATAGAAGGAAAAAAAAAAAGCCAGCTACCGAGACACCAGAGGTATCAACAGTGTAATAGATTGAGAGAGGACCCTGACGGACCAATAGTGCCACGACCCACACAAAAAAAAGAAAAAAAAAACTCTCTTTTGCTTTCCCCCCTCTCTCTTTCTCTCTTCGGGTCTATTCGGGTCGGGTCGGGTCCGTTCGGTAAACCCAGACCCGACCCAGAAAATGATTCGGGTCCAATTTTAGGACCCGACCCGGACCCGCGGGTCTTAAAATTTGGGTCGGGTCGGGTCTACGCGGGTCGGGCCGGGTCGGATCTCGGGTCGACCCGACCCATTTGCAGCCTTACTTGCATGTTCCTTCTTTCCTTATGAGGTGTCCTAAAACCATGGTAATGATTCAACATTCAGGCACTCTTAACTCTCGATGCTTTCTTGAGGGCGACGTGAATGCATAAACGGGTGATACTAGTGACTATCCTCCTATCTTATGACCAAGGGTTTTGGGATGAATGGGGATTGGAGTGAGAGAAAGAGAAAGCGAGACCAGTGGGTTCACCATCCCGATCAGATGGGCGACGCCAAATAATGGTGCACTCTAACCCTTTTGTCTATAGTGGGCCTATGGCCTCCCACTAATCACATTAGGAGAAGGGCTAGACTAACATGGGTTTGAACCAAGTTATAGCTCAAAACTACTGCTTGCCTATAGTCCAAATGTTTTCAAGCCATCATAAATAACTTGTAAATCAAGATGATTCCAAATAAACAAACCCCAAAACCATAACATATATTATACATTATATATAGCATTATACAATTATATCATTGTTTTCAAGCTTTTTAAGATTTTATGAGAGACATCTATAAATTGGACGCTAGTGCCCTTTCCAAGTAACATTGTAGGCTGGTAGCCAGCACAACACGTGTGAGGCTATTCCAAAGAAGGAAAAAAAAAGAAAAATTAAAAAGGATTTAAGAATTATTTTTATTAAATTAAAATTATAAATGACACTTGATAGGTCCTATGTCAGCCGGTGCATGGTGCATGGTTTGCTGTCTCAGTACCAAATCTTGTTCCGGTACCATCTTATTATTGTGTTCGTACGTCCGATACAGCAACAGGTTTGGCATATCGACACTCAATACGCCTCCGTACCGTATACTGGTTCAGTAGCGGTATGGTATGGTATGGTCATTATGCATTGGTACGACAAACTATGTCATGGAGCCTAAATTGGCCTAGTATTGGCCGACACTTAAGAGTTAAGACCATTATTTGCATCATGGAAAATTGATAACCACATCAAGGTTGACCTTGCCTAGGCATTGAGATGGTTCCCTTGAGCACTTGACAACTCAATTGCCTAGGTCCTAGCACTTTTTAGGCCTTTAGGCAAAGAAACTGCTTAAGCACCTAGGTTGGCACTTGAGCAGGTGTTACCTGTCCATGACCCGTATTTGTCTCAAGGCATGTAATTTTTTAACTATTTTCCTCTTTAAGGAAAACTGAACTTCAAGAGAAGAAAGTGAAGTCCATTTATAATGTGTTTCCTTAAATACTAATTGATGCTTGAATGTGCTATGTTAGAAGCTTTAAAGTTTAAATACTTCGAATCAATTAATAGAAAAATTAGTAAGTAAAACAAAGTAATTAATCAAAGTTTTCATTATTGCATAAATCAAAATTTTAAACTCAGTTGCTTGCTTGGATGCTTAGTCATTCTGCCTGGGCCTGTAAAATGATCAACATCTAGTGCCACCTATGTGATTTGAAAACCTTGAACCATATGTCTTATCATTATTGTATAATCAAGGCTGGTCTTTGTATTTTAGTGGACAAAATGTGGGTACTTTAGCATGATTTATATAATTCTAATGACAACATATGTTTTATGAATGATTATCATCTACTTTTATGAATTGCCATGAATGTTGTTAATGCATTGTATGATGTCATAGTAGGTAAAAAGACACTTTGTACATTGTTCAGCAGGCTTACATGCCTATTTTTTTTTTATTACATGAAACTGTATAGCAGTTTGAAATAATGTTTTAATTCATGAACAAATTGTAATCAGACTAGAAATTTGAAGTATCAAATTGAGAAAAAAAAAACTCAAAGTATCCTGTGCCCGCACATTAGAGCGCATTCTAGTGCTGTCTGTGCCTATGCTTATTTGTGGGTGCTAGGTTGTCCAATGTATCAATTTGACATGTGGCACATGTTATGCTGGCCTCTAGCTGGCATTTACCATGCTATTGGCACTTGAACCATTTCTTTTTAAAAAATAAATAGACCCCTTGATATGCACCATGAAATGACAAGAGGTGAGAAGGAAGTATATGTGATTAAATGGGAACTATATGTATTGAATTATTCCAAACGGTCTTGATCAGTGTGACACAGCCATTTATCAACTGCGATTGTCTTGAATAAATAATGTGCATTGCATGTGCCTAATGGTAGTTATGGAACAATTATTCTCAAGTGAAAGTTAAGCTGATATATGGAATAGACATGAAAGAATACTCATTGATCTGTGATTTTTGCACCATTTATGGATCCCTTTTCCATCTGAATCATTTAGAGGTTTTTCCTAATTGCCTCAAGCACTTAGTATGCATTCTTAAGGTCTTGGACCTTTGATGCCTCTTTATCTTTTTTCTTATACGCAGGGATACAAAGAAAAATTTATGGAAGTACTAAAAACACAACATACTTTCCATTTTCTACTTTTGACGACAACCTTACGAAGGACCACTTTCGGATTTGGATTTGTAAGGCGAATCTGTTTAGATGGAATTAGCCTTTTCTTTTTGTAGTTCGGAAATCTGGAAGGAAGTTGATTAGGTAAATGCCTAGAAGATGTGAAAAATAAAAACAAACGTTTCTGGAATAGAATAGAGGATAGCTTCTGTAGAGAAAATTTTATGAATTTGGATAGGGAGATAGATTAGAGATTCATGTCATACTGAGCACCTTGTAGGTGGATGGGTGCCTTGTGATTTTTCTTCAGATTAAAGCGGAATTTAGGTAGTGATTTTTAAGATGAATTTCAATATTGGAGACTGAAAGTCAAAATTAGAGAGAAAATTTAATGTTACAATTAACTTATTTTAGACAGAATTTGATACAATATGGTAAATTACTGTACCTATTTATCAGAGAGTGTAATATGTGAATGTGTACCTTTAATGTTACTCTCTTGAACATCCAAACAAGAATTTCTCTTTTCTGTTTGCCCTTCATTTTGTTGACCTTGGTATTTCTCAGATAAAATTAGCTTGATTATTGAAGTTTGTGTAAAAGAAATGATATCTTAGTAATGTGGCAAGTGGCAACACTTTCACAAGACAATCATGTATAATATATATTTTTGTTCCATGTACAGTTCTCACGAAGGGTGAGCCAGTCGTGCTGGATAATTGATGATGAGAGAATGGGTGAAGCATCCGTTGAGGTCTGGCAGTACCCTTGAAACCAAAACCCTCCATCATATGTCAGTGTGAATTTTTAGCCAACCTTTTGCTTTTACTGGGCCACTTATTTGTTTAATGGCTTTCCTTTTAACAGGAGATAGTTGGGAGCAATGCTCTTCTTGTCTGTAAAGGTGACAACTACAAATTTCATGCTGCTGGCCGAGAAGATATTGATGTACAAACTTGATTATACTATGAAAAGTTGATAACTGTTTTTGTTTTGATTAACTGAACAAACTTTCTACTCAGGTAAGGATGCTAGGATCTGGTCGCCCTTTCCTAGTTGAAGTTTCAAATGCACACTGCATGCCTTCTATGATTGATGTTCAACTAATTGCGGAAAAGATAAACAACTCAGACAAAAAATACGTGAGTTATTAATCTACATGCATAATTTCTGTTTACTAATTATTAAATATTATGTGATGTGGAATCATAGAACAAAATAAATTTTATGCTGCTTCATCTGACTCCTGAACTATCCTTGTGCATGTCCCTTTACAGGTCAGAGTGCGAAACCTTAAGCTGGTCAATAACCAAGCATGGACTCTAATGCGTGAAGGCGAGGCAGAAAAACAGGTTATTTTTCCAATATTTGTCTGCAGCAGATCCTTTTATCAAATTCATATTTTTGTTTTATCTTAAAATACATCTGACAAGAGAAGATCATATTGTTGTAGTTATGATTTTTTGACATACAATGGTTGTGAATCCATGCAGAAGCAATATGCTGCTCTTGTATGGACTTCTCGTGCACTGACTGAGGAGGACTTGCATAGCATATCATCTAGAAAGGACTTGGTAAGATCTGTGTATGTACTCTTGTAGTAAAGTGGAGTCAAGTATATATTTGCTATAAGAATTTAAATGTTATCATGGCTGGACCATACATTAAAATCTCTCTTTGTTCGTTAACCTCCTTTGTCCAACCTTGAAACATGGTCTTGGTTAATTTAGGTTTCCTATGACTAATATCAGCAACTAGAAAACTGAGGGATTGCACCTCGTTTTTGAATGCACAATTAATAGAATTAACATCCTGTCTCTTTTTCCCCATTTTGCCTCCAGTTCCCTTTTGTGCTGGAAATACTCTGCTGATTAATCTAGGATCTTTAGACCTCGTGTTTTAGGCAGGATCAGATTCTAGGTTTTTTTTTTTTTGAATTTACAAAGAATTCTCGCAATCATGGACTTAGTAACCTTGTATTACGAGAATAGCCATATAATTTTTTGTATGTTCTGGGGATCATTCCCAACTTCTTGTTAGGATTACTGAATGATTTCTAGTAATATGTTATGGATTACATTTTTTTCAAGGTTTTGTGCATTCCACTATCTTGTATGTAACGCATTAGCTGACAAAGACAGATTGGTGCTTGAATTACCCTATTCTATGATGATGACTCTATCTTGTTTAATTTGTTCTTCTACTTGATTCATAGGATATTATACAAAGAACCCCGATAAGGGTGCTTCACCGCCGAAGCCCATTGGAGAGGAAGAAAATCATACATTGGTAATGAGGAAATCCCTTTATTTTATTGTGCAGTGAATTCTGTTTGTACAATTGTTTGGTGAGAAGAACACTTAAACCAATCCCAAAGTTTTTAGTTGTATTATGTGTTTGTCTGACTACAATTATATGGGAGCTCTTCATTGAAACTCACCAATAGAAAATTCCTCATCCAGGATGAACATTGAGAGAATTGCTGGTAGCTGCCAATATTTTCTATTGCATCTTTGTACCCAGGTAAAGATATATTTCTTAGGTAAAATTGTATTTCTTTTATGTGATAATTTTGTTTTTATTTGTTAAGGGATCCATGAAGCTGGCATGAATAGTTTGGATAAGGATGGAGAGCATGCTTAATTTTTAAAAGGATGATGCTGCCATGTATATAGAAGTATTTGTGTAGAAGTATTCATAAAGCGATTGACTTACGAAATAGCAGCTGGATATTTATTTTTCTTTTAGTATTCATATATTATTTCTAATGCCTTTCAGCTTGAGCCCATAGTACCAACTTATGAGCTGAGCTGTTTTTCTCTATATTTTGACATGCTTTACGATCACTCTTATTAATGGGTCATCCAGTGCCTTGTAATCGTTCTCTACACCCTTTTTTATCTTAGAGATTCATAAATTGTATATCTTTACTCAGACACCTTTTTTCTTGTGATTATGGAGTACTAATACATTTATGTGAGCTCTCACTTTTTTTACCCAAATGCAGGCTGGAACATATATAAAAGAATTTGTGCATGGAGATCTTGGACGCACTCATCCTAGGTAAAAGATAATGCATTTTTTGATATAAGTAATTTGCGCTCCAGTAATATAATATGTTAATTATGATCTACAAAAGTATATGGAGGTTCTACAGATATCTCAAGCTGACCCAAACCCCCAAACCCTCTGTGAAACAAGAAAGGGGTCTGCTGTGAAACATTAAAGAATTCTGAGACATGGTACTTGTTAGATCGAATAGAATGATTCTGCGTATCCAGAATAATACAAATCCAACCCATTTCATGAAGAAAATGCGACCAATTAACCAACCAAGAAAAATAATGGTTACAAATAACACCCTGTTGTTGCCTCTGTTACCAGGTAGAAAGATCTGCATTTTTGGTCAGACAGTCTAATTCCATGCAACTAGAATGCAACTCTTTGAGATCCCATTAGTATTGGAATTTGGAAAGAATTCTGAGAGACGAAAAAAGGTAAATGTTTTCTGTAGGAAGCTGCATTATTGAAGTTCCAAATTGGAACAGTCTCCATCATGCCAATGTTTATTTAGAATTTTTATATGTGGGCTTTACTATATTTAGTGACTAGACTATGAAGATATGAAACTTAAAGAAGCAAAGGAAGGGAAAAGCAACAGATGGATGAGAACTTTCGGATCTAGTCGCGATTGGGTAACTGAGTCTGCATATAAAGAGCACTAAACTACGTACTACTGCTACTAATTGTGACAATTCGAAGGATGCTGCTTGTGAAACCTTGTGATTGTGGAAACAGAGTGGCATTTGCTTGATTCTGTATATTTCCAGTGAGTCTGAGCATGCATAGATCTGCAAAAATTGCAGATTTACATGCATTTATTTAGTGTAGAGATAGGTAAATGTTTCGAGGTGCCTGTTATGCGCACATGAAAAGGTCACTTGACCCGCAAATGCTGATTTGGCTAATTCCATAAATTGCACCAATCATGTTATGCCATACCTTATTGAAACCCTGTAGCATTCCTCATAGAAATATATTCTTTTTTTCATGTGAATGGTCGGTTCGGTTGTTGAGATATGATTTATCATCTTTGTTTAAATATGGTACAGCAAGCTATGAGTTGAAAGTGGGGTTGAAAATGGAATCTTGAAGAGGTTGGATTAGCCTCTATAAAATGACAATACTGAAATGGTTGAAATTGTTTTCTTGCTTCTTATTTAAAGAATCATTATCATTAATATTGCAATTTAGTTGCTTATTTTATGGTTGTTTGGCACATTATTGTTTTTGTTTTTTGTAGTATTGGTTCCATCTTAGGCTGCAGGGCAGAGATCTTGCAGCTTGATGTCACAGATGTGAAGATGGACTTTTTCGACTGAGTGGGTGAGAGTGCTTCTAAAGCCTGATTGTCTGGGATCCTTCCTATCAGGTTCCTCTGACCATTCCTACATGGAGAAAACTCACAGTTAGCCTTCTTGCCCTGCTTGTGATTGCAAGCCCACTTCCTGACGCCACATGGTGGGAGGTGAAGTGAGAAGGAATCACCAAGTTATTTGAACTGTTATGCGGTATTTGCATGCTCTGGTGATACCATTGTATGGGCAGTTCTCACATTTGAACTCATTGACATGAGGATGATCACTATGCAAAATCTCTATTGCTCCCTTTGATGTTTATATTCTGTTTCCCTTTCTGTCGCCAAGAGAATGTAAGATGGTGCAAATTTTGGAAGATATTTTGTAATGATACTATTGGTGGAAGATGGTCTATATCTGCGAAGATTTTTCTATATCTGCAAAGATCTTACAGATAATGAGATACTCAATGCAACAACATTTCTCTCATGCCTACAGCCCATGTTGTTGGTTGGTCAGCAGGTGTTGGTTCAGTTACATTACCACTTACCAATCTCACTAGCGAGATAGCACCTTTCTCAGCATGGAGCAATTATTCTCTCATTAGCTTGTGCTATGGAACATGGGTGCAAGTCTAGCCATTGCTTCGCTAGAAACAGGAAAGAACAAATGAAAAATGTCACCGTTCAATGTTCCCGACATTGTCGACTAATAATCTGGTATCCATTTTGAACTCTCATCAAGTTAAACTTAATGTATATGAGATGGACAAGACAACCATGTGGGTTAAGCTTATTCCCCTCCTATTATTGTTGGTGGTGCTGCTGCTGCCAAGCCTGATGTCTTTATACTTTCTCTGCATTAGAATAGTTGACAGCCATTTACATGGACAAGAATAGCTTCTCCCTTCATGTAATTTTTGGCTGTATAACTCAGATTTTACAAATGTTGAATATCACTTGCAAAAATTTAAGAGAACTTTGCTCTATAATTGAGACTGAGTAATTTTGTAAAATTGCTGAAGAATAAAATTATTATATATATATATATATATATATATATATATATATATATATATATATATATATATATATATATATATATATATATATATTCTACTTCTAAGTGCAGGACTACTTCAAAGGATTGTGGGTTTTTTCCTACCAACTGGGGTTCTTCCTTCACTGCCCTCATGGGGATGGCCTGTAGGATTTATAACTACTATTACTATATAATGTTTATTTTGCCAATATTTAGATCAGTCTTTACCCAAAGTTTTTTGGTTCACATCAAAATATTTCACTTGTCCAATTGGTGCAAAGCAATGTTTATATATTAAATGGACCTTTCCAGATGGTAATCTTAATGTGGTTGATTTATCTTTTTTTGCAATTACTTTCGTTATATCACCTATAGCTCTCGCTAATTGTTCATTTTTTTTCTAGTGTGATTTCTATATTATGTATAGCCACGCCTGAGGGTATATTTATTGAAGTAAATTTTTTTTATATCAATAAAAACTCTTTTCTGAAGCTAGCTTTTTAGATGTATATGATGATATCTAGACAGATAAATCTTATATAAATAGTATGATAAAATAGTATGATAAAGTACCACATGAGTGATTTTGAGTATTGAACATTATTTAGATAAACTTCTAATATTTTTAACATAAATTGTACAATTTTTTCCTTTTTGTTACATAGCTAAACCAACAACCCAGTATGCGGTGGCGAGAGTATTTTCACCCAATTGGGAGAATCTTGAAGGGTGATGGATGAGGGCATAGACGGTACTTCCAGATTTTCTCTATATAATTGAGCGGCTGACATCGTTTGTTTATTTTTTAAAACATATATAACTTTATATATATATAACTGCTCGATAGCTACTTGCCTATAATTTTTATTTTAAAAAATCCAATGAAAAAGAACTAGATTAACTTTAAATAATTTTTAATTTGTTTGCATAGATAAAAGTAGCAAAGATTTTAGTTTGGAAAAAAATGGTGTGAAAATAAAAGTAAAGAATGGCAGAATTTTTCTGCGAGTGTTCTTTCGAACATTAATCTCCATCTGATGTAGTTTGGAAAAAAAAAGTGTGAAAATAAAAATAAAGAATGTCAGAGAATTTTTCTGCGAGTGTTCTTTCGAACATTAATCTCCATCTGATATTCCAGCCAGCCAGCGCTTCCTGGTGAAGGCGTGCGTCCCGCTTCTTGATTCGTTTACTCGGCGGCACGCTCAAGGTTTGGAGAGGGGAAGGAAAATGGCGGGGGGTTTATTTCTCAGCTGGACGCGTCCCTCCCGTGACCAACAAAAAGCCTGCATCGCCCAAGCCGGAGTCTTCAACTACGACCCCCGTTTCCGCGCCGCTTCTTCTCCTCTTCCTTCCCGAAACGGAAAAAAAGAAGCAGAGGATGCCCTCTCCAAGAATGGCTTCTTCATCAACCGCGCCCGCGTCCTCCTCGGCTCCGGCCCCCTCACCTTCCGCCTCGCCAAATCCGCCCTCCTCTCTTGGACGTACGATAACTATCATCATTATCCCCATCTTTCTCTCAATGGAAATTGATGTGCTGGGTGGGATTTTGCAGGCATTTTAGGTTGGGGTGGGCGTTCGTGGACACGGAGAGCCCAATCGAGACTGGGGCAAAGTTCTGTGTCTGTGTGAAGGAGCTGCTCCCATGGGTCATGATGCCTCTCCAGGTTGCCTACGTCACTGATATATCCACACCCATCGAAGCAGCAGCTGCTCGGCCTATCAAGGCTTGTTTCGGTTTCGGCAGCGGCACTCTCCTAGGCCACCTCCTGGTACTCTCTCTGGTTGTAAATTCCATTTCTAAAATTTCCTTGTATTTCTTTAATTTGCTTGTAGAAACTTGATACGGTTAACAAAAAAATCTATTTTTTCATGCTAAATGCTATTACTGCATTCGAGAATTCTGAGATAAAGAGAACGCTTTTTTACTTCTGTTCTTTCTGCTGCTGAGATAATAATGAGGAAATGCATTATAAACTTTGAAAATTACTTGTAACTCGGCCACTCCTCCTAAGAAAGGGTGGCTAATGAAATTAGCTGTGTCATAGGCTATTTTAAGTGCATCCATTTAGGATCAGACTTTTCAAGGGCTGTATCTGTGGGTCTTACTATGAAGGGGGAAAGCTTTCATTGATGGAGAGTAGCTTTCTCATTTACATGTAGTTTGCAAGCGGCATACAGAGTGCTTGAAGAGAAGAAAATGGGTGCTTCATAAAATTTCTCTGTAATAAATCCTTCCGGACATGGAACAAGATACATCTAAGTTTCACCTGGCTTCCCTGAAAGTGGTAGCTAAAAGGTGATTGTATCAGGGTCAAGAAAATTCCACATAAAAATAAAATTTTCTAATTTCTATATTTGTGCCTAACATAAGTCCGCCTAGATTTTTTATTAGTTGGTCCTCTGTCATTGGATTCTCTAGGTTAACTCAAAACATGAAATAATGATATTTCTCACAGAATATAGCATAGAAAAAATTTCTCATACTGCCCATATTCTACCTACTTCAAGGGGCAACTTCTAGCCTTTTGGTACAACCAACAACTAGTCTGCTATTCTATAGGAACATGAAAGCCACACCTTGTATACTTTTAGAAGAATTTACTCCAAATTTTGATGCTAATGATAATGACCAGCAACTAACTGGAGTGCCATTCCAGTTACCGAAATATTGATGTTCTATATATATTTCTTACTATCAAGATCCACAGTACCGGAACCGACACTTGTGCCAGTAGGCCGTGGTATGATACAGTACCGTACCGTGTCGTTCCAACGTGAATCGACAAAGGATAACCGGTAAGGGAGGGCGAGAGGGAGGAGAGAGGAAGAGAGGGAGGGAGGGAGGGAGGGAGGGAGCAAGGCGGAGGGAGGCGGAGGGAGAAGAAAAGAGAGGAAAGAGAGAGAGGAGGGCCCGCTTCTCTCTCTCCAAAGCTGTCTTCCTCCCTCTCCCTCTCCCTCTTTTCCTCTCTCTTTTTCTCTCTTTCCTTCTCCCTCTCTTCCTTCCTCGCCGGTCTCTCATTGTGAAGGTCAAAATCGTTCGAGTCCATATTCGATATGGCTCGGTACGTTTTGGATCGCACGGTTTGGGATGGTACTGCTGACCTTGCTCACTATTCTTTGTGTGATGTAGGCTTCTCAACTGCCAAACATTCTTCATAATTTAAGAAAGGGTTAACCAAATCGGATAGTTCGGGGCATACCAAACAGAACCCGTGAAGAACTAGGATGGTTCGGTTCCAAAAAATAAACTTCGAGTCCTCGCTTCTCGTGACCCCTGTGAAGGCTTTGAGCCTTCAACTGTTCTCCTTCCTCCCTCCCTATCTCTCCCCCACCCTCTCCCTCCCCCCGTTCCGCCATGTTCGACCAACTCCATGACCCGACAAAGGCGGTGGAGGTGATGCCTCTCTCTCTCTTTCTTCATTGAAAGCTCCACAATATCCTCTCCCTTGGTTTTGCCATGGTTGGAACTTCGAAGCTCCAAGTATGCACACCTCTCTCCCTTGCTCCCTCCCTATCCTCCCTCTCCCCCCTTTTCCCATCCCTCTTTCTCCCTTCTGTCTCACCCTCTATTCCCCTGCAGTTAGGGTCAGGTTTAGGGTTATCTCAGCCTCCCTCCCTCCCTCTCTCCCCTCTCCTTCCCTTTCTCTCCTCCCTCCCTCTCCTTGTTCGGCACATCCCAACACAGCATAGTATAGACTTCTACCATACCGAATCGGTCGCCGGCCAATACGAGTCCCGATACTGGTTCGATGGACCTTGATTAAGGTTTGATGTTCAAAATCATATTTGGGGTAATTAGGTTATACTTAGATCAACAAGCTAATTTTCTTCAAGGATGACATAGATAACTCTAAATCTATCAAATGTACCGTACTTTCCTTCCCTTGTATTGTTTTACGAGCCGATTCAATGACTATAATAATACTTCTTTAAATATATAATTGATCTACCAACTTGAGGCTCAAGAAGCATGCTTTAGTTTTGGTTCAAGCATCAACTAGCATCTACTTTTCTCCAATAAGAAGTTTTCACCATTATGGTCTCTTATTACATCCTTGGTGATGGATTTAGATAGTCAATCTAGATTTAACACACCCATCCACTAGTAGGTGCTTTCAATTTGACCTACCTCAATCTCTCTCTTTTATATCCTATTTAAATTCTTGATTTGAATCTTAGATGGTTTGTTCGATACTCCTAGTTTGCACATTCATGCTGAGGCAGTTTAAATATAGTTGCTATTTGCTTTAACTCAGATTGTTTGTCCCAAAGAATGCAATACAATGCTGAACCCAGTATTGTATTGTATTGTACTGACCACAAACCGAGATGGTTCATGGTCACCATACGGGATTTTGCCTGAAACAATCGTTGCCAGGCTGAATTGCCAGAAAGCACTTAGTTCCAAGAAGTTCAACCTAGTAAGGGCGTCGTATTGCTTCTAAGCCGGAATAATTGTGGGAGAAAATGATCTAACACCCTTTTCTCCCTCTCTTTCAAGGTAAGAGGGAAAAGAAAAGAGAAAAAGAGGGAGAGAGTGGAAGGGTGAGTTGTTCCTCCTATCCAAGTATTTCCCTATTACATCCTATGAATGGATATAAATTGGAAAAAAGGGAGATCATTCCATAATTTTGTATTTCAGTATAATTTTATGATATGTCAAGTCCCATGGCCCATCTATGAACATGAACATGATGTGTTTGAGGGACATCAACGCTCGACTTAGAATTGAATAATTGCATGCATGTTGCATTTCCAATTTTTTAATATAAGTAGTTTTATTTTCAATTTTATACTTAGTTAATTTAACATTATTTATTCACCCATTCTTTAGACATGTAACATAAAGTTAAAGTACATTATATTTAAACATCAAAAACAAATTCATAAAATCCTATTTTCCACTCAAAAATAAATAAAGAAAGCTTAAAAACCTTGAATATATATATGAATATATATATATATATATATATATATATATATATATATATATATATATATTGGTGTATCAATACGGTTCAGTAAGGTGTGATCAAGTATTGTAGCATACCGGTTTCCTATCAGTAAGTATTGAGATTGCACATCTTGGTTTGCCCAACTTTTAGCATGTATCTATCCATGCATATTTCCAAAATTCAGCAAGTATTCCTTCTTCGATTGAAGATAGCTTATTTGTCATTTCTGAATGCAGCTGGGGTTTTGAAACTGTTTGAAATGATCACTTAGAAGCTTGTTAATTGATTTACATTCTTCTGGTATGATTGTCTTATCAGCTAATAAAAATTAGAAAAGATCAATCAGAAAAAAGTTGCAAAGCTGTTGACGCTCATATTGAGTTACATTCTCTAGTTTCAAATATTAGAGTTAGAGAACGACAGTAAAGCAATGCCAAGTATATAATCTACATATCAAGTTTGCTGAACTTGTGAATGTTACCATGATGAAGTGCTTTCTCAAATTTATTGCTTAAAAAGAACAATTGGAAGGCAAATTATTAATTTCACAAGTCTTTCACATAGTACCTGAGTTATCCTTTTGTTGTCCCTCTCTGATCACATGTGCAGTGTTTCATGAGCATGGATAATATACTGAATTTAGTTGGAGATGAAATGTATGCTTATCAAAATTGAAAGAAAAGAAAGCCCTCACCACTATTTTTCTCAATCTCAGTTCTATCCACTTCTTGCTATCCTGCATTAGTTATCATGGTTGTCAGTTTTCTGTTTTCTTGCTTTCACTAGTCTTGCTTTTGTAGCTTTATATTTTCCTTCCAGATTGCCCAACCTTTAGCATTCTTTTTTCACATCATGTTTCACGCAGGCTGGAGAGGAGCGGTTCTCAATTGAGTGGGACGAGAATGACCAGGTCTGGTATGAAACCTTTTCCTTCTCAAAGCCTGCACACATCCTCTCAGTTATTGCCTATCCGTATGTGCAGCTTAGGCAGAAATACTTTGCTCAGCAGTCCACAAATGCGGTACTAAATTATGTCACTTCCAAAAAACAATTTACGACATAAAACTGTGAAGAATTCCGTGTGTCCCACAATGTTCTTTTTTTTTTAATCATCTAGTATTCAAGTTTATATTCTGTTGCGAAACTTTCATATGCTAGCATGCCATCTCCTGTTGCTCATACTGATGTGTCTTAATGGTAATACTCTCCCAGGAGCAAAACTTATCCAGCTATTATTACCTCACTGATCGAAGTCTTTGCTAGTTTACTGACTTTTGTGGATAAGAATGTTCACAAATATCTAGTATCATATGTTGGGATCCATTAAAATTTGGCCTTTGATTCAGACGATGGACTTGTGTTGCCAATTCTGTTCTCGGCAACTTAATTACTAAACTAACTAGCCTCTGCAAGGGGAAAAAACAGCTTATTTTTCCTGTCTCCCTGAGAGTTGTGTGGTATCCTCCGGAGATGTAGATGTAAAGGGTCTTGGAATTTTAAGGAAGACCAGAGCATGATATGTAGGATAGAACAGAACCTGGCGAATATGAAACTTTTTTCATGGTAATATAATAAACTGAACGTTGTCAACAAGTAAGGACCATGAAGTTGTTCTTTTTTAAAAAATAAATAAATAGAATAAACCCTTAGATTTGGGCAAGGAACAAGCATGTAGCATGGGTGTGTGGATCTATAGCTACAATGTGATTGATTCAGGTGCCAGGTAGCTGGGCCAAGGGTGAACAAGCTTTCATTGATCAAGAATGAAGAGGGCGGGATAAGACCCATCATTAAAACCGTTGGCATCATGTTTTTTGGATTACAACTCTTTCTCAGTATGTCATGTAAAGGAAACCGAAAGGTTTTGTGTGTCACGAAGCACAACATATGATTCTTATACAAATGCCCAGGAACATCTTGCTGCAAAAGCTCCACTGCAGATAAACAGGCATTAGCTATCAGAACTTAAGCTGCAGAAGTCTCAGCTGAGGAATCTTGCTCAGGTTGGCGTGGTTTGAGAACTGTACCTTTTTTTAGTATTTTGCTACATTTGCATTTTATTCATTCGAAAAAAGCAAAATCGAGAGGCCCTTTTTGGTCCCATCATACATTTTTCTGGATCATCCAAATAGTAATAAGTTGGGAGCAAACAGAGGAACAAATGCTGGAACCGAACTTATCAACTATTTGGGTCAAATAGCTTTGTCCAAGGTCAAGGAGGAATTAGTATAAACAAAATGCTTTTCCGCTTATTTTAAATCCGTAAGTATTAAGAATTTGTTTGGTTCATAGAAATTTCTCTTATAGGAATATTTTTTTTTAAAAAAAAGCTGATTTTTAGAACTTTCAATAGGTGGAAAAGTAATTTTAATTTTCAATAGATGGAAAAGTAACTTTTCTATATTTTTTATAAAATTTTTGAAATAGAAAAATCTTATTTCTATAAAAATACTATTTTTTCATCACTTTTTTTTAAAAACTCCAATCAAATAAATTTTTTTTTTATTTTCTTGTTGACCACACTTTATTTTTTTGTTTTGTCGCGAAGCAAACGAGTCCTAAATTTATCCTCATGCCGGAAAGGTTGTACGGTAGAATAGAGATGAATAAGTGGGATCTTTTATGCAGGTTTATTCCAGTTAATTCATGAAGTTAGCAGGGCTTATAGAGCCAAATCCATGTTTCAAATCACAAAGTGCTGGCCATCCATGCTAACAGAGCTGAAATGGCTTTCCAAGCAACCAAACAGGATCGTAAAGTAAAATTAGAGAGCTTCAACCATGAAGATGTGTATTAAAACAGGATTCGACATAAAAACAGAAGACCGCCTGAGTAAACATGATGTTCATTCTAAAATGATGTGAAAATGGGGAGAGCCTTTTACTATCATATTCAGAGTATACGAAGCTAAGCTGCTGCTGCAAACGAGTACTGGAACTACTTGCACCGGACTTAGCGGTCTTAGCAGGCATTTCGACTCCAATCACGGCAAGAACCTCCCGGATTATTCTCAGGCCATTCTCAACATAGCAGTAAAAGCATGGTAGACCTTCGGCAGACAAAATGTATATCCGAAATGCAGCTTGTATCCAACCTTGGCTCTTACATTGAAAGGGGCATATTTATGGTAGCAGATTCACACATTTCTAGGTAAACATAGTTCAAGCTTATAACATTAGAGAGATACTGTTGATCTTAAGAAAAAAAAAGAAAACAGGATGGCTTATACCAAATGAACTTTAGGTCTAGATAAACAAATTGACATCATCCATTCAGCAAATAGTATCCTCCACAACCACAATAAATCATATCATATAGACTATAGCTTGTATATGTCCACCCTTGTTTCAGATATGGCACCAACACTCTGGTTCCTAATACACAAAAGCCTAAGTTTAACAGGTTTCTCGGCCGAGATAAAGAAAAGTAACTCAGTAAGATCTCTTATTAATTCCAACTATGCTGCACTCTCCTGATATAAACCACTCGCAACTGCTTATTATCAACAAAGGTACCCAATAATGGTGTTTTTTGGCCTACACAGATCTCTCATGAAGCAACACTACTGTAAAGTACAAGCAGCTCCATCTGATGCAAACTACCAGTAGAAATGCATCTCTGTATGCTCCAATCACCTGAATATTATAATAACAATAAATACGGCTGAGGAAATTATAGCAGCAAAACAGGAAGCTGGAGAAAATCTTGCCTGTGATTACTGAACAATCGATCCGATATGTTCACTCAGCACCCTGCATGTGCAAATACAAGTCATCAGTACCAGAGGAGTGCATTCCATGCCTACCATGAAACAATAATAAGGCCCATTACAGAAGATGCCTAATTAATGTCTCATTTTTAATATATTTAGCAACATGCACCAAAAAAGTTTCATCAACTATATTCCCACAATACTGGAGTCCTGGCAGCTTTGCTGTTGAGACCTGGTTTAACGGAATATTGTGGTAATTTCATGAAAGTTTCCCCAAGCCTCTAACGGAGTAGGTAATTTCTTACGATAGTTAGTGTTCCATTTTACAGCAACAGAGAAGAGATTACAGTGTAATTTCAACTGAGGGTATAACAGAAATTATTTACCTACTAGGTGGGAGGCACAAATTGCCTTGGAGACTTTAGACTGCACTGTATTGTAGGAAAATAGCCATGTTTTAAAGGTGGCTGTGGTATGCAAGTGCATATATGGTTAGTATATTAAATATTTAATAATATATTTTATAAATAGCAATAGTATTAAGAACCAGAAATCTACCAATTAGTGCTTACTACTTAGTTCTTAATCCTTATTAGCAATAAACCTATATCCAACATAACTATTATAGCTTAAACCTGCCTTGGTTGCCTAAGCGCGCTTTAAGAGTGGCCGCATATGTAGTTGCATAATGCTAAAAAGGCCAAAAAAAATAGTCAGACAATGCTAATCCCGATGCATATATGTCTGCAAAGTGCTAAACAATCCATCCTTTTGGCTCATATGCGACCCAACCTTACATGCTAGCTGCTTAGATGGTATGTGGTCAGGAGACTGCATAGCATATGCTGCCTAATGCACTGTACTATTAAAACACTGAAAATAGCAAAAATTGGCTTCCTTCAAGACAAATGAGCTGTTGAGGTATAACTGCAAGCCAAATAGCATGTTTATAAAAGCAACAATAATCTGGGCCATTCATTCTACCGCTTATAATTGCTATATTTCTTTTTTACACTGACCATTTTGGAGCCATATCTGCTAATCTGCATGCCAAGTCGGATGATAAGCGGTCCTAGTCCTGTTTCTTTTGGTCATGCTCCACACCTCAAGGCTTACCGGAATTCTAATGGATAAGAATTTTACCAAGTATTGCACTTCGCTCAACCACTGTGGTTAGCCAAGACACTCCTTGAAAACATTATCTGAATGATCCCAGACCCAGCATATCAACTTACAAAGAGATGACAACACTCCTAATACTAGAAGGTATAAACATTGTAATTTGGTTCATCTCCGAGGAGGAAAGGATCAATGGTCAAAAGCATGCCTCTAAGACAACCGACCAGCAAGGATCATAGTGAAATTGTGCATAGCTTGTTTATAATCCATGGACCGCAATTAGTACAAATCCTATGATACAGGGGTAGCAGCCCATATATGGATCTGAATCAGGAATGAGAATATGACCCAGTTTAGGACACAGGCATATATGCAAAAGATAAATAAACTTGCTGCATGAAGGTATGCTACTATACATACAAGAAGTCTATAAACACTCGAGTAGATTTACAACTTCAGACCATTTATCAATAACAGATGACTGCCTGTATTAATGTCCAGGATGCCATCCCTTGGTAGGCTGACACTTCTACCAAAGGTAATGTATTGTACCCACTTCAGGAAATTTCTTCAAAACTCAAACTTGCACCTACTTCATGAGCATTTCCTTAAAGTGTTTTCTTAAACTACCACCGTCCCGCACCCACTCCCAATTCTAGCAAACTTATGTTTTAATTAATCCTTGGGATAGTAAACCTCATAAAGAGGAACTTGCATTGATGTTTCATGAAATGTCGGTGTACAAGTGTCTGACAAGTTGTATATAATACAGCAGCATCCTCCATGGCAGTGACCATCCATGTTCAAATGTTGATTGTTGGGATGTACCATCTAGAAATTTTTTTCCTCCTCCTTCCTATTAAGCATGACACATAATAGAGTTTTTGGTAAATCCTTTTGATTCTACACATTCTACATTATCTTATGTCACCATTATTGTGCTTTCCGCATTTCCTTATTAGGCTTCTTAGGAAAAGTATTCACACATATATCAAATTTTTCTAGGTATCCAATTAGGTGAAGTGGTAAATACAACCTTCTCATTGAAGAGGGCTACTTTGGATATCATAGTGAATATTATTTGGCAGGCTAGTTTGCCTGCACACGCAGAGAGGGGGAGATTGCGAGAGAGAGTGAGAGAGAGAGAGAGATTGGGAAGTTCCAACTGTTGGAAGTGATGTCGTAACAAAGCCTTTATTTGCCATATGGAATACAAAGTGAAATATTGATGAGATTGCTTCAAATGTCTGCCAATGTATATTGGGATGATAGTTGGCATGAAAATGTTATTTTGAGCAATTGAGGAAGAGCTAAGATTTTGGCTCCTTTCTTCTTAAACTTGTCATAGCTATGGATACGGATGAGAGATCTAATTCACAGTATTGTTAAAATCAGGCCATCCGTGATGCAGACTATTGTTAAAATCAGGCTACCATGATACAGACCGCAGAGTCTATGTCAAGAAAAAGCCAAAAAAAAAAAAAAAAATCCAAACCAGGAACTTGGATAGATAAGATCAAACTATCTGATTTTGGATTGTGTGGTCCAAACCATGGATTGTCTAACCATTGAATCACCCAATTCATTTAAATGGGCTGTCTCTGCAATCTTCATGCATGAAACAGATTGAAGCCTCCTTGTTTGATGAATGAACAGTAAAGTTGGCCCCCCAAAACTTATTTGGGTACTTGTTTTAGATGGGAACTTTTTAGATTGCAATTAATATGTATATAGCTGATTTTTATGATGATTTAAAGAGTTGTGGTGCCAAAATGTTCTTGATTTATTTTTCTTTTAAAGAGCTCTATATGAATTCAAATTGGGATTTGGATAAGTAACCAGCGGTTAGTTTCCTAATATGAAGAAATCTAATCTCTATGTATTCAAGATCTAGTTCATTCAATATCAAGCAAGTATCAGTCAGCTGCTTACATCGTATTGAGGAATCCTTATAAAAAGAGTCTGATTTTCACTTGTGAGAGAATTTATACAACCGCAAGGAGTTCATTGGATGTAACAAAATAACTGGCTGCAGATCCCTTCTTACCTTCTCCTCTTAAGTATTCTTTTTTATCATTTTTTGCTCCCTTTTTAACCCTCCCCAACCCTTCTCTCTCTTTTTTAAGCAAATTCAACCATGTTTTCTTTATTTACCATGTTAAACGCTGCTATTAAACAGCAGATTTCCCCTGATAATCAGATTTATCCTCTTTCTTGGGACTCGTTACATACTTTTTCGAATTTTTTAAATATTTTTCATATTTTATTAAAGAAAAATCTTAATGATTCACAATCTGGTCCATCATTGGATCTGTTCTAAATTTACCCCCTCTACTGTTTATGATCTGGTCCTAATCTTAACAATGTTGCTAATTCATACAACCATGAATTGCAGATGACAGCTATAAGATTATGGCAATCTCTTTCAATTGCCTGAGTAGTGACTCCATATCAACACTTGGATGCATCACAAAGCATTGACAGGCTCATCTGATGATCAGCCTGAAATCTTTTTTCTTCTCTTGAGGAAAATACATCAATATGAAATCACTCAATAAAAATATCATTTTCTTCAATATACAAGTTTTTGCATGTCTCTTAACCAAAGTGATAGGTTTCTTATGTCAGTGTCCTAATTTAGATTTGATTTAAGAGTTTACTCTCAAAAGAGTCCAAGTCCATTAAGGATTAGTTACCTTGTTATTCCTATTTTGCTTTTTCTTATTCTTGTAGTACAAGTACTTTTAAGCCTATAAATATGTAGTTCCCTATGGGCATCAACACAAGAACCAATTTGATGAGATTGGCCAACAGCTTTTGGAGATCCCAATACCCTAAGTGATCAAATATCCTTCTTGTTCGCTATCCTCTTATTTTTTCTCTTTTTCTACTCAAAATATCAATGATAGAGAACTAGGTTCCTATCGCTTGGTATCAAAGCAACAATGTTGGGCTATTCCATGGGTCCAACAAATTCTTTTCAGCAAATAGGTAATGATCCAAGATCACAACTTGTAGCTAGACTTGAAGCAAGGCTCAAGGAAAAGTTAGGTCAAAAGCTTAATCAATTTAAAGAGGAAACTTGTCAACTCTTCAAGCCACAATTATTCAAGCTGTTGAACAACTTTGGAAGGATCACAATGGATCGGTTTTGGTATTGGTTACTATGACTACAAATTTGGTCAAGTAAATAACAGAAGATTTCTGAGATCCATGGCTTTATGAGAAATTGGAGATATCGCTTAAAGTCAATCTCTCATGAGCGAATAAGGAAATCTATTGTAAAGCTGGTGCTTCCTCAAGAGGGATATCAAAAGTAGAAAGTTGAATTTTATCATAGTGCAACACGTAATGAGTTTGTTGAAGGACTAAGGATTCCAACTTTGTTCCCTGAGTATAAACATGGGCATGGTGATCTTGCTCAACTTCACCAAGCTTCTATGATGATTGTATATTTGCTTGGCTATTTCCAAGTGGGAAACATTATACTATTTGTTGTTACGCTAAGGTCTATAAACCTCATGCATTGATGGTGACAAGTGACAACTATAGCTATAAGCCAACAAAAGGAGAGCTTCAATGATAAAGATGGCTGATGTTTACCTCCATGCTAAG
Organism: Phoenix dactylifera; assembly: GCF_051530095.1. NCBI lineage: Eukaryota > Viridiplantae > Streptophyta > Magnoliopsida > Arecales > Arecaceae > Phoenix > Phoenix dactylifera. The sequence continues at coordinate 2,399,959 of NC_143192.1, read as the reverse complement.
TTCAACCCTAAGGACAAGGTCATTTTAAAGGGGAAGGAATGATTGGTGTCTAATTTGGATTTGGTTTGCGATAGGAGCTTATTTTAAGAGGACATCAAGTCTATTAGTATTAGGGATTGGTTATCTTGTAGGGCTGAAAATGGATCAGATCTAGATCAAATATCAATACATCTATATCCATATCCCTTTTATTCAACAAATATGAATATGGATACAGATAATAATTGGATACTAAAATTCAAAACCCATATTTGTTTCAAACAAATATAGATACAAATCGGATATTTACAACATGAACACAAATGCAAATACAAATTGGATTTATTAAACTTTGTTCTTTTCCCAATACTATGTTCTCTTTTCTTCTCTCTTTTTTTACTCAAAATACCATGGATAGAGAACCTATCACCAAGAGATCCATGTGAACTAGTGTAGGACTTTAACATCTGGACTAAGTGATCAAATAAGAGTCTATATTTAGTGGTTAATTGAGTATACATGATTTAGACTGAGGCCCTGTAATATGTCCAACGAGATATTCACTACCCATCATGGGAATATAATTCATCTAGGTGATGAAGATTGGTCATGCATTTTAGTATCACCAGCAATTTATCAAGAACATTGATGGATTTATTTTTTTTGAGAAATAATTATTATGAAATATATTTGTTGGTATGAAAACTATTTTCTTGGAAAGATACCTCTAGTGTCTGACCAACCCCTGAGCCCATAGATGTGTCTTGGTAATTCTATCCTAAGGATGGAAACAAGTTATTGGTCATGGTGGAGTGACACTAGTGTGGGCAATTACACTATCGCATGAACTTGTATCTCATGATGGTTATAAAACTCATGGGGAGTTTGTTGCAAAGTTATTCTCCAAAGTCGCTTTTGATTCAGGTGTTAGATTCGTATAATTATGATAGGTCCAACTAATTAAATAGTTAATTAGTCATACACTTAATAACCTTTTTATTGCAATTCCATATCCTTCTTTCATAGTTTCAAATGCTCAAAACACAATATGGCTTTTTCTTCCACCAGTTTACCCAATTAAGTGGAATCTTTGAGTGCATATATTCATCTAGACTCTCCTTTTCGGCTTATAAGCAAATTTCTTTTTGGTTTATAAGAAATTTGCATTTGAACTTTAGCCACATATAAAGGGTATGGCTTAGGCCAATTTGGACCTTAATGCCACAAGAAGGTATTAAGTTGACCCAGTGGACATCTCAATGCGCTTTAGAAGCATATCCAAATTAGGCTTATTAAAGTTAGATACTCTATACTGACCATAATTAGGCTTTACTAGTAGTTGCGAAGTAAGGGGTCGCTGACCACTTAAGTGATAGCCATCCTTCTCTCCTAGAAGTTAGGAAAGTAGGGGTGGCCCCTTAAGTGAGGTGCATGCCTCCCTAAGTAAAATAGGAGACAAGGGGCCAACCACTTGTGTGGCTCTGTTTTCCTTGTGGAACCTGGATAGAGAAGTCAACCCCTTAAAGGTAGGGACACAAAAAACAAAAACACCTTTCTCACACTCTTTCCCTCTTCTGATCCGAAAGGATCACTGGATTTGATCTGAACTACTTAAACTACTACGGATTGGGCTGGACAGGGTCCATAAGCGAGATCAACCATATCGGAAAACCAAATTATGTGCCATTCTAGATGCCATAACTTGATCATACATTGGTCAATTGAGATGATTTTTTTAATTGGATAACTTTTCGAGCTCTATGACATGGCACCGCCCCTAAAGAGTGCGACGTAGCTAGCGATCATAGTCTAATTCTATTGTTTGGATCCTAGTCAAATAGAAAAAAAAATTTCGGAAAAGATTTCGACTAGGCGTATCTCTCAATCTGGAAAGAATTGGGTGGAGTGACAAAAAGCAAAGTTGATATATGAGTCGAGATCTTCCTCCTGTAGGATTTTAGTCTTTTCATATTTACTTCCACTAGTCATGTCTAATTTGGAAAAGTTGAGTCCCGTTTGAACTAGAGAAATTTGATCTAAATTTTTTAAGGACAGACCTTACTAGCATAAATAAAGGCTATATATCTCAATTTATTATTCATCAATGAAAGAAATTTATTATTCATCAATGAAAGAAAAGAGAACCTAGCCCTACTTTTACTAAGTTTTTCGCTTTTTTTTTTTTTGAGAGGTTCAAGATGAGCAGGTTGAAGGAATTATTTTCTTCTCTCCAATTAGATCACCTTCCCTCTTTCTCTCAACATTCCTGTGCAAGCCAGGTTTGAAGACTCTATAGGCAAGCGAAGTGGATGCTTGTGGCATTCAATAAGGGCAAAAAGTAAGGAGATCATGCCTCAATCAAACTCGAGCATGTAATTGTGAGAAATCTATTACTTTAGAAAAACTCTTGCATGCATAACTCACCCCTAGGCCTGAAATTTGGTTTTTCCACCTCCTATCCCATGTTGACCAAGTGGTAACTTGTGAAAATCCAACTTCCTAGTTGTAATGCTATTCAAGATCATATAAATATTATTATCACCTATTGTGAGATCTTAGGCAGCTCATTTTCGCTTATTGTTGTCCCTCCTTCCTAATAGCCAACTCCTAATCCTCATGTAAGACGCTAAGCTAAAATTAAGCCAAAATCCTAGAAATGTAGTGGATCCAAAAAAATATGCAAGGCTCAAGTATACCGATCATAGATATCATTTAACAATTTTCCGTGACATGTGGCAAAGAAAAGGGCATCGGATGTTTGGTTTAGTTGAATATCAACTATAGACTTGTGTGCTTTAATATTTAATCTTCTTTTGAGAAGTAAAAGATGAAAACAACACAAACTAATGTCAGAAAGTTTGAATGAACAATAAATTAATGAAGGTTTTCAACATTCAATTTTTCATACAACCACTCAATATCCTACCTATCTTTCGCTAGTCATCCTTCATCCTTTGCATTCATTATATATTGCACAAGTATCATTTTTATTCACTTCCAAAATGATCGCAATCATGGTAAGGAACCAAAACCACTTTTTAGATGTATCTACTGCTATATGACCTATATCACCTTACTTCCATCCAAGGTTCGCCGTACCGGTACCGAACCCCGTACCGGTGCCGCACTAGTATAGGCGTACCGAATGTCGGTACGGTATCGTATGCGGTACGCCAGGTGTACCGACATTGGCGTACCGATACCGGTACCCATCGGTACGGGTACAGTACGCCCAGTACCGACTGGTACAGCATACCATAAGTTCCATCAATAAATCCACAAATTGCATCTACAAGCTTTTCCTTCCATAACTCAAAAAAATGCCATACTGTTCTTGAAGTGATACCAAATGTCTTCATATATTACTCAATGATACTAGATTTACATGTTATCATCACCCCTCCACATGGAGGTTATCTTCAACTAAATTCATTTTTTCTCAGCTTTTGCATGAACTAGAGACAATGTGGAATTCTTATCTAATAAGGTTTGAAGTTTCATCTAAAACCCATTGGTTTTGTATAGTAACCTAACTAAAGCTGCATGGCTACTATATTCAGTCATATCAGTCATGGTATTACTGAAACCAAGGTCCGCAATCTTGCTATCGAATATCGTATTGAAACCTTGTCAGTACAGTACGGTACAGTACATCCCTGTACTGAAATAGCTCTCTAACTATATTTCTCAATTTGTATCTCGATACACCTCAACACAGATCAATACGGGCCAGTACGCACCTCGGTACGTCTTAGTACGGAGCTTGTACCGACTTGAAATTAAGTTTCGTACCGATTTTCTCCCAGTACCGGGTAGTACGAGGCAATATGGCAAATCATGATTGAAACTGAGTGCTAAATCAAATTTTAAAATTGAAGATCAGTTTTTTTTGACCTTTACATTTGTAACAAATTGGTCATGGATGCTAATTTAATGGACGTTTGGGTGTCAACACTCTTTTTTATTTCTTTAAACGTATTTGGGCAATTAGTGTCATGGTTCACCTTCTTTGTTTCAAGTTAAAAGAGGGTGAAACAAATCCAAAGGTTATAGATGCAGCCTCCAAGAGATGATTTCTTAGATTGAACTTAGAATTTTCAAAATTTTCAAGATTTCAGAAAACTAGATACTTGTGCATTTGATAAGAAACAAAGTTAGAATATATATATTTATATGTGTGTGTGTGTGTATGTATGTATATATTTTCTTTTGGGCTCTTGGAAGTTCTTTCGAGGAAGGAGAACACCCAAGTTTGTGGTGTAGATAAAACCCTCAAAGGACTAAATTCAATTTGTAGTTAAATCAAAAAGAATAGGGGTACTCAATGCATGTTAATAGAAATATATTACACTCTAAAATGATGCAAAACCAAAACCATAAAATAACCACAACTACGAATGTCAAACTATGCCCCTACTTTATGGGGTTCGCTTTATTACCATGATGGAGGGATTAGGAATCTCATTCATGTTTTTTAAAACAAGTTGGAAACCATCTGAAGCAATTTGCAAGGGTTCATAAATTAACTCAAAGTATTGTATATGAAACCTCATACACCTGTTCTTCTTGTTGTACTATGATTATGAACACGATTTTGTTTTGTTTAAGCGGTATAAAATACAAAACATACATTTGTGTGCATCTGTAGATGCTAATGTAATAGGTAAAAATTGATAGGTTTAATTTTATTTTTCAAAACAATCAGGTACAACAGCAATTCTCTTGTCCCCTTTTTTCTTGGCACATCTTGTGCTTAAATGTATACAACAATACATATATACATGCTTTCAAGGTGTAAATGCATATATTTATTAAAAATTCTGTAATCATCTACATGTATATACTTAAGCATGTGTGCAGACAGGTTAGAAGCCTGCAATTGGAATGACAACTTATCATACCATATTTCTCTAAAGCATACCTGGTTGAGGGGATTGTCTGGGGATTTCTTCCATAGCTTCCATATCATATCCTTGTACTGGTTGAGGGTCAGACCTGGTTTTTCTTCCTTCAGTTTGGGAAGCTCCGCTTCTTCAAAAGCCTACATGTACAACAAATAAATTTGTTGAAAGCCAATCAATTATTTTATTCTACAATTATTCAACCATCTTGTTCTCTGAAATAATACATATGACCCACCTCCAAAAAATGACACGAGCATCATAAAATTTCATCTTGGTCTGATTTTTACAGACTAACACGTGGGATTATCAAATTAACGAAGCAACTTAAAACCAGAATTAATAGCTGGCATCTAGCATCTAATACAATGAAATTAAATACCCAAGCTATGCGCTTCTAAACATGATGAAAATCAATTTGGGCAATGTGGAACAATGTTCATGCAAGAAGCAATATAGTATAAATCAAAAGTTATGCTCAAATTAACTGCTCTATGTAAACACAACTGCAGAAGCAAAAAAACACAAGAACGATGAGTAAACAAGGGGATAATGAATCAACCCATACAGAAATTTGGAAAATAAGTTACATCAGAGAGCCAATTAGATTCCTAGCTGATGCAACTGCAGGAGCTAAAAAACTTAGAGTGATAATACAAGCGAGATGGGTAATGAATAATTTCAAAAAGAAAGATAAATTATATGAAAGAGCAAATTAGGTTCTATTCTCGAAAACCAAAGTGTCAAGATTTGCAACATCTCAGAACATCAAAAACCAACTCTGATAAAAGAGATATATAATTAGAGAAAGAAATTATGGAGAGAAAAAAAATCCAAAACTGATACTTGTGAAGTCTAGGTTCTATTAGTATTAACTTAAAAAATTATAAGCAATATTTAGAAGCACACGAGAAACATCCATAGTAAGTACCATGGTTAATACAATTACTGAAGAATGATAAAGATTCAGAATCCAACATGTTAGGTAATCTCATCTAAGTAAAAAGCAAAATAAAGAACAAAAGATTGAATAGTATTTAAGAGATTTTTGACAGGATATTTGATAGCATATCTATTTAGGTACCTAAACATGTTACAATTCAGGAGAAAAGAAACTATCAATCATCGATCACCAACTTAGAAATACGTAGCCAAGGACAATGACACAGAAATCCTGGATTGTAAACCGAAAGGGATCATGGGAACAAGATTAATGCATACTGGGATAAAAGAATCTAATCAGAAGCCGAAATACTATAGTTATTGGAGATGCATCCACTCCATACACAACAATTTTGTTCAACTCTCCTTATTGATAACTAAATTGAGTTAGATTTAGATCAATTATTCAAGTGCGGACCATGCTGACAAAGCATTGGCACTGGGCACACATGTATGCTGCAATGCCCTACATTGAGCAGCGTAACAACCTGTGTCGGCACGGACCGTGCCACTTAACCTGCATTATTGGGACAGAAATTTCCGTGGTAAGCTTATCTGCAAAGTCACCATGTATGAATGATTCAATGGAAATACTTCATATACCATCCTACGAAGAAATTTTCAATCTCCAGAAGCAACTGGTGGGTTTTCGATCAATTCAGGAGTGCAAAATCGCCAGTTTCCTTGAATTGGAATCCCCTTTCATATACTATTTTCCCAAGAAATCTCACTAGATTTCTTTCTTTCTTGAACATAATAATAATAACAATAATAATAACAACTAATATACAAAAAGAAAGAAAGAGAAGAAAGAAGGAAGAAGAGAAGAGCAATCATCATCATCATCATACCTTGAAGGAGGCCTTGAGTCTTCTCTCGGGGTGGCGATCCGGGGACAGCTGGGGCTCGGAGAGGGCCATCCGGGCAATGGCGTCCTCGACGGAGTGAGCCTCGATGACGGAGTCATCGCGGTTGGTGTTAGCGACGAGGACCGTGCGCTCGTACTCCTCCTCGTCGGCGGTGCGGCTCTGGCGCTTCTTGGCGGCCTCGGCGTTGCGGAGGACGCGCTGGTGCTCCTCCTGGCGGCGGCGCTCGAGCTCGGCCTCGGTGACCTTGGGGACGGCGGGGATGGAGACGCGGCTAGCCTTGTGGTCGGGCTTGCGGCCGGCTTTTTCCAATTCTTGCTGCTCGAGCTCGGCGAGCTTGCGGTTCTCGGCCTTGCGGGCGGCGGCCTCGGCGCGCTTCTCGGCCTCTTCCTGGCGCTTCTTGCTAGCGCGGGACTTGGAGCCCTCGGCCGCTCGCCAGTACTCCTCCTCCTTCTCGCGGGCCGCGCGCTCCTTGCGCTCCGCCTCCACCGCGCCACGCCGCTCGCGGGCCGCCTCCGCCTTGGAGTTCACGCCCATCTTCTTCGGCATCTTAGCCCTCTTCTTCTTTCTTCTTTCTTCTTCGATTGAGTAATTAATTGATGTCGAGGAGAGGAGGCGTGGGAATGGGAATTACGGAGAGGGCGACGCTGGATCCTTCTCTCGCGCTGGGGTTTCCCTTTTGCCTGTACTTTTTTTTTTTGCTAATACTTGCCTGTACTTTTATTAGGCGACTCAAGGGCTATATCGTTGCGGATCCCATTCCCATCCTAATAAAATCTCGGCCGGCCGGCTTTTCCCGGGACCGTCCCAATCCCTCGGAGGACCCGTTTGGCAAAACCTAATTTTTTTTAAAAAAAATAAATTAAAATCTATTAGGATTTAAAATTTAACCTCCTGCACCTGCTGTCCAATTATGGTTATTATTATTATTATTATATATGAACGTATGTATTTTATAAACTGAAAAGAGAGGACTCAAATTGGAACTTTGATGTATTATGTTGATTTTTACTTAATATATATTTTAATTATATTTAGGTCATTATGCAAAAGAATAGTTCATTTTCTTTTTTTTAAATTTTGGGTATATCCGACTTGACTTAAATAACCTAATCTGAAAAATGGATTAATCAAACAGATTTGGGTACTTGATGGATCTATCGATTTTTGGTAGGACCGATTTAAAATTTTGTGCCAATTTTTTAATGGATTTGGAATGGATAGAACAAATTTTGCAAATACCTTACTTGTTGCTATTCTCAAGTTTGTATTCTCTCACCTTTCTATAGAAAGAGAAAGAGTATATTCTGATGAACACAAATGCATGATGATCAATTTTGTAAGTTTTTAATAAATTATGTATGAAAAATTATTTAATTATTAGTTTTGCCTTTTTTTGCAGAAATTCATATTTGGATTTTGCTCGTGATTTTGTTGACTTGTGGCTGTCTATATATTAAATATTGAAATATATATATTTGGTATTCAATGTGCTTAGAACGTGAAGATAAAATTGTCTGAGATTTATATGAATATCTATTATTCTAGTAAAAATTTATTATAATTATTAATAATTAAATAACTTCTTTTGTAAAATTCATATTTGCTTTAATAAATTACTCACTAATTGCCTGCTTTTGTTTGATAATTCTACGTAATGCAAGTGATGATCCTTGCCAAAATGTGGGATTGTGAACCTCACGTCATGAGTGGATCCGAGTGCTACGTGCTTTAATACAAGGCTATGACTTATTCTAGCACAATGAATGCCATATCCAGATGAAGTTCATCTATGTCATCTTTGTTCCATTTCTCTTTTTTCTAATCTAAGTTGATAAGTATCATTTATTCCATTACAATTTTAGTTACTTAATGTTCGAAAAACATGGCGGGCAAGGATAACATTTTTTTTCTTTTTCAAGCAATAACCTATATAAATCTTGGATCTCCATCAAGAGGTAGAAGAGAGGTGCTAACTAACTAAACTAACAGTTCTCAATAGATATTTTATTTTATATTTATATATATTAAATATATTTAAGTACTTTCTCTCAAAAAAAAAAAGTGTTTGATCATTAGCTTTGTAAAAGAGTATGCAGCTTTGCTTCCTATTTAAGCTTATGCTGGACATATGATCCATTAATCCTATTGCCATTGCAAGTAGCTATGCTAGCACGTGTTTCCCACATCACTTTTGCATGGGGGGATATTGAGTACTTGTACTCAAGAAACTCAAATAATATCTTCCAATTAGTCTTTTTATGTAAAAGTCTGGATCATTTTAAATGATACCAATGGATCCTTCATCTGGCGGGAACACTAAAAACTAAATACAAAAAATATATGAGGACTCATTCAAGCATATGTCTAGTCATATATAAGTTATGTGCTAGAAGATCTTGAATACTTTTACATAATCAAGAAACTCAAATAATATATTCCGTATATCCTTTTTAGATGAGATCCTAAGTCATTATAGCCATGTCACAGGTTTTATGAACTAAAAAGATGTTGATTCAATTAAATATTCTATTTTTGTAACTACTTCATCAGAAATATTATATAGTATGGGCTTCCACTAACCAAGGCATCAATGTTCTCCATATTCAAATTTTAGTTGATCTAATAACCCAATGATATTTTCATGGTCTTGTGGATAAGACACAATGATCAAATGAAATATTCTTGCTCGGGTACTCATTTCGCTTAGTTCTGATGTAATATTTGTTCCATAATCCTTATGTGAGTGAATATTATGATGCTACTGTTATTTGATGGTTTTCATAAATGTATGATTTTCTTTATCAACTTTTTTTTAACAAATAGTCTATTATAGTTCTCACACACTTTTTCTTGTCCATATATTAACTTTTATGAAATCATATATTAACTTTTTTGAATCGATGATCTGTTGAAAAACTAGAAGCAGTACATCTTTTATTAGTTCTATTTTCTCAGTTTCTCAAATATTTTCATTTTTGAGAAATACAGAGCTTGAACATTTGAACAAATTTCTACAAGAGCAATGCCAAATACTGCAGCTTTAGCATCTAGAATCTCATATATTTAAAAAAAAATAAAATTTTATTTCTCAGGAAAAACTTTTATGTACTACTTTCTGTATGTGTGTATTGTTTCTCCAAATTATCATTTCATGCTTGTTTCCTAATTACAGGGAATTCATAATATGTAAATGTGTATTTTATAGAGGATATCAATCAATATATTTACTAAATGCATGCATAGAGTGTATAGGTACATTCTTGCAAAGATAAGCCACACAAGATGATAGAATGACAGGATACCCATTTCACCATCACTGGCCAGCACAAACTGAAAAGTTAGATAAAGCGCAATCCAAATCCCAAAGTTGTCAAATATTATGATCAATCTCTGGATCTTCATCGATGGTCCAAGACAAGCATTTATGCCGAACCCGACCAATTGGATCAGTTGAACTGCATCACATACATTAAACTGAATATATATGATAAAAATTTAAAGCACGTTCCTTCAACCTGTCTAGATATTCAAATTCAAGCCAAGTGAATGTTCAGCAAAGAAAATACTAAAAAGACTATCAGCATAAGATATACATCAAACAACCATGGCCTTTGTAGATTTCTAAATGATATCTGTGAGGGAAATGTTTAGGACAGCTATTATATGATTTCGCTGTTTCTCTGGGAGCCTTTTCACTCTATCATGTTACCATGATTACACCAAGAAGATGATTTCAGTTACACATGATAAAGAAGAGACTGCATGTGGAATTATGACCAACATCAACACTAATGGCCAATACCCTTTAAACATAGTATCCAGGGAGTTAATGATGTTCCCATGTCCATGAAGCAGAGGACAAATGCTGTACTCTGGGATGGAAAAGGAAAAAGGAAAAAGGAAAAAAAAATCTATATGATGATGCACACAGACGAGCTTTCATGCTTTCTGCATTAAACCTTATTTTCTTAATCTGTTCAGCATTAAGCCTAATCCATCCATGTGAGACCCATCACTTTTGCCACAAAGCTGAAACGGTCAGCAGCTTCATCAATCTACCATAAGAAACACAGACACAAAAAGAAGAACCACCAGTTAGAAGATCGGGGTATGCTGATCAACTCCCAAAGTAGGGTAGAAATACAGACCATTTTCTGAGTAGGACGGCCAGCTCCATGCCCAGCCTTACACTCAATGCGGCCGATGATTGGGTTTGTCTGTGGGCTGTTCTCCACACTCGTGCAGAGGACATATTGCATCGTCTGGGGACAATAAGTAAACCAGAAGCAGATTTATTGCCAGACATAAGAATCAACATCGCTAGATAATCAGCGAAACAAAAGATATAAGAATATGAAAGCAAGTTAGATAATCAGCGAAACAACATCGCTAAACATTATGGGAAAAAAATAACGGCATAGCTGCTGCCTACTTAACAAGCAATCATGCAATACCATGATTTGATCAAAGACCCAAGATGGCACACAAACAACTGTGAGTATGCATGTTGGTGAGAAGTGGTAGCTGCTAAAGGAACCATCAGATGGCATATTGATGATGACCTTGCTTGATGCATATCTTTAAGAAGCATTTCTAATTTCAATGTAAACTAGAAAACTTTTCTGTCAATTGTCTAATTTTCGTGTACCAGTGACATCAGATGGCATATTGATGATGACCTTGCTTGATGCCGGTCATGTTGAGCAAACATTATTTGTTTATTGATGAAATTTCTTCGTTCTCCACAGTTTATTGCTCAAAGATATCATAATACAATCAATCACACAGTTTATTACCTATATGACAAAAAGTAGACCCATTTCTCAAAGGTTGCATGTGTATATCGAATCCAAATTTCAGTGAATACATGGTTAACAAAGCCACACAGCAGATATATATAATTCTTGCTACACCACTCCTAAAAGTTCAGAAATATTTATCCATGACCATCATATTTGCGTTGACTGTTGATAAGTTATATATTATTTGGATGCAGAACACTGATAACTTTCAATAGAAGCAAGAATTTTTAAAAACTGTTCCCATTTTAAAACAATTTACAGTAGTTATGTTTTAATTATGTTCTAGTCAGAATTTCAGAATGATAATATGAACCATATTTATTAGAAGATTCTGCTTCTTCAAGAATTAAGCCCTTCTTAATCATGTCAAAATATCTGTATTCTGTGTTTTTTATCTTTGTTTCTTTTCTCTGTTTGTCTCCACTCACATTTTTCTTCTCCATTGCTAGCACTCTTTCTTCTCCTTAACCTTTTTTATCTCCTAGATACCCCAACCAGATGTACGACAGAATTTCATCAAATTGTACTTCATAAGGCAGATTAGCAAACAAAAATGTTGCCCAATTTCAGATCTCTCAAATCCTGTAAATTTACTAGTAATAATAAAACCTTCTAAAGGATTGATGGTTTAGATAAATCGTACTTTCATAAACTCTATATAATTTGAGCAAACAGGATGGCATAATCAACTGTGAGGTTCAATCTTAATAGCAGGAACCTTGGTACCTTCGGAGCCACTTTTTCTCAGCACCTCTCTCTCTCTCTCATACATATGGATGTACATGTGTGTGAGCACCACTTTCATGCTGCCAGACATAAATATGCTCTTAAACTTGCTTTAGATTCAGGTAGCCCAGGTTTAGACCTCATAAAGGTGGGCCAGGATAAAGAAGCAGCAAAGCTCCAGAACAAATCCATTGACCATTAACCAAATATGTGCTCCCCACTTTCCTACATCGAAGTAGCATGGACATCAAACACAAACCTCTCTTTATTTACTACTCCTTAGCAAGCCTTAGTCCAATCCAATTCCATGCAAATCCCAAACTACATCTCCAAAAGCCCTTGCAGAGATGATGTTTCTCCAATTCAACAATGGATTATATTAATCAAACTCATGCTAAAAGCATTAACCAACTCTTGCCATTCTGCCCGTCCAAAGCTTTAATATCAGAGAGGTATCTCTCAAGACTATCATATAGAGCACACTAATCCAATATGATGAGATTATGCTGAAATTTATGTGACATGATAGGTAAATCTGACTAAATTGTTTACCGTATTCAACAGACGTAATATCATGGGTTTCACAACTTTTACAAAAAATAATGTGAAACATCTTAGAACATACCAAGTCCCAAATCATAATCCTGCCCTCATAGAAGTAGCAAACCTAGGATCACAGCCACATAAAATCATAGCATCCCAATCAAAACAGTCCCATTAGCACAACAAGTGAGCCATAATCTTCAGTAAGGGAGCAATACAGAAGGTCTGTACCATACTATTAGTTTGAATCCGGATTCCATCTAGGAACCATTTTCAATGATAACTCAGAAGTAAACACATCTGTTATTTGCTGAAGATCTGAAAAAAATGATAATGCAGCAATGGCGTTTAAAGAGGTAAATAAGATCCCTTTCAACACACAAAAGTGAAATTAAACTCAGCCGTTGAGAGTTGAGACTGGTTAAGTAAAAAGACTTCACTAAATTAAAACATGAATAATGTATTTATTACTGTTCCACACAGCAAAGATAATTGTTTATGTTGGTCCTTGAGAACTAATCTAGCAGTTATTACCAAAGATGGTCAAACTTCTGCGCATGAGGTATGATAAAAACTGGTCAATTGTAGATTCATCACTTTGAAACATGGATGTTATCAATGCCTTCTGATATAAATAATGAATTTGGCAATCAGTTAATTTCGAAGAAAATTGACCTCTATAACAAATCACATCATAAAGAACTGTACAATATTTTTATAGTTTATTGAATACAATCTCCAGTATTTTACAGCTTCAGTTTACAGCATGAAATATGTACCCAGGTTAAAAAAATAAAAAATGCATGGAGGCTGAACATTGTAAACATATCCAATCTGAGATGCAAATAGAGAGAAATTTTATTCCCATAGATTATAAATAATATGAACTTACTGCCAGTAACTTCAATGAATGTAACGGTACAACACGATCGTCATGATCAGCTGTCAATAACATGGTTGACGGGTACTGGCAAGATGGATTGGCACTTTTTTCCCAAGGTCTTTTCACATTGTGAAGTGGTGAGTATCTGTCCAAAGACAAAACATGCATAAATTTGACATTCAGTAAAGACCCAAAATTTTCAATATCTATGAGAAAGGGATGGTAGAATGATAAATGAATCTAGTCAGTGCACACAGTAAATATGCCTCCAAAGACTCCTTTTGTGTCAACACTCATTGTGTCCATTGGTAGATGTTCAGTCCAACTGTAAATAAATTGAAAACCTTCCCCTTACTATGACGAAGGGTACATAATTGCACTCATGTACATATACACTCATGAATAGTTATATGTACAAACAAAGGTCATGGCATGTTGAGCATGTCTGAGAAAATAATGACTGAAGTCCAATGGTACTTCAACATATAGCAGTTGCTAATCCAGATATACCTAAAAGGATGTGACAGTCCATAAACTAGAACAAAGCAGTGATTTTATATGACAGTTTGTGCTAAAAAGGAGGAATGGGTAATTTTTCTTGTGGGAATATGACGAATGAACCAAGAAAAATATTTCTCAGGGGAAACAACATGAAAAAGGTCCAATTGCTCTTATGGTGATACAACTGGCTAAAACAAAGTATACCAGTCTATCTGCGGGATGCACAAGATGTGCAGTAAAACTCGCTGTACGCTGGATCAAAGTCAGTAAATGCCAAAATGCATAGAAAAATGGATACACACCCACTAACTAAGCAGAAAAAGAGGTTAGCGTCAGATGAAGAAATACAGATTTTTTTCTCTCTTTAAATATGTCAAGCTTAAATTCAACATGGACTAAGTTTGGCTCCTTCCAGGACCAGGCAAAGTGGCCTTAGAAGTTTGATGTACTGGCCAGACCTATACTGTAGGCTTCATCAGATCAATCAACAATATGCCTTTAAAAGCAGCCCCTTTAAAATAACCAAAGATTATCATCTCATGAGCTGGCTACTAATGGGATCAAGTGATCCCTTAAAATGCAAATAGGTCAAGCAACCAAAAGATGCAACTTCCATACTCAAAATCTCAAAAGATACATCAGTCAAATGATGCACAGCTGGGCAAATTATTTTTGTTTTTATTCGTCTAAATTTCTTTGAAAATCAAATTCATAATACCAGAATTAAACAAATTATTCACAAATATCACAGTAAATTTAAATGAATTAAGCCAATGACAAAAGCTCTCAGAGTCATCTGAATCAACAATTAGCTAATATTTTATATGACACAAATAAGAAGGTTTTGTTCACTTGCATGGGCAGAGGGAGAATAATACAAAATTTTATCCAGGATTTCACTTCCATGAAAGATGCATTTCCTGCTCTTAGGCATATGTGTTTTCTGCTATACTACCAGGATGACTTACATTCAATGCCTAAACTGTTTTGGTTACAGATACCTGCAGTGGGTGTGTGCAACACAAGAAAAGAGCATTGTTAGAGAATCTATGTGCAGACCTTTCTTATTATTGTAATCTAATATTTGGAAAGGAAGTGTTTATGCTTCACTATAACAGTCAACATTTTCGGTTCCAGGTGTAATTGTCAAACTAGTAGAGCTGAGTGACATCAAGCATATAAATACAAGTGTCAATTGCATAGATGGAAAAGACAGTGTGTCAAGATTCTTGTTTTACCATATTATGAAGCACAAGAATCAGTTATAGACTTCAGTAATAGGAGGGGAGACCTAAATAACATCAATAGATATTGTGAGAAAAGGCTTGGAAAACTTACAATATCAGCAGAGATAGCACTTAACTATAAACAATGGATATAAGGATTTCTAAGCCTAGCCCAGATAGCTGGGATATGGAATTATGGTTATCGCTGCAGTTATGAGGTGTCCATGTTTCCTAGCATGAAAAAATGTCCATAACTCCAATCAATCCACAACAAGAAGCACCCTGGTAACACCCATGGGTGCAATGCCATGAAAGCTAACAAATTCCGTGCCCTGAAAATTGCTAAATAACAAAATGAATAGTAGAAACCAGTGAAAAAATAAAATTCATCACCATTCAATAGAATGAATGAGTAGCAGTAGTGTCCATTTACATACTTGATAAGCCAGTGGAATTCTTCCTCCTTGTCTGAACATCCATAATCAGTTGTCCATGCATGACCTACATGACAAAAACATATACATGCATCAGAAAGACCAGACCAGGAAATGGTAAATAAAGTATACTCCTAGCCGCAACTGATAAAGAAGCCTAACCTATAGTGAACTTATGGAATCGGAGCATGTCCATGACACCGACATGAGCTAGAGCACATCCAAAGAGATCAGGTCTCTGCCATCACATTTTCAAATTTAGATGCTTTCAAAAATAACTAAATTAGATGATGTAATGATTTGCAGAGAAGCACTTTAGAGCATATTCAAACATCTTGAACTAAATATGAAGCATACGAGAACAAAATCGGTTCTAGTTAACAAGGGGTCTTACCTGATTTATGCAAGCAGCAACTAGAAGTCCACCATTGCTTCCACCTTCAATACATAGTCGTTTAGAGTTGGTATAACCATTAGAAATAAGAAATTCAGCACAAGCAATAAAATCATCAAAACAATTTTGTTTCTTTGAAAGGGATCCAGCTTTATGCCATTCTTCTCCATATTCTCCACCACCACGGATATTTGCTATGCAGAATACAAAACCTAAGTTCCTTGATAGAATAATACGGCTCACACTGAATGAAGGTGTAAGGTTAATGTTAAAGCCCCCATAACCATATAATAAAGCTGGATGTGATCCATCGAGCTCAATATTCTTCTTCGACACAATGAACATAGGTACCTTGGTTCCATCCGTGCCAGAAACAAAAACCTAAGAGACAAAATTACAAAAAGAAGATATCAAAAAATTGGTCACTGTGCAAGCAATAAAATCCTGCCTCTTTCAAGGACCACTATTAATGAGGGAGAAAAGGCAACAAGAATAAGTAAAATGTAACTTTTCTTGAGCAACATTTGTAATCGAACCTCTAGGGGAATTTATGGAACAAAAGGTAATCAGACATTTAAACTTATCTAATGCAAAGAAAAGCACCATTGAATTTTTGGATTCAAAACAGAAGTACAAACCTAAGCGCTTTCACAACTTTTAAACACTAATTAACACCAATTGGCATGATGCAAGATTAGAAAGAACTGAGATAATGTTTTACCTGCTTAACCTCAAAGACTGTTCGATCAAATCCAGGAACAGAAATTTCTCGAAATATCTTCAATTCTGGAACTTCAGTTGCTAAGTTACATTTGTAAATAATACCTGGAGTAAGGAAGCTAGTAAAGCCAATAAAAACCTCGCTGTCTTCACGCCTACCAGAAATCCCAAAGACAGTACCAATGTCTATGGGTAAGTGATGCAGCAATGTGCCAGTTTTCAAGTCCCTTATTTGCAACACATACTTAACATCACTTAGGTAACTCACCAAAATCTGGTTACCATTGACAGCATAAGCTGATTCGAGCACATCCTTTTGATCTTCTGGTAGAATGTCAGTCCATGAATTTGGCTGCTTAAGATCTACTCGGACTAATTTATTTCTTGGAGCTCCTTTATTTGTCAAAAAAGTAAATTCACTGTCATCATTTGCAACAGCTTCATAACGTGCTTCAAAATTGTCAACAAGCTGGATGAAGGGAAGCATTTCACTACTCCCTTTTAAACCTTCAAGCCCACAAGAAAACGAAGACAAATCGCAGTAATATAGTTTGTTAACAGGGTCGCAGCCTTCATCAATGTATAAAAGAACATACTGGAGATAACACAAAACATTATTAGCCAAAGAAAAATCATGTCTAGTATGGAGAACAAACAAAATTAAATTTACTTCGAGCAAAATCCACAGCAATGAAGCAGTACTAAGCACCAAAATAGCAATCTCATGCTCTATTAGGGTCTAACAAGAGTGGAAAGACTTTGTTTGCATGCAAATTATACTCACACAAACTGCTCTAATAAGCTCAAGGCAAATTAATGTGATGAAAAGAAGAATGTGGACTTGACTTGGGTTTTCCGATATCAGTTTTATTTTTAGTAGGAGTTTGTGTCGGCACATGCCCTTAAAGCAATTCAATTGTATTGAATTAACTATTTGAGATGTTTGATAGATCTTTATTTACACACTCATATCACTGTCAAGTATTTTCAGAAATCAACTTCAAAGCCAGAGAGAGAGAGAGACTCCAGTGTAAATATCAATCAAATATTGAAGTGCTCAACTTAGAGCTAATCAGGAGGTAGATTTTTTCTGGGTGCTTAAAACTTGTTGATTGCTATGGTGGACAATAAGCATCATGTTAGACATTGTACAATAAGAGCAGTGTGGCTGTTCCCCAAATTATCTAAATTAAGAACCTGCATTAGCACGTGAATTTGCTTTTCATTAACCTGAAACATCAATAATCCATCTATGAAGCTATTTAAGATGTGGATGAATGTCGGGGCAGCTAATCCCTTGCCACCAAAGGTTAGTGATGTTGGGGTCAACCTCTATAATGCATATAGTAAGCTCCACAGAGAGCTGGCTGAGTTGCAGACTCTGATTACCAATGAAGGTAGGTTGTCCAAAAAGGAATCCACCTATTTGTGGTCATCCCATTTGAGACAAACACATGATTAGACACTTACTTCCTGAAATAAGGCCAGGCAATAATTGTGGTGGGACTTGAAAAAGATGGAGGTACAGAAACGGATGCTGTCAAAATATACATTATGCTGTTATATGTTTGCACATAGCATGATTATTTTATTTTTTTTAATTACTTGGAGATATAAGCGTATATCACTACCATAGGAATCTCATCTATTAAAATTGAGATTAGTATAGTAATAATAGCATAAATCCAAATCAAGACCCAAGCTCTAGTTAGATTGGGCTTCAATCTCGTAGAATTGGAGCAACCCTAATCAAGCCTGAGTGGATCAAAAGGATCTGACAAAAAATAGCTTACCTAACCTCAAAAGTTAATGGACCATTTTTTACACTATAATAGAGATCTGACATGATCTAACACAAACATGCTAGGCAATATTCCAACAATTAAAGGAACAATAGCCATTCTTTAGAAATGCTTTGTCATTGTGCATCCACATTCGCTGATTGTCCTTACCTTCTTGATAACTGCAGCCCTTTCATTTCTGCTATGAACTTCATTTATTTCCACCCCTTCATACTATATAGGAGCATATGCACATGAAAATGGGAATGCATTTTCAGGACATTCTTTATTTTGGTCATAAAAGTTTGTCTTTCAAGCATCCTTCCTTCTTACTAAGCACATTCCTATTTTTTTGGTATGTACTTCATTTATTTATAATTCTTATAGACACGTATCTGAACAATACATATATACACAGAAATACAATTATGATATTCTTTATTATAATATAAAAAGTCTCCATGTGTGGCAAGAAATACAAGTGCAATAAACAACATATCCATCACACAACCTTCATCATAATCACAACCCTTATTTTAACATGCACTCATTAATTTCTCTTTTTTGATATTTTATAAATATATATATAATTGGAGTACATTTAGTATCCTTTTGTTCCTAAGATACCATATATGTATAAAAAAGGCAATAGCAAAAGATATTAACCACTCTGTGCAGGGGCATTCTAGACCTTTTTCATTACTTGATTAAAGAAACTGCGACAAGCCCACTTTTCTTACAGAAGAGAATGGTCTATGCAGCAGGGTATCCCTTCCCCAAATACCTTAACTGTTGAGGGCAGGATATAAGCACAGTTCTCACAAGAGACGATTTGATATTTAGGCATATTTTGTATGACAAAAAATTCCTTGTCACAAGGAACCAACTCCATACCCCTATTTACCATCCTCTATACATAAATCCATCTTTAGTGCATGTATTCTTTTGTTTTTGGATCCTGTTCTTGAAAGATAGAAAAACAAGAGAACTACGGTACCTCAAGTACAACCTATGATATAAGACCTTTTTAAGCAAGACCAGAGACATGTACGCATCCGCTCATGTACATATGCCTAAACTTGGTGTCTGTGAGTGTTTAAACAGAGTTGGGCTAAACATAATTAAACATTTAGTAGTGGCCTTGATAACTCTTAAGCCACAATTCTGGATCAAGATAGTTGTCTAAGTTAACTTTTAAATTGATTAATGCCGCATGCCCTGTCGCTCTACAAGGATATTATACGTTGACACTTGACAGTGATCTTGGCATACATCAATGGCCATGAAGATGTCAATTTTAGTAAAAAGGATTATAAGATAAGAGAATAGTCCAATTTGTTCGTATTTATAAGAAAGCATGGAAAAGATAAAATCACATTAAAGGCCAAAAAACACTATTCTTTTATAGAGAAGAGAAAGAAAATGTTCCTCTCCCTCCATATGTAATGTTGCATTGATAGAGACATGAAAACCAGACCAGACACATGTCCATGTGTCTGGCTGGGCTTTTTCCTTTTTTTTCTGTTGGAGGGGGATAGATGGATAAATGGAAAAGATAATTGTAGCTAAGACATACATACATACATACACACTCAAATGTTGTATAAAGGAAAGTAATAAAATGTTTGATTTGCTAGTGTCTTCCAGCATACATGCTTCTCATTCAAACTTTCCAAATAGCATAAAGATTTGAGACAAATAGCATTTAGCAAAGTTATTTTAATATCTAGATTCTTGATCAATCTCTAAAAAGAACAAAAGTTCAATTTTAGTGTTATTACAAAATAGCGAACTCATTATTGTAAGAGTCAAACTCTATACCAATTTCAAAAATCCTTTTAAGGATCTAAATGTCTAACAAATTTCAATTCAGATCATGCATCTAACACCTATTCTAGAAACTAGACCAAAGTGTCTAGGTAACACAGTCTAAATGATCCCTTAAGTGGTCAAATCACTCCCACCTTCTCATCCCCCTTTTAAATTCCCTTTCTCATGCCTCTCCAATTCAATCTCTAAAACACTAATTTGGAAGAAGAGATAGAATATCTCCCTTCTCTTATCTTTGGTATCACTATCTGGTTCAGACACCATTATCATATATTCATATTCCTATTCTAGATCCCCATTAATTGCAAGGTTTAATCTAAAAGAGGCTTCTCTCCCCTATTTTCTCTCCTTTAAAATATGGCCTAAAAACCCATTCATCTTAAACATAGTGAATTATTCTCTTGTACACCTTAAGTACCAAAATTAATCACTCAGCTAAAATTCGAGTGTCCCTCTTACCACACCTCTCCACTATCTAAATATGCCCTGCCATATAAATATAGCCATAGTTGACTGTTTTGCCACCCTACAATATTAGCATTCACCCTACAATATTAGCATTACTAAAGCAACCTGACCCATGATTCAGATCAAATGACAATAGTTCATATATTGATTCTAAAAATAAAAGAAACAGCAACATTTGCTTGTTTAGCTATATCAGCCATGTGCCTCAAAAAGCATGCTAGTGATGAGCTAGAGAAGATTTGAAATCAAGGAATACCATACAAGTACTTTCATGATGCATATTCAAATCATGCTAAACTTAAACAGCAAAGCTAATAAAAAGTAAATACGGCCAGACTGGAAGCAAACAGAAGGTGAATCAATGCCCTGATCCTCCTATGATCCCATACATTACTAAATGAGACAACATTTTTTATGTGTAAATGATGAGAGAGTTGTTGCAAAGTTCTACACTTTATATGAACCAGAAAATAAGAACATATTTTTTTAAGAAAAAATACATACTAAGTTTAACCAAAGAAAACATTAATGAGGCAGCATCTTACCTTCCCATCTTCAGTGACTTGGGCCCCAAATGTATATTTTGGGTGCTCGGGATCTTTCCAACACAATATATCCTCTGACTGATCCGTACCCAAGAAATGGTAGTAAAGCTGGTGATTCAGATTAATATTTGTCTCAGTCCCAGCATCCAATTCACCATCTTCCCTATTGACAATCACGAGACAATACCGTTAAGACAAAAACTACAAAACACCTTACCTTTTGTAACTATTGATCAGTCAATACTATATATTCTACCAAGTTCCACTTACTTGGGTGCCGGGTACCGGCTATAGAAGAACCCCTTTGCATCATTGGTCCAGCTAACTGAAGAGAACTTGACCTGCATCCATCAAAAATTCACAGCATAAGTTCCAAATAAAAGAAAACGGTTTCAAAGAAAAGAAGCAATTTCTAGCCTTCTTCACTCACCCATGATATCGTGTCAGGTTCAGGTTTCTTATCATCAACCCGCATGACCTTGACTGTCACCCAATCACTGCCACTCGCGCTAAGCCCATAGGCTAAATACTTGCCATCCTTGCTGACAGAAGAAATATTAAGAGCCACCGTCCCATCCTCACTGAGACCATTGGGATCCAACAAGACCTCTACTTCCGCATCCAAATCATTCTACAACAAAATCAGCCATCCCAAATCATCAGAAACACATAAAAACATCTCCAAAACATAAACTTGGTTACACCTTCCCCACCCAAATCATTCTACAAAAATATCCATAATACTAAACCATCAAAAACACGCATAAACATCCTCAAAATCTGATTTTGATGACGATTTCCCGATCCAAATCGTTATATGACGAAAACCGGAAATCCCAAATCATCAAAGGAAGACAAAGAAACGCGCCCAAAATCCAAACTTGAAAAGAGTTTCGCCACTACCTGAACGTAGAGTACGCTCTGGGCCTGGAGACCGGTGTTGTGGAAGAAGAAATACTTTCCCCCACGCTTGAACGGCGTATCATATCGCGGGTGGTCGAACAGCGTCGTGATTTGCCGTCGGAGCCGCTCGCGCTCGCCGCACTCGGCAAGCACGGAGTCGGTCAGCGCCACCTGCTTCTCCACAAACTGCTTCACCTCCTCTGCATCCGGATTCTCCAACCTACGCCCAAAACCCAATAAAGGAGGGATCTTTTTTTCATAGAATAAGGGATTAGAAGAAGCGAATCAGATCCGGACGGGCATCTCACCATCGGTAAGGGTCAGGGACGCGGACGCCGAAATAATCGTCGACGACGGAGTCGTCTCGGCGGGCGGTGGGGTAGCTGAGGGGCGGGAGGGCGTCGGCGGAGGCGGAGAGGGAGCCCATCATACGAATATCGTCGGCGGGGGCGGCGGCTTGGGCAGTTTGGGAACAGTGAAGGCGAAGGCGGGGTCTTTGGGGGGTCAAAAAGAGGCGGGCGGGGAGGAGCACGTGAGTGCGGCGTGAGGTGGGAAGGAAGGGAAGGCGCGATTTAAGGCGAAGGAGGGGGGAGAGGATGTCACGCGCGTGGAGGGCGGATGAGGACATGGCGAGAGCGGACCGAGGGGCCGTGGAGTAGTTGGATTGGGGCTCCAAGAAAGAGAGTGGAGGATTTCGTAACCATGTTGCCATTATTTCGTAACTATGTTGCCATTGTCCTTGCCTTTGGGTTTTGATGGGCACCTCCAAAAATTACAAATTCCAATTGGGTGGGAGGGAGGGAGGGAGGGATCACCTCATGCTAGGAATAGGGAATCTGGGGATATCCGACAAGGAATCCAGGGATGAACATCAAGAATATAGAATCTCTTTGACCATTTAGTGCAGTTTGATAGCTGCCACATTATTTATTTCAGAAATCTTCCATCATGTCATCCATTTCAGAAATCTTTATATTTTAGAAATGAAAGAAAGCTGCTCCTCGCTGAAATAGATGGCATTTTGGCTATCTGTAATGGTAGGATAGGAGAATTTTGGACCTTTTGGTGTTTTAAGTACTGATTTTGCTGCATTTAGAGGTTTTGTTTTTTGCGCAGCCTTGCGTCAATAGGTTGATGTCACCAAATGGATTAGGATGTGGCCTCCATTAGAAGTCTCGCATTAACATATTAGTTTGTGGAGCAGCACAAATGGATTAGGAGCTGGCTTCCATTAGCAGTCACGCATTAACAGGTTGGTGTGGAGGTTTGTGGAGTAGGACAAATGTCAAAGCTACATGCCATCCTTTTCTTTGGAATACATCAGCAGCGTGGATTCTGTTCTTGGTAATGAGCCACATATGTAAAGATTTTAATTTTTTCAGGAAGGAAGGACTCCCAAAGAGTTCCATAGAATCGCCCAGATTTGTCTTTGCTTCTTGGGTGCCCCCATCCCTTGGTCATCTCAAGGTGAACTTTGATGGTAGCGTGGCATCGGATGGAAGGTTTGGAGGGATCAGATTTGTCATCAGAGATCACCTGAGGCGACTAGTTGCAGCAGGTGGTCGGTGTACGCCTGGGCTTACAGTAGTTGGGGCAGAGCTGCAACACCTTGGGAGGGCATATCCTATGCGAGGCGAGTGCTTGGTACCGAGCGGGTGCATCTCGAAGAGAATTCATCTATAGTTATTGACTAGATTCGAGGTGCAGACAGGTATGGTGATGGTCACCCTCTTATCCGTGAGACCCGTAGGCGGGCTTTGGAGATGGACGAGTTTGAGGCAGTAGATGTATTCCGTAAGGCAAACAGAGCAGCAGACTGGGTCGTCTCTTATGTTGCACGGCATCCGGGGAGATCTGTTGGACTTCCACAGCAGAGCTCTCGCCCTCATTGTATTTTTTTCTTTCTTCTGATCTGGCAGGATGTACTCACGTTAGAGCTATATGAATTGCCGATTTCACCAAAAAAAAAAAAGAGTTCTATAGAATTAACATAGAACACCTCCATTACTCAGAAATTACAAAGAGAGTTTGATTTTTTTTTTTGTAAGTCGGATTAATTGATTAATATGAGCATGAATATATATGTGGAAATTAGAAAACAAAGTATTCAAAAATTGAGATGGAAGACCTCAATTTCATAATGGTTTATCCTTGCATTTTGTTGACCTCACATCTACAAGAAGAGCATTGAGCTTAAGAAGCTCCTCATAGTCATCTCCAAGGAAACGATATTGTCCAACTGGAATAAGTGAAACATTTCCCTTAGCAACCTATGCAAATAACCGAGGAAATTCTAACCTCTACACCATCATATTAACCATCTACCATCTAATTTGAAAGAACTTTCCAAAGAGGAAATAGTCCTGTATCATGGATCTCCTATACCCATTTTGCTTCTGGAGTAATATGAGGTTTTGATTTTTTTTTTTTTCATTGCTCATTTTCTGGTTCCAAGTTTTTCCATGACCATTTTAGCAGGTAATGATTTTTTTTTCCATAGTCCTGTCATGGAGATTTTTTTTAACTCCTAGATCGACTTCCTTGGCTCTTGTCCCTACAGACAACATCCTAGTTAACTAAGCAACTGAAGCCAGAGGCCTTGCCTATGCAAAGAAAGGCTCATCTCCATCCATCACTTTTGAATATAACCCATTTTAGTGTCCTAAAAATAGAGATGTAAAAACTCGGTAATGCTGAAAACATTGTGCTAACTAGAGTTAATCTTTCCATGCCACAAGCCACTTCTCAATTGTTCTAATAAAGGCAGCCATTCTCTCCTACTAAAAAAAGGTTATGCTCCAATATACCAGTCAATATGATAATAATATATGGATTAATATTTCCTAATGAAGTTTCTTAGCATTTCAAACTAATTTTTAAATAATAAATCTTCAAATCAAGTTTCTTAATAGTGTCTGTTTTTAATTTTAATATATAGCTGAGATTTCCGATATCTCAGATCCTATAATACCAAGGTAACGGCATATCTAAGCCTTCACTATTGTCGCCATCCTCCGAAATGGCCCATATTTCGGATCTTAAAAGATAGCCTAAGTGACCCAATGTGGGTGCTTGCTAGACGTGCAATATAAGTAGCATGCTCATTTGCCACTACTGGTCTCATTTATAGTATTGTTATATTCCTTCCTCTCAAATTATGCATGGTGATGGTGTCTGATATTTTCTAGAATTGAAAGTTTGTTGGATGCTTGTAACTAAATATATCTGATCTCTGTGGTTGGCTACTAAAGCTCATGTTTATTTATTGGTTTAATTAAGAAGATAGTATATACAATTTCCTCATGCTAGATTCGAATTTTATGATTACGTGAAATTAGAACTAGTTGGATGGAGCGGAGAGGTACATTGTTGTTAAGGTAAAGATGGACCATACACAAAGTGTTTAATGGAGCATAGGTTATGATGCTAAGATAGAAGATTGTAAAATGCATTATTATGTTTTGAAAGTAGTATACTTTAATTGGAGGGGGAAGAAGTATTTTTAGAAGGGGCAGGAAAGAGAATAATATTCTTGAAAAGATATTTTCTTTGTAAATTGATATATCCCTTGAGAACATGGTTTGCGGCGAAAGTAATTGAAGACCCAATCTCAATTATATGGTGATGTGGAGTAAAATGGACACAATTTATGTTGGAGATATGGAGCCAGGGAGGTGTTCTAGTGCTAATCATAGAGATTGTTAAAAATTGAGTGCGGATGAGGTAGAATAAGTGCTTATGGTTTTGCATATGCTTGCTTTCCGAGAAAAATAAGAAGAGATGTTTTCTACTTGCCAAATTTACCTACTTAAACAAACAAGAAGAGGTGAGGTTGAGTTACATGATCAATTTAACTTGTGGGAGGGTTTGTGTCACGCCTCCGACCTAAAGACATGTGCCAAGAAACACAATAACCCACCGTGCACGTAGAACTAGGCCAAGCTACGTGCAATGCACGTGCGAAAGGCAGGGAAGAAGACTCCAGCTGTGAGTCTTCTTCCTCTCCGATCGCACCAGAGATAGAAAATTCATTATGATCTAAAGACCGGTCGGATAAGGCCGAGATTATCTATTTAAAGACCTCCTCCTCCTCCTTCGAGTTCATCCGAGATCGAGCCACCGATCTCAAACTCCTCTTTCGATTCTTCTTCCTCGATTTTGTCACTAGAAGGAGCCGCTGGACCACCTTGCTGGCCTGAGATATGTGCTCCTCTTCTTCTTCTCCTCTCTCTCTCTCTTGATATTGCAGCTATGATTCACCTTGCTTTGGAAGAAGCCGCCGGACCAACTTACCAGCACAGAATATCTTAGATTAGAGTTTATTTAAATTGATGTTTACCTTAGAATAATATTAAAATTATGAGATATTGTAAGTTGTGTTAGTTAATAAAATAAAGTTTGTATATTATTAGTTAAATTATTTCCGCTACGATATTATGATGGGATGTCTTGCATGTTCATAGGAAAAATTTCCTATGAGTGTGCGGCAGTTGCCGCAACACTCGGCTCGCGACTTGGATCTAGGGTGTGACACTTATGTTATGAAATGATTTTTGAAATTTTTTTTATATCTAAAGTACAATTTCACCAAAAAATCATATGAAAACTCTATTCTAATCAAATACAAGCCCAATACTCTATTCTGCCACTCTGTGCACACAAGGCCACTTCAGTAATTGATGAAGCTAACATCCTTCAAATAGTTTCAAATTTTGCAGATTTATTGATCTTCAAGTCAACAACTTTTAAAATTTCAAATTAAAATATTCACTTGATTTCAAGTTAATATTTTTGGCTTGAAACGAAGCAGAACCTGTCCACCCTAAGATTTACACAAAATTCTCACTCTTCCTAATACATTATTATCCAATATCTCTGACATTCAAGATTAATCTTAGACTCAACCTTTCAAAAAATTTCTTACAATATCAAAAAGTAGTTTTAAAAAAAGTTAGAATTTTACCTTGATTAATGGCTTCAATTGATGGAGGCGCCCCTCCTCATCTTCTCCTCCAAAGCACTAGCCTTAAATTAACATTGAGACAGTACAGAAACACTGAAAAAGAGGGTGAATAAGAGCAAGGGGACAGAGACAGGGTAAGGGACAATGGAGGAGAGGGGCTGGTTTTCTCTACCTCTTTGCTTTTCTTCTTCTTTTCTTCTGGTTCCACACACACACACACACAGAGAGAGAGAGAGAGAGAGAGAGGGAGAGAGAGTGGGGGAGGGGGGGACTGGCATGGGGATCTGTAGCAGTGAAACAGGGGACGGTTGTGCCAATTGTCAGAATTTATTCAATTCTTTTATTTGGCCTCCTTAATTTAGAGTTGTGATTATGAAATGCATCCATGATTGTTGCTTAAATGCAAGAAATAAATATGTTTACAATGTTGTTTCGATTCCTTTGTGCTTCGTCATTGTTTTTCCTTAGACACAAGACATTTCTTCAAAGCTAAATGCATGAAATTTGGTACCTCCATAGCTTTCATTCTTCCATTGGGAGGTCTCACAGATATTCACTTTCTAATAACTTGGAAGTGGAACTCATATAGTTTTTACCAAATGCAGACCTATTTTTCCCATCTTTCAAACGAAACCTGAATGAGCAATACCTTATAGCTACCTTTGGAAGTAACAAATTTTCTGAGTTTCAGAGCTGCTACTGATAAAAGAATCACTCGATGCTAGATATCGATCTTTGGTATTTAGTTATGTAGCTTAAACTTGTAAAGATGATGGCGGCCAGCCACTCTTGGTGCTTCAATCTATATGCAAATGGTGTCAAAGCTTTTCAGAAGGTGATGCAAATTTTGCATTCAATCTAAATCTTGGTCCTCACTCTTTGCTCAGCTTATGAAATGAATTCCCGTCGGCATTGCTTCTGCTGCCATTGTCATTGTGTACGATCGATTAGCTTTGCAGATAATACATATAATTTGCACTTAAGTTCCTTCACCAGTTGCTTACGTAGTTCCTCTGGAGCACACTGTTTTATTCCTGTAAAACATTTTTATGCGCATCTGCCATGATTCACAAGCCATACAAATGCATGCTACATAAGCAAGAGTCGCATCTCTAATTGCTTGAATTCAGAGTCTCGAATGGTCCCTAAGAATAGCTACTCTTTCCCGGCCATCGTAGGAGGCCTTACTTAGATTACTTGATATCAAGTAATGATACGCATATACTCCCTTAAAATGCTTCGGCCGATGCATAATTGCAAAAAAAAAAAAAATAGGCTATAGGTATTCTTAGGTAGAGCTGATGCCTCGAGTCTAAACTCTATTCATTTTTAATCAAACTTCGGGATGGATTTATGTAACATTTCACATTTTGTATGCCCGAGCCTGGCCCATGATCATCAGTTTTACTTAGTGGAAGTTAATTTGGAAACTTTTTCACCAAAACAGGATCACTGATAACCTGAAATCCGATGATGCAAATATCCCAGTGATGTTTATATATTCAAACTTTACTTGGTGTTGATACTGTAGATTGATACTTAGCAGCTATTATCCTGTGATATATTAACAACTAGGGAATTAACAAAAGATTTGCTCTCCACCTTTAGTCACTGAACTTCAGCATCGTATGCTTCATAATGGAACAGCTTTAAACTGGACAGACTTACACTAGCGTGTTACCATCTCTGAGTAGATGCACCATGTGGTAGAAAAAGAGGTTGATACAATTTGGAAGTTTGTTCAATGGCTTTTTGAGTAATGCTAGGAAACACGTGAGATAAAGCTATTACAGTTCGCTTGCAACCGACTGCCATTATGAACTAACCATTTTTTCTATCCATTGATATTAGATGGACTGATTGCAAAATAATAGATTTGAGGTGAAACAAGAATTGACATTCTCTTTCTTTCCCATCCTTTCTCTCTCTATACTCTCCAGCTTGATTGAACTGAATTGACTTTTTCTCTCTCTACTCCCTCCTTACTGAAGAATCTTGATCGCTTCGATTTGTGTTAAACCATCTGTGCCTACACCGAGCATGATTCAATAAATTTCACTTTGATCAGACTGACCAAAATGTTAGACACTCCTGCTTGACCAGTTTTGTAAAATTAAAATTTTTATTTTTATAATATTATAATAAGATTTTAATAAAAAATTTTAAAATATTAGACTTCAAAAGGAACTTTCAGAATTAATTGAATCTATTAATTGAATTGCATTTATAACACTTTTTTTAAATTTATCAACAAATTATAATTTTATTTTTAGATCAAATAATTTTTAATTTATAAACTTTTAGTATAGCATTTTATTATTATATATTGTATGAACGTATTGATTTTGTATGTACCATATTTGATTGACTTCGATATCATATAATTTTATATATCTTACGATTTGTAACACGAAATATAAAAAAATAAATTTTATTTTGAAACGAATTTAGATTCATAGTCAAACTATGCTTCGACATCCGAAAATTATACATTAGCACTTCGACGCTCTATTAGTAAAAATTATACATGGATAATTTGATAACCCTGCTAACGTGGATTATACGTGCCAATGGAGGTTGTACGTTAACACTTCGATGTTAGATGTATGCCCTAAAAGCCAATTTGGCTGACACATTGTTGATTCTAGGGACATAATTTTGTACTTGACTATTTATTATTGAATAAATAAAAGGCATCTTTTCATTCATATTATTTATGTGTCTATGAATCGTCCAAGGAATTAATAAGATGATGATACATATTCTCAGAGTTGAGAATTTGAGCCATGTATCATTCGTGATTAATTTCTAAATGCTCCTGATCAATGGATCATCACGAGGACGGTGATCGATCCGATCAGTACACAGATCACTTTCCTTCTGGATGGACGAGACTTGAGTCCACAGTGTAGGGACACTGAAGTGATAGTGCAGGTGCTTGTCAGAGAACAAGGGTACTGAGCGTGACCAAGACAAGAAGTCACTTGGATGTCTATCCACTCGTCAATGACTTGCTTGATGTTGCAGTAGTGTGACTGGTCCTTTGACCTGCGGTGCTTCGGCTACTCACAGTGAGGTTATTGTAGTTTGACTGCACACATACATGGTCTCTAGCCATATGGATCCATGCAGTGTAGATTGGCTGCAGTAGGTTCACTGTAGGAGTAGGGTATGCACCTATAAGGAATCTATCGACCTTGATAGAAGAGGAGTGATCCTATGTGATTTGTTAGACTGAGTTCTAAGACCTTGGCCAGGACAGTAGTATAAAGTGAAAAAAGAGTTTTCCACTATCGAACTCAAGTCGAATAAATCTTGACATATGACAGACGATGGGGTTTGACGAGTTGTCCATGACCTCCGTCCTGTAGGGATCTACGATAGTAGGACTGTATCACACGTTAACTGCACCTAGAGGTTCATCATTCCATTCTGCTGGGTAGCCACTATATGCTGCTAGGTGTCACTGGTGGATGGTGGGACTCATAGGGATTATCTTGATGATCGATAAACCCTAACGAGTTGAGTTGGAATCGTTCCAACCCATTGAAAGGAGTTTTCAATGATATTGAGATAGAGATCACAATATATCTCACTACCAGTCAGAATAGAACCTATGGGGTCACACACACTAGAAGTATTGACCGATCCGATGGTTGAAATCGTGATTAGGAATCACAAGTAATCAATTTGATTGATAAGAAATTGAAGAAGGAACAAAGGGAATTAATTAATTGGACTTAAACACAAATCCTACTTCGAGTAGGATTCCTAGAGTCCTAATTGGATTAGGACTGGAAATCCTAGTTGGAGTAGGACTGGAATTCCTACTTAGAATAGAATTCCTACAATCCTAATGAGATTAGGAATTTTGAATTAAAATTGGATTCCTACTTGGAGTAGGATTCCTAGAAATCCTAATTGGATTAGGACTTCGGATTCAAATAGAGTCCTAATTGGATTAGGACTAAAATTAAATACATCCTAATTGGATTAGGATTCCTTAAGTCTAAATTAATTATTAATCTAATGAATCAACATGACTCCTAATTGGATTAGGATTGAAGAGTTCAATTGAGTCATGGTTCATTCAAGTCCTAATTGGATTAGGACTAGCCTAGATTGGATCCAAATTGGTTCACTCTTGGGCTAAGCCTAATTGGATTAAGGCTAAACCACATTAGGGCCACCCAATCCTCATTAGATGAGGATTAGGGCAACATGAGAGGGAGGGGCTCACGCCCCTCCTCCTTGGATCTCTTGGTGCGGCAACAAGAGGGGCCGGCGCCCCTCTTGGTAATACATCAAAGGCTCCTAACTTGTAGGAGCCCTAGATGTTATAAAAGGAGGACTCTTGGGGGCTGACCTAATGGATATAGGAATCCCCCTCCTCTCCATCACGTGGCCACCCTCTCCCTCCCTTGGTTCAGCCGCCAGCAAGAAGAAGGGAAAAAGAAGCCATGGCGCCCTCCTCTTCCTCCTTTCCTCCTTCCAACGCAGGGAAAAGAAAGTAGGCTGCAGGGGCATTGCTTCTTCCTCTTCTTCTTCCTTCTTCTTCCTCCTCTCAAGTATATTCATGAGTTGAAAGAAAGAGAGGAGATCAGCCATCAAAAGTTATCTCTGCAAGGGAGCTAGCACCCCGTTGAGATAGAAAGCTTTGATCGGATCCTGCTTCGTGTGGATACCCGTAGAGGCCGGACGTTTGAACGGCTTCAAGCGAACCCTCTTCCAAAAACCACGAATTCAGATTTGCGGTGATCATCTACCCGCGCAAG
This sequence comes from Phoenix dactylifera, assembly GCF_051530095.1. Classification (NCBI taxonomy): domain Eukaryota; kingdom Viridiplantae; phylum Streptophyta; class Magnoliopsida; order Arecales; family Arecaceae; genus Phoenix; species Phoenix dactylifera. The sequence goes on along the minus strand of NC_143192.1, from coordinate 2,367,774 downwards.
GTGAAGATTTGATCTTCCTAATAGTTTTAAAAGTTTTAATTCTTACCTAATTACGAAAGGTCTCGAAACAACGTTCATGCGATGAACGTCGATCCCGCACATGCCTCTTCCGCTGCCATCTGATTTAATTTTTGAAATATCAGCGGCATGGGCGGGTTCCCAACAGTGGTATCAGAGCCTAGGCTTCGTAGATTAAGATAAGAATTAAATATCTAAAGGCTTATTAGATCTGAAAATTGAATGATCATGCATGCTGAAAAATTCTGCATGCAGATTTTTCAGGGGTGCTGATTTTTGCATGCTGATTTTTATGTGATAAAAAGATGATTCTAATTACATTGTTAATGGGATTACAAAGTTTAGAATCATGATTAGCATGATCAGCAACCTATGTCATGATATAATCAGTTAGTTTTCAGATCTGAAAATTATAATTGTTGCATACGGTGATGATCATAGGATTCAAACCCTTTTGGTATCAAATGTAATGACCTGCGATGTGATCTGTGATGTCATGTAATTTTTTAGATGCTTGCATGCATCTTATTTGATGTTTTGAGAGGCCTGCGTGCCTCCTAAAAGGAGATGTAATTTATTTTTATTTTTATTTTACATCTGGTTGTATTTCTGTGATGTGATGTACATCAACGATCAAGTTGAAGCAAAGGCATGAGATGAAAGGTGATCTAAGCGGTTGATGGCGATGGGATCAAGAGTTGATCAAGGATCGAATCAAGGAGGCTTGGAACCAATTCAAGAGTTGAAGACCACTTGATCGATTGATGTGCATGTGCTTGTAATACGACCTAATTAGAATCCATGATCATCACCTAGTTAAAGTTTAGCTTTAATTTGATGCTGCGATTATAACTGCCTATGATGTACCGTTTGCATGTGATGTGAATGCGAGTCGGGTAGATAGGTTTACATGTGATGTAGCAAACCCAATTGAGACCTAAAACAAAACCTCCTCAATCAAGTCGAGAGTGAACCGACATGAGCAAGTCATATTAGATTAATTGATCTAATTGGTGTCTAGGAAAGCATGAAAGGTGGTTACTTAATTAGGACTTTACTCTCTGAGTAAGGGGAGCCTCCCACCTGCTTACCTGGCCAATTGTTCGATTACCTCTTATGAAGGGCTCAAGTTGCAAACACTAAGACCTGATTAACCAATATTAAGTCAATAGGTCTTCCACTGTAGTAGAGTTGCTAAGGCCTTTCTGATGTTGATTTGTCTCGGCTGGACAAAGTGGTCAAGTTGCATCGGGGGGCTGGACCTCTCTATAGACATGAGATGTTGTAGGGTAAAGGTGGGGTTGGGCACCAATAACTGTTAGGTGAGGACCCAATGACGACTTTATTCCTACGGTTATACGGTGGGTCTGACTTAACTAAGAAATGGGACCAATAACTGTTAGGTGAGGTCTTCATGGCTTAGAGACCAAGTTACACTGCAACATGCTTGAGAAGCATTGTACAAGAGTTGTACACTCATCCATCTATGTGTCACCAATAACTGTTAGGTGAGGTGGCATGTAAATCGGTGGGACCGCAGTACCCACTAGAAACCCTAGTCGCGTAGGATTTCCGTTTCCCTACCAGGAGAGTGTGAGGGATTCGAGAAAATAGTGGGAGTTACATTTGTTCTAAAAGACCTTAGAACAGATTAGGATCAAGTACAAAAGTCTAACTAGAATCTTTACTCTCTGAGGATTATAAAGTCAGCTTCTTGACTCTTATCTCATATCCTATAGAACAACCGTTTGACCAAACCCAATTATAAAGATTGGCTCAGCAAATTTCAAAAATAGTTTTGAATTGTGAGAAATTCGGGTATATGCTAGACCATGGAATCCCCATATTACCAATCCGTCCGATCACTGATCAGCGTAAGACGCTTGTTAAGTGGACGAAAATGACAATAAAGTTAGGTGCTGCACAATGGCATCCATGTCCAATGCATTACAATGCCAGCATGAGAACATAAAGACTGCCAGGGACATATTAAATCACCTACAAGAGTTGTATGGTGATCAGAGTCACGCAGCTCGATTTGAAGTATCCAAGAGGCTCTTCAAAGCCAAGATGCACGCTGGGCAGTCTGTCCATGATCATGGTTTGACCATGATAAAGGACTTAGAGAAGCTTGAGAAGCTTGGCATGACCATGCACAAGGAATTGCAAACGGATTTGATCCCGCAATCCCTTCCAGCTTCATATGAATAGTTTATAGTAAACTACCATATGAACAAGGTTGTATGCACTAAAATAGAATTGTTAAATAAATTGGTAACTACCTTAGGGACCTTGAAGAAGTTCAAGGGGCATCGTTTTCGCTGTCAAGTTGGTTTCTACTTTCAAGAGAGAGTCTATTTGGAAGAAGAAGAAGCCTGCGAAGAAGCAGAAGACTAAGAAAACACCAAGTAAGGAAGTTCCAAGAAAAAGGCCAATTGCAAGGAAAAGTGTTTCCATTGCATCATGGATGGCCATTGGAAGACGAACTGTCCTGCATACATGGGAAGCATAAAGAACATGAAGGGTGACAGACCTTCAGAAGGTATGTCAGATATGCTCAGAATACTTAGGGACTGTTACCTATTGCTAGCAGAAATTTGATTTCTGTAGCACAGAAAATTTTTTATTAAATTGATTCAACATGGTTTTAAGATTGACAGTCTCTATCACAAACATATGAATGTATCTGTGAATATATCTGAGCAAACAGTGAATACCATAGGATCTAATAGATCCAAAAATGAGATAAATCTAAAGTATTTATGGCACCTCAGGCTTGGCCATATAGGAGAAGACAAAATAAACAAATTGGAGAAACATGAGCTTTGGGCTCATTGACTTTCGAGTCATATTTGATTTGTGAATTCTGCCTTCAAGAAAAGATGGCCAAGTTATCCTTTGTAGGACACAGGGAGGTCCACTGAAATACTTATCCTAGTACATACAGATGTATGTGGCCCATTCGATGTGCTAGCCAGGGGACGTTATTCTTACTTCATTACCTTTACCGATGATTATTCACGGTATGGATATGTGTATCTTATGAGACACAAGTCTGAATCTTTTGAAAAGTTCAAAGAGTTCAAGAATGAAGTAGAAAAACAAACTGGAAAACCTCTTAAGGCTCTTCGATCAGATCGAGGAGGAGAATACCTTAGTGGAGAATTCCGGGACTATCTCAAAGAAAACGGCATAGTCTCACAATGGACACCTCCGGGTACACCTCAACTCAACGGAGTGTCAGAGAGGAGGAATCGGACCCTATTGGATATGGTCAGGTCCATGATGAGCTTCACTGATTTACCTATGTTCCTTTGGGAAGATGCCTTACTCACAGCGATTTATTTATTGAATAGAGTTCCCTCTAAATCCGTTCCTACCACACCGTATGAGATATGGCATGGTAAGAAACCAAGTCTGGGTCATCTCAAGATTTGGAGATGTCCGGCCCACGTCAAGCGACTACAAGCGGACAAGTTAGAGGCTAGGACCATAAGTGCTCGTTTTATAGGATATCCTAAAGAGTCATTAGGATACAATTTCTACATCTCAGAGGATCACAATGTGTTTGTGAGCCGTCATGCCATCTTCTTGGAAAATCAGTTTATCCTTGATATAGGCAGTGGGAGGAAAATTGAGCTTGAAGAGAAAGTCTCTGAAAAGCAACGAGTCATGGATCCTATAGAACCCATTCATAAAGAGCCAGTACACGATGTCCCTCAACCACCTCGTAGATCTAGTAGGGTCTCCCATCCTCCCGATAGATACTTAGGTATACTAGAAGAGGATACCGAGGAAATGTTCTTAGTGGGAGATAGGGATCACATACAGGATCCCAAAACCTACAACGAGGCGATATCTAATATCGATTCCGAGAAATGGCTGGAAGCTATGAAGTCAGAGTTAGACTCCATGCATTCTAACCAAGTCTGGACCTTAGTAGATCCACCAGAAGGTATTGTACCTATTGAATGTAAATGGATCTACAAAAGGAAGATAGGTTCGGATGGAGAGGTAGAGACCTATAAGGCAAGGCTTGTGGCTAAAGGGTATAGTCAGCGCGAAGGCATTGACTATCAGGAGACCTTTTCACCTGTAGCCATGCTAAAATCCATCCGAACATTGCTTGCCATTGCAGCATTTCATGATTATGAAATCTGGCAGATGGATGTGAAAACTGCTTTCCTGAATGGATATCTTGATGAAGATATCTATATGGAACAGCCTTTGGGTTTCACTTCCAGTGACGGAGATCACAAGGTCTGCAAGCTGCAAAGGTCCATCTATGGACTAAAGCAAGCATCTCGGAGTTGGAACACTCGTTTCGATGACGCAATCAAAACGTTTGATTTCATCAAAAACGAAGAGGAACCGTATGTTTACAAAAAGGTTAGTGGGAGTACGGTCGTTTTTTCGTACTGTACGTAGATGACATTCTCCTGATAGAGAATGATATTCCCATGCTAACCTCGGTTAAGGTCTGGTTGTCAAAAAGAATTCTCCATGAAAGACCTTGGGGAAGCATCCTATATTTTGGGAATAAAGGTCTATAGAGATAGATCTAAAAGAATGCTTGGCCTTTCACAGAAGATGTACATAGAGGAGGTGCTGAAGAGATTCAACACATGAGCAAGATTCCCTATGCATCGGCAATAGGAAGCCTCATGTATTCATGCTGTGTACATAACCTGATATAGCTCTTGCTGTGAGTGTCACAAGCAGATATCATTCGGATCCAGGCAAGAAGCACTGGATAGCTGTGAAAGAACAATCTTAAGTACTTGAGAAGAACTAAGGACATGTTCTTAGTCTTTGGGAGAAGATCAGAGTTGAAGGTAGAAGGATGCACACATATTGATGATAGAAAGTCTACATCAGAATATGTGCAATTGTGGTTCAGTAAATTGGAAGAGTTCCAAATAACCGATCATTATAGATTCTACCTTAGAAGCTGAATGTTAAGCCGTATCTAAGGGTGCAGTAGAAACCTTCTGATTAAAAGTTAATTACAGAGTTAGGTGTAATGTCATCAGATGCCATAACACTTTACTGCGATAACATTGGCACCAAAGCACTAGCTATGGAGCCATGGTCTCATCAGAAGTCCAAGCACATAGAGCGGCACTTCCATTTCATACGCGACTATGATGTAGAGGTGCAGAGAGTAGACTCCGCGGATAACGTGGCAGACCCGTTCACTAAGCAGCTGAGTCAGCAAAAGACTGAAGCCCACCTTGAGAAGATGGGCCTAAGATATATGACCAATTGGCTTTAGTGCAAGTGGGAGATTGTTAGATGTATGCCCTAGAAGCCAATTTGGCTGACACATTGTTGATTCTAGGGACATAATTTTGTACTTGACTATTTATTATTGAATAAATAAAAGGCATCTTTTCATTCATATTATTTATGTGTCTATGAATCGTCCAAGGAATTAATAAGATGATGATACATATTCTCAAGAGTTGAGAATTTGAGCCATGTATCATTGGTGATTAATTTCTAAATGCTCCTGATCAATGGATCATCACGAGGACGGTGATCGATCCGATCAGTACACAGATCACTTTCCTTCTGGATGGACGAGACTTGAGTCCACAGTGTAGGGACACTGAAGTGATAGTGCAGGTGCTTGTTAGAGAACAAGGGTACTGAGCGTGACCAAGACAAGAAGTCACTTGGATGTCTATCCACTCGTCAGTGACTTGCTTGATGTTGCAGTAGTGTGACTGGTCCTTTGACCTGCGGTGCTTCGGCTACTCACAGTGAGGTTATTGTAGTTTGACTGCACACATACATGGTCTCTAGCCATATGGGTCCATGCAGTGTAGATTGGCTGCAGTAGGTTCACTGTAGGAGTAGGGTATGCACCTATAAGGAATCTATCGACCTTGATAGAAGAGGAGTGATCCTATGTGATTTGTTAGACTGAGTTCTAAGACCTTGGCCAGGGCAGTAGTATAAAGTGGAAAAAGAGTTTTCCACTATCGAACTCAAGTCGAATAAATCTTGACATATGACAGACGATGGGGTTTGACGAGTTGTCCATGACCTCCGTCCTGTAGAGATCCACGATAGTAGGACTGTATCACACGTTAACTGCACCTAGAGATTCATCATTCCATTCTGCTGGGTAGCCACTATATGCTGCTAGGTGTCACTGGTGGATGGTGGGACTCATAGGGATTATCTTGATGATCGATAAACCCTAACGAGTTGAGTTGGAATCGTTCCAACCCATTGAAAGGAGTTTTCAATGATATTGAGATAGAGATCACAATATATCTCACTACCAGTCATAATAGAACCTATGGGGTCACACACACTAGAAGTATTGACCGATCCGATGGTTGAAATCGTGATTAGGAATCACAAGTAATCAATTTGATTGATAAGAAATTGAAGAAGGAACAAAGGAAATTAATTAATTGGACTTAAACACAAATCCTACTTCGAGTAGGATTCCTAGAGTCCTAATTGGATTAGGACTGAGAATCCTAGTTGGAGTAGGACTGGAATTCCTACTTAGAATAGGATTCCTACAATCCTAATGAGATTAGGAATTTTGAATTAAAATTGGATTCCTACTTGGAGTAGGATTCCTAGAAATCCTAATTGGATTAGGACTTCGGATTCAAATAAAGTCCTAATTGGATTAGGACTAAAATTAAATACATCCTAATTGGATTAGGATTCCTTAAGTCTAAATTAATTATTAATCTAATGAATCAACATGACTCCTAATTGGATTAGGATTGAAGAGTTCAATTGAGTCATGGTTCATTCAAGTCCTAATTGGATTAGGACTAGCCTAGATTGGATCCAAATTGGTTCACCCTTGGGCTAAGCCTAATTGGATTAAGGCTAAACCACATTAGGGCCACCCAATCCTCATTAGATGAGGATTAGGGCAACATGAGAGGGAGGGGCTCACGCCCCTCCTCCTTGGATCTCTTGGTGCGGCAACAAGAGGGGCCGGCGCCCCTCTTGGTAATACATCAAGGGCTCCTAACTTGTAGGAGCCCTAGATGTTATAAAAGGAGGACTCTTGGGGGCTGACCTAATGGATATGGAATCCCCCTCCTCTCCATCACGTGGCCACCCTCTCCCTCCCTTGGTTCAGCCGCCAGCAAGAAGAAGGGAAAAAGAAGCCATGGCGCCCTCCTCTTCCTCCTTTCCTCCTTCCAACACAGGGAAAAGAAAGTAGGCTGCAGGGGCATTGCTTCTTCCTCTTCTTCTTCCTTCTTCTTCCTCCTCTCAAGTATATTCATGAGTTGAAAGAAAGAGAGGAGATCAGCCATCAAAAGTTATCTCTGCAAGAAAGCTAGCATCCCGGTGAGATAGAAAGCTTGGATCGGATCCTGCTTCGTGTGGATACCCGTAGAGGCCGGACGTTTGAACGGCTTCAAACGAACCCTCTTCCAAAAACCACGAATTCAGATTTGCGGTGATCATCTACCCGCGCAAGGTGAAGATTTGATCTTCCTAATAGTTTTAAAAATTTTAATTCTTACCTAATTACGAAAGGTCTCGAAACAACGTTCATGCGATGAACGTCGATCCCGCACATGCCTCTTCCGCTGCCATCTGATTTAATTTTTGAAATATCAGCGGCATGGGCGGGTTCCCAACATTCGATACCCTACCAGAAAAAATTATCTGTGATCATAATTCTGAACTGCTGAGTTAAATTTGATAATTTTAAAAAAATTAATTATAAACGACATTTGAATTTTCAAAAAAAATTAAATTTAGTATGAGTAATGCTTTGTAATACTATATATCTAAATTTATCATTAAATTGATAAAATTCATACACTTATATTCTATAAATAATTATTTAATTTATTATCTAATTTATCTAACTAAAATGTTCAATATTTACTAAACTCTTTAATTCATTATGCAATTTCTTATTATTTTTACACATCTAAAAAATTAGCTCTCCAACTCAAAAATTTTCTCATGAAAGTGATTAAAAACAATTTTAACATCTTTATTTAGACTAAATTTCTATTTTAGAATTAATAAATTTTTTAAAATATTATTAATTTTGTAAAACTTTTAATTTTATCATTTAGTTAAAATTTAAAAAATATTATTTAAATTATTTCCGATGTCATGATTATGATATTACAATAAGATATCTTACATGAAAAAAAAAGCCCGACGGTTATCGCGACCTTCGACTTGTGATCTCAAGTCGGAAACCTGACGAATATCATATTTGGTATCCATATTGAGAGAGAGAGAGAGAGAGAGAGAGAGAGAGAGAGAGCCAGAGAGAGATGTGATTGATGGATACGAAAATATTTGTGGGCTCACGCATTCTCTCTGTGAATCAAATCAATGAAGTAAACAAGGACAAGCGTCCATCAAATAGAAAGCATCAAGTCCTGTAAACATAATCATACTTTCATCCATCTTCTGCATTTTTTCCTCCTTTTAATCTTCTCCTGCACCTTTCCTGAATAAAAACGGGGTTGATCCGACACCATAACTTTCAATAAATAAATAAATAAAATAAAACTATCACGCTTTCCTTTCTTTGCCTATAGGACACAAGATCATATAGTTCCAACTAGCTAACTCCATGGAAAAACTCTCCTTCCCAATTATCTTGTTTACTTCATGTGTTTACCATATCTGCCTACAAATCTTCAGCAACAACAACAGTTTCACGGTGAACACGTAAAATAAACTCCCTAGGAGACCCATTAAGACATCTAGAATGTGCAACACGACATTCATCTAATTGATTCATTTAAAACATATCTTGTGATATTAGCACAAGTTGCTGCCATCCAAACTATCTCACGATATATCCAACAATAGTTTCAGCATCAACCTCAGCATATAGTTTGCCGCATTCCTCACCGACAGCCATGAAGATTGAAGAGCCCAGATCAGAAGGCATCACTATGATCCTGCTTACTAGCATTCTCATGACCTAAAAAGGGTACACCCATACAAAGTTTGGTCACTTACTTTGTTATCGAAGAACCACTTTCTAATCTTCTCTTGACTCCCTGGACCAGCAATCAGAATTAAATATTACAGAAACTCCTCACCATTACTTAAAACTGTCAGATATATAAGATTTTGCTTTGGAGGGAAAAAAAGAAGCCATATGAGCTGGATAACATAAATTACTAGCAAGACTTCTGCAATGCACAAGTATATGAATTCATCATCATCATCATTACTTAAGCTCAGTCTTACATTGAACACAAGCTACAAGCAGAAGAAATATTTAAACTAATAAAAAAATTGTCTTCCTTCTGCTTTACTTTACTTTCTGTAGCTTAGGCTAGAGCTCATCAGTATCAGAGAGTGAAATGACAAATTTGCTTTCTTTTCATAAATGCTCCAGTGATTAATTATTAGTTCCAGACTACATTATTATTTTTCATAGGACAGCCAATAAATCTGCAAGTACATTGATTAGGCAAGTATCACCACCTTACACCCTACCCCCTAACTTTAGATTCTAGTTAGTCGCAATACAGCATTAAATTGTTTTAACTTTACTGGTAACTCAAAGCAAATTTAATGCTGGCCTTCAGTTTGTAACCATCCATATCTATAGCGAGGCCAACACAGAGAAATTGATCAAGGATCTAAGAACATCAACTAAGCTCGTGAAATGAGTCCTCCATGGTTTTCTAAGACATATCCCACCTAGCTCAGTGTAGCATGGAATAAAATTGTTGGCAAGATATTTTTTTTCCTCTTTTTGGTACTGTGACTTCTAAATGTTCTTGTTAACACAACTCCTGAGAACTGGCTCAAAGAAGTTTGGTGTTATAGGACTTTCCAAGAAGTTGTTTGAAACATGACGAAAAGATAGTAAAACAATGATCTACTTTCTTCAATCTTGAGACATTTGGAGTTGCACAAGTTCATCAGGTTGACTGATTTATCCTAGTCACTAGGAAAATTCCAAGTTATGTGGAATTATTATCAAGCATAAGATTCCAGACTACAAGTATTGAACCTTAAAATATGCACCTTTTTTCGTTCCTGAAGTACATTCCATCTATGATATATCAGCACTAAGTTTACCGTAACACTGTGAGTACTGTTTGCAGCAATAGATTGAAGGGATGCTTGGCAAACTATAAACTACAGGCCTTCATATGCAAACTTCAAGAAAAATGATTTCAACCAGTGTTAGCACTTGAGAAAGGAAAATTTACATGGTAAAGTTAAATCTTGATTTATTAATGTTTAGGCAATTGTGTTTCAGGATGATACTTAAGTCTTATAAAATTTTTCTGATATCATAATGACATTCCAAAGCCCATTTTTATATTTTTAAAAGATGAATCTTTCTAATATATATTGCGTACTATATTTGATGCTGCATTATATACGGTACTAGATACATCCATTGCATATGGCTTAGTGTTCACCTAAAAGCTTTGTTTTTTTAAGATATAAATACAAATGCATTATTGATTCTCAAAAGAAAGCATTAATGAAAAAAAGAGACCTGCATGGGATCATAGCTCATCATCAAATCTTTTTTAACTCACGAACGACCAAGATATAAATCTTCTGACGAGCTCTTACCGTGCTAGGCTAACCATTAAACTCCTCATGAGATATGAACCCCCATCCATCAGTTAATGCATCATTCATTGAACATGTGATGTTGATCATCATGTTCATATTGTCACCAAAATTATGACACTGAAAAATAATGCAATATGAACATGATGATCAACATCACACAGAAGGTCAATGATACAGTCAATAACATGCATGCGTAGATATTTAGTATTATTCAGCCTATAAGTTCACAAGACAAGTTTTTTGTTATACTTATGGAAAATCCTGATGGACCACCCACAACACTGACTCAAGCAAAATTAAGTTAAACAAACAGCACTTAATCAAATTAATTCAATGATTGCATAGCCTACAATTAATTAACTGACATGGTCTGAATTTTGACTAGCTTTAGATAGTAAAACAGACTAACCTCAGCAGGATTCTAAGCCAACAGAGCTCTACAATCATTGCACGCGAAAGATAAGAGTAGCTATACCATGCCATTAATGAATTAAACATATTTCACATTCTTTTACTTTTTGCAGATTTTGTTTCAGTGCTTGATACTTCATCCAAATGGAGCATATAGCACTCAGTGGTGTTGAAACCATAAACTCACGATGACGAGAGAAGCTCCCTATATAACGTACCATGCGTCTCTAAACATAGGGACAATAAAGCCTTCGATCAAGCATACAGTCAGATAATCTCAGGTTAAAATGCATGAGATGAATTAGAGGGCCATGATGATCTCCTTGCATAGATATTTACATACATGTATGCATGTATCAACATGTATATACAAGAATAATACTCAAAGAAGAGAGAATATTTTATATTAAGCAAATAGGAAACAGACAGAAAAATGATCATCATTCAAGAGAAGTCACCTGTGCCAGAAATTTCAATTCAGAAGTAAATGGAATGCTTCAATTGAGTTCCCTTGCCAATTAAAAAAACCCCAAATATTTAACTTTTCCATCAAGCATCAATTACAAATAAATTTGGAAGAAGATAAAACAAAAAAACTTTAGGGATGGCATATAAAGTATAGTATATTAAAAGAGTTGCATTTCTGGTGCAAAGCTTAATTTCAAAAGTGAGACCCAGGAAAAAATTTATAATGTGAAAATCAAATATATGAAACCTGATCAAGTGTAACGAGAATCAAAGGAGGTCTAAGGTATGAGGCTGTTCAGAGTTTGAAGAAAAAGATCCCTAAGCAGATGCTTTAACATAAATTTCAAAAGTTAAAGAAACCTGATCACCAATATACATACAGCAAGCCCTAGTCTATAGGATGTAATTATGATTAGTATCTATGAATAATACTTTCTGCACTTTGCTTTTATATTCATATTTAAGGACTCTACGATGACTTAACGATAATATATGACATGGAAAAAATAAATGTACTGATCCTTATCTTCAAGCATTTCATTGTAGCATTTCCATATATGACCTGTATAATACTCAACAAATTTTAAAAATGTATGGAAAGCACATCTATAAAGAAAACTGATTGTGTAACAAGAACTACTTAAGCACCTAAAGCAAGCCAGTGAAGATTGAAGATTTTGCTATTCTGTTAAAAGGTGATTAGATCACAACGCAAGACAGGTAATGCATGCAGTGAACAAGAGTGAAAAGACTACTACGTCTTCATTCAAACAGCCAAATTCAAGTGTCCTTAGATAATGCCACCAGCCAAATTGATGCCAGCGAGTAACCTTGTTAAAATCACCACTTGTCCTAAAAGCTTAAGCTAATAGAATAAGATAGATTTATTTATATATTTTATATTTTCTTACACTCCCTCTCACATATGGGTCGAACTTCTCTTTAATAGGTGAGCCCAACATGTAAATTTTTTTATCACCACTTGTCCTAAAAGCTTAAGCTAATAAAATAAAATAAATTTATTTATATATTTTATATTTTTTTACACTTCCTCTCATGTAGGTCGAACTTCTCTTTAATGAGTGAGCCCAACATGTAAAATTTTTTTAATAATGAGATTAAAGAATGCGGAGACAGAATTCGAACTCAAGATCTTTGCTCTGATCCCATATTAAAATCATCATTTATCCTAAAAGCTTAAGCTAATAGAATGTGGTAGATTTATTTATATATTTTATTTCTTACAAACGTAACTAAAGTTCCTAAAGAATTTTGCAACTTCGTGTCACACTAAATGCTAGCAAATCCCTCCAGCCAACATCTCCCAAACTACAATAGCATTGAAAGCATGAGAAGGCAGGCTAAAGTATTGGGCGGCAAACATTAATATTAGGTGAGGCCTAAAAGAAAACATAACCATTAAGCATTTTCTCGGTGGAGTTTATGAAAATGAGTACGGAAATTCCTATGATACCGAGCATCCACATGTGATTCAGTATATGAAGTTTACTCGAATAGAAATCCAAACTATAATGAACTGGAGATTAACAAGATATCCTTTCCTCTAATGGTTTTCCATTATCTTCCTCCCATAAAGTTCCCGTACTAGTTTTCAAATTTCCAATGTTGTAGAAGACTGTAGCAATGAATTGTGACTCTTTAATTTGAAAAACAGACAAACAAACAAAAAAATTTTGATTCTGTAATTTCCAAGCAAGATCTCATTGACCACTCCAAGAAGCATACCATTATTAGTTATCAACTCCAAGAGAAGCCACTATATTAGCAGCGGTGTAATGATGATCTCAAGGTGTTCTCGTCCCCCTTGTTCAATGCCCAATACCTAATCACCAATAATTACACACACACCGTCCAGTTCTCAAAACCATTATTCTCTCTCGCTCTCTCTCCCCACCCTCCCCTCAGATAAGGGGAACAATAAATCTCCGCACGAGGGATCTAAAGATGACAACAAACAATAAATGCATCATGCTTTCCAAGGAAAGTAGGCGAAAAATACAACGTCATTGAAATAAATACACGCAGCAGCATTTACATGAGAGCCTTTCAGTTCACAGCAAGTTTGTACGCAAGTGTATACAAGTATATCATAGCACAGAAGAGAGGTCAGATCGTATCTCTGATTTTTTTTCTTTTTGTTTCCTGGTAGATCTTAATTATCTCCTCTTTGAATAAGTATATAAAGTGACAGAAAGATTTGAACCACTTCATTTCACATGCCAAACGATCGTTACAGACAAACGATCATCCACGTACACATAGCTGCAAAGGTACCAAAATAACCCGAATCCTAAAACGTATGGCGGTTTCTGATACGAGGAGGATTACATGCAGTTATTCTACACATAATTTACCATCTACTATTTACTCTTTAAATATTTTATAGTAACAAAAGGAAAGCAATAATATCTATCTCATCATTGTTACTACGTGGCCAGCAGACCATCACGAGAAAAACCTTGCTCCAGAAAAGACAATATAAGTTAAAGTAAAAAAAGAAAAAAAAGAAAAATAAAAATTAGGGTTTCAAGAATAGAGAAGATCTTTGAGTATCCAGACAAAATCCTTCCAGTCCTTTCACTCTTTGACGGGAACCAATGAATAGACCAAAACAAAACTATTTAAAAAACTCAGAAATAAGGATGCTAGTTCTATCATTAAATAGTGAAATTTCCTTTCAAAACATTAGAAGAAAAAAAAGAAAAAGAGCTAGGGTTTCAACGGAGGCATGAAGAGAGAGAGAGAAGCTTTTGAACAGCTCAAGCAACAGCTGAGGCAAGAAATAGAAAAAGCACAAAAGAGAGCTTCAGTTATTCAAAAGTAACCGAGAAAGAATCCCCACCATCTCTTTTTCTTAATATTATGGGCTTCTGTTCTCTCTGCATCCCATGCATGTTCACCAAACACTAGATCGCTGCATGTGGAAACACTAGCAAGAGAAACAGAAGAATAACAGTAAAGCATCTAATATGATGGCTGTAAAAGAATTACTAGAGCAAAGAAAGAAGAAAGCAAAGCTAAAAGATCCATCCCAACTCTACATAGCAATCATTGCAAGCCTGGAGAGACAAAGCAAGCGAGTCAATAATAATTCCATCGCATCATGATGATATATGATGGCATCCAAGAAGGTAAAAAAGAGCCTCCCTTTAAAGAAACAAAAAGTCGGGGCTCAGATGCCAGAGAAAAAAAAAAGAACTGGTAGGTTTGCACCTTACCTTTCTTTCATGTTCACATCGTTGTGTTTTTCCCTCTTCTTTTGGAGAACGAAATAGAGAGAGAGAGAGAGGAGTGTCGGCAAGTACTCTGGTAGAAAATCTTTCATATGGGTTTTGCAAAGAGAAGCCAACAGAGCTCAGTTGGCAGGATGCCCACCTCCATTTCTCTTCCCCTTTGGCCGTCTAGATAAAGGATTTGGAGGTGGACAGCATGCCAATGACCTCTGTAAGAGACCCTTTGATAAATCCACATGACAACCACAATTAAATCACACATCCTCTTGCTTCTGATCATGTGTGTGGGAACGAGGGGGTGGTATTTATAGAGAATGAGAGAGAGAGAGAGAGAGAGAGAGAGAGAGATTTTAATAAATAAATTGATAAAGGAGAGAAGTAATGAGGGGTGAGGGTGGGGATGGGATTGTTCTTCTTGTGCTGTGTGCGTATGGGGAGGGGCGATGACGAGCATTCAACCAAAGCGGAAGAATTCAATCATCTCCTCCGTTCCTTCTTCCCACACCTTGCTGTCAAAAAGGAAAACACACAGCTGAAACTATTTAAAAATAGAGTGAGCCCCAATCTTCCTTGCGCCTTCCACACCCCCAGATCTCCCCCCCACCCCCCTCGGTCTTGATGCCCATAGCCAAAACTCTTGCAACACCCTTTCCCATCTCTCTCTCTCTCTCTCTCGTCTCTCTGCGTGCGTATGTGGAAAAGAAAAAGAACGGAGAGCAATTGAGCAAACTGGATCCTTGTCCTTTGTTTTATTAATTATTATTCTTTCTGTGAGATGGCAGAACGCGGAAGTCACATTGGTGCGTGTCATTTGGCAAAACCGTCTCGTATCCCGGGAGCGGCCACTTTAATACGAGTGACAAAACGGAGATAGGTGCCGTAGCGTCTGGGCTTTAGTGGCTTAAATGCGTTAGATTCCGGCCTAACCCTATCAGCTAATCAATGAACAGATTGGATTTATCAGGCAGCCACAAAAGAAGTGGCGATGAGATGACGGAAGTGGAACTGACGAGAGGGCAAAAATGGAGAGAGGAAGTCTGGCGCTTATAATAGAGTTGGTGTGTAGTCTTAGTCATGAGAGAGTGACTTTGATTTCGTAGACAGATGGTATAAAAGGGAAAGGACAACTAGCATTATTTTTCTCCAATATCCCATCGAGCATTTTACTCTAGATCGAGGATTGCTAACTTTTCATCATCCAGAAGACTTCACCATAGCATTTGAGTTTAATTTTCATATTGAAATTCTCTCAACGATTTATGTTAAAATTCTATAAGCAAACATCACTTTCTACCTCCATGTCATGCTACATCACTTGGAATTCCATTCAACATTGATTTGCTTCTCCTAGAAGGATAAATTTCTTCGTTTCACTTACTGTCAGCACGATAGGTGATTGTATTAAAAAACAATGCTATTTTTTTCTGTGAAAATAATAATTTTTATCTGCAAAATTATGATCCCAGCCACGGACAAAAAAAATTGATCAATAACTTATAATATTTTGATTAACAATTAATTTGTAATCTTATATACTATATTTAATATATTATCTTGGATACGGAAAAGTGCACAGCACTCTCCAAGATTTAAAGTATTTGATGATCTAAATAGGTTCATAAAGGTGATCTTAAATTATTTATGATCTTTATTCCAAAATAATATGATTCTTAATATTCTAAAATTACCGATATACTATGTTTCAGTGATTAAAAAGTTTCAGATATCCACGAGTAACCAATTTGTTCTGCTATATATATTAAAAAATATTTTTGTCCTCAAATTTTCACCAAGATCACTAACATGGAGTGATCTTGAATACTTAACTTCAAGGATGGATATCACTGTTACGATAATATCTCATCACTCCTACCCATATTACTTTTGATTTTAGGATAATTATTCCCATACCAAACACCTTGTAGGGGTCCAAGAAAGAAGAGCCATGTATCTATCCTTTTCTATCAATGGCCTTGTGCCGGTTCAAATTAACTCGCCACTGAGTTTTCTATATTTCACTTCTTTAGTTTTTAGATCCTCTGTGACGCATTTGGCTACAGAAGAAATTTATCACATTTCTTCTTTATTTGGTATAGCATCATATAATGAAAAATAACATGCTCATGTGTGATTAGTACTTCATGCTCATGCATACTCTTCAATCCATTCTCTTGACGTGGCAGCATGCGACTAGTGCTTTGTAGGTCGGACGGATGCCGCCCAAGCACTACCAATCACATCCTGCCACATCAGCACGTATGCACCAGGGTGTAATGACTTGGATGAGTAGGTATTTAGTTGTACATGTTTGTAAGAGGATTTATGCATCGGTACTTTCTACCATCATCTTTGGAGAGAGAAAATACAAGTAAAGAAAAAAGAACGGAGGAAAAACAAGAAGGAAAGAATGACATTAAAGCGAAGAAAAGGAACTGGGCCAGCAGCTCAATTCCTTCCTTTTGTCTTCTGATACCATCATTGATGGTGTTCTCAGCCCCACTCCACCATCCCATATTAATAAAGCACTCCTCGGTTTCCCACCAGTTTCGTTGCAGGTTTGAATTTCCCTTCAGTCCATTCCCATGCATTAAATTGCTTCAAATCTACCTCAACAACCCCATCCCTTCTCCACTGTGTCCCAACACAAACTTAAGGAACTAGAAGAGTCAAGAGGATAATTTTTTGCTTCCCTTCTTCTACCATGGCGCTCCAGACCTTGAAGTTGGCACTTCTGCCTTTGAAACCATATAGAAAGGATGTTTTATATTTGTATAAAATTTTATATATAACTAAGTCTTTTGGACTTCAATAACCACCGAGATGCTCATGGTGTACCAAGTTGGTCCGATCAAATACTAGAAAATAGCATATAGAGATCTGGATGTTGCATTTGACATGACCCATCCTCCGTAGCTTTTCATATCACGGGTTAAAAAGGAAGGAATTGTTGCGAGGTCAGCAGCTTCTTACAAAAGTTGTTGGGTATATACCTAACCATGATACGAAGTAACTTTGAACAATATGCCACCTTTCAACCTCAGGCTGAAATAGGTGGTGAAGAGTGACTTCATACACTCTTCTTTCTGGTACGTTAACAGTAGTGACAGCAAAGAGTAAATTGATGGAAGCCACGTTGGTCAAGAGCCTCTGCTTTTAACATATACGAGATCAGACTATGCAAAGTGGAGGAACTGCACTAGATTGGAGGAGACCAAATAGGACATGTTGCAGCCCAAGTACTTAAGATTAGTAAATTTTATGATAGGCTTAACCTTTTTTTTTATTTAAGGTAAACTTTTACAAGGTCCAGATTAATCTGGATGGTGAAAAAAAAATGACATGGAGAGAGAGAGAGAGAGAGAGAGAGAGAGAGAGAGAGAGAGAGAGAGAGAGAGAGAGAGTGTTATATACAAAATGTACAATATATGAGACAATGTATGCATTTCGATTAGCATCGTATTCTATGGTTACGATTCTATCAGATATATTTTTTTCATTCCGTTGAAGATCGATTTTACGGTATAGGCGCTTATGACCTCCCTCTCTATGCCTTACAATAATGATTCCTCTTGCATTACGACCTTTGCCAGAACAATATTGTCCATAGATCAAATTATTTCATAAATTGGATTTCACTTAATTGTCTATGGCTCCATTGTGCGTGCTTGGGATAGAAGTTTTGTATAAATGTATCTCCGTGTTATTAAGTATTTTGTTCTAAGTTTTTTTCTCTATAAGAGATGGAATAGAATAACCTAGTTGAAGCGCAATGATTATATGTTTGTAATGCATTGTATGTTCTATAATAGATCCCGTTCTTCTACCCTTTCTCGCGAGTCAATGACTATTCATAGTTATTACCTTAATACCGAAGAAGAGTTCGGCTAGGAACTCTAGCCAAATTGGAGGTAACAAAAATTAGAATTGCCCTTCTCAAAAAAAAGAAAGGAAAAGAAAAGAAATTACTACCACCAAACTAGTTTTATGAGACTAGTCAAATTGAAATTATTAGATTCAGCAAACAATTCTTTGTTTTGAGCAAATTTGTTAGATAGTTTGAATACTTTTAGATGGTAAAGAGTGATTTCATGTAAGTTTTTATTTGGATACATGTATGAAAAATAGAACCATATCAAAGTGGAGGAACTGAAGCTGGATTGGAGGCAACTAGCTAGAATAAGAATTGATATGACTAGGTCCTATCACATGATCTGAAGTTATTAGGTTCAACTACCTATTTCTTTTAGGCAAATTTATTAGAAAAAATGAAATTGGTTAAAGAAGAGTATGGATGGAGTTTAATTCCATGAATGGGCTTCAAAATCTACCTTAGTTTTTTCAACAAGTACATATAATAATATTATAATATAACAAAAGCTTTTCATGCATGCTAATTAATCTAAAAACAAATTTAGCAGATCTAAAGACTCAACTCCCCTCCTTTTAGTGCAGCATAAATATGTTAGTCAAACAATTGAAAACACATAAAACAAGAATTGGTGAAACCCAAATTTTATGAGACTAGTCAACTGATTTAACTTAGTAGTTTTCTACCACCTCTTTGTTTTTAGGTAAAGTTATTAGGTGCTTTAAATGCTATTAATTAATCAGGATGCTTTTAGGATAAGGCCACTAACGAGACTAACACATTATTGCTGGCCATTTATAAATGACCTCATTTTGCTAATTAAACTTTATTCAAAAGAACAAAACAATTAGCCACTTTGCCTCTTTAGTTAGGATCGACCATATTGTTGCTATTTGCCAACTTAGAAAAAAAAAAGAGTAATAGACCTCTTAGTTGTTTGTTGAAAATTGATGTAAGTATACCATGGAAATAAGTTAGATGACAATCCGAAAATTTCCTAGTAGTAACTTCTCATGATTCTTTCTTCTTTAAATTACAATGATCAAACAATTATTTATTATTATTATTAAACTCTTTTACTATATTACTCTACGACACCAACTCAAAGTGATCTATATGGTCTATAGTGGAACCATTATACTGATTTCACTTATTTCTCGATTATACTTTATTCTAAACACTCATTGTTTACACCATATCTAAATCAGTGGTCATGATCCATAGATCGATTATGGAAATTAAAGCTTCAAATGGTCGTCCAATATAGGCTGAATAGTAGCAGAATTTTAATTTTGCACAAGCCATGAAAAACCTTGGACCAAGTATTAGTGTACAGACAAACACCAGGGTGCGAATTGAGTTTGCAGATTGAGTCCAAGGTACAAATTAAAATACTAAGGTGCAGACTGAGTACCAAGACACCTATCGAGCCGCAAAGGAACTATTAAGCTGCAGGTAAATGAAGTGAGAGTTATTGGCTTAGGATGAGGAATTTAGTGGAGTGAAACTAAAAAAAAATTGGCTAACCAGTAATTACCACTATCCATTATGGAAAGGGCTGTAAATATTACCCATAGCATAGGAGTAGTAAAAGAAATTATAACTACTATGTGCAACAATCGTAGCCCATATGGTACAAACTAATAAAAAGAAAATCAGAATCGAGAAGTGACACCTTTTCCGGCAGTAGTTCGTAAAAGTCACTTACGAGTATTAGAATGTATGAAGAAAAGAGGAGATTACTTTTTCGGCTTAGCAAAAAAATTTTGTATTTCTTTTACGCTAATGATAATTTATCTTTTAACAAGTTTTTATTTTTGTTCTCCTTAAATTCTTGCAATTTAATTTCGATTGCAATTCTACTTTCTAGCAATGGCATCCCAATAGTGAGTCCATGAAGGTTCAAGATAGTGGAACCAACATCACCCCATACACAAACATGGTATCTCTATCCTTTCCAACCCAATCCCATATGCATCCTTTTAGTGGATGATAGATGTTATCACATAATTCAAGTTTCACCTGGACGAGAGACAACAAGATTTGCTGGAAGCAGTTACTAGCTAGGTGGCCGTGGCACTAAGACCTTGTTTGGGGAAGCTGTTGGCAGTAGAGCTGTTGGAAGTAGAGCCGTTGGAAGTAGAGCTGTCTGAAGTAGAGCTGTTATAAAAAGCTGTTTGCTGTTTGGTAACTACATTCGTAAAATGCTGTAATACTTTGTTTTATGTTTGGTAAACAAACTGAAAAAGTACTTTTATATGACAAAATTACCATAAAGGACATTGCATAGTATTATACAACAGAACATAATAAAACATAACATAAATTAATACATAAATATACGATATAGTATAATATTATTGTAATATAAAATAATATTATGTTAATATAGCATAATAGTAATATAATTATTAGAGTAAATTAATATTTGGTAATATAACATAATATTAAATTATTTAACATAATATATTAATGTATTATGATATAATGTAATATATATTATATTTATAGTATAATACAATAACTAAAGTATAAAATATTATAATTATTAGTATAAATTAATTTCTCATAATATAACATAATATTAAATTATTTAAAATAACATATTAATGCATTAATGTAATATAATACAATATTTATAGTATAATACAAAAATAAAGGTATAAAATATTATAATTATTATTATAATTTAATTTTTCATAATATAACATAATATTAAATTATTTAAAATAACATATTAATGTATTATAATGTAATGTAATATAATATAATATTTATAGTATAATATAATAATAAAGGTATAAAATATTATAATTATTAGTATAAATTAATTTTCCATAATATAACATAATATTAAATTATTTAACATAACATATTAATGTATTATGATATAATATAATAAGATATTATATTTATAGTATAATACAAAAATAAAGGTATAAAATATTATAATTATTAGTATAAATTAATTTTCCATAATATAACATAATATTAAATTATTTAACATAACATATTAATGTATTATGATATAATATAATATGATATTATATTGATAGTATAATACAAAAATAAAGGTATAACATATTATAATTATTAGTATAAAATAATTTCCCATAATTTTCCATAAAATAATTTTCCGCGGTCCAGGGGCTCTTCTTCGTGGTCCACGCTCGAGGAGGACCTCAGCGTGGGCCGCGAGGTTGATGATAAAAAAAAAAAACAATAGATTGATTTTGGAAGGTATGGAAAAGGATTAAAATTTTTTTCTTCTAAAATGTGGTTCAAGAGATGCATACAAAAATTGAAAAGAAAAATACCTTTTCTTACGGAAGGGAGTCTGACGGTTTGGGTTCTTGGCTCCAGCAGATTTTTAAGTTTATAAAGGGATAAACTATGTAATTATGTTATTTTAATATAGGCATTTTTGTCAAAAATACAGCTTTCCGAAAAAGCTGAAACAGCTTCCTCCCAAAAGCTCCAAAATGCAGCTTCCTCCCAAAAGCTGTTTTCAGCTTCCCGCAAAAGTTGAAACAGCTTTTTGAAAAATTTTCCAAACATAGTTTTTCATCTAAAAGTACTTTTGGAGAGCCAGAAAGTGCTTTCTGGCCCTCCAAAAGCTCCCCCAAACAGGGCCTAAGACCATTTGTTGGCTAGTAGGAGACTTCCTCAATTGCAATTGCGAAGCAAGTTGAGAAGCCGGTGAGCGTGATTGTAAGTTCCCTATACTAAGGCGTGTAATATTTACCTCTAAATTGAAACTATTTTGTTATTATAAGATGACAAAATGAAATAAATCTTTCTTTAAGTACAAGATTATGTAATGCATTTAGTTTATATATATATATATCCATATTTATTTTATTTGATAAATATAAAAATGGATACGGATATTGGTCGGATGTATAAATTTATATCTATATTTAATTTAAACGACAAATTAGATACCAAAAGTATAGATATAAATAAGGATATAAATCAGATTATAAAACTTTATGACTAGAAATATATTACTAAGTGGATGATAAATCAAGTTAATAGCATGCTAATATCGTCATTTATTTTTCTTAAAAATTCATGAGTGCTATGTAAAATTAAATAGGATTATACATGAAATCGGATATTCAGATACGGATCGGATAGTTATTTATCCATATTCATATCTATTTTTCTTTGACGAATATAGATACAAATACGGATATTAGTCGAATGCTCAAATGTATATCCATATTCTGATAGATTTGGAGATGAAAACGGATTTAGACGGATATTATTCGATCCACTTTCACCTCATATAGTTGTTGGGTGGGACCGATATCTATTGCTGGACGGAGGATGTCATTTCACAAACATATCAACTCTTTGGCTCTTTTGTATAATATTGTTACAGTGAGAAGGTTGGTGACATGAATATTGTTATCCTCCACCCGAGTTCCATTAGCAAGGATATTGGCCTTGTTTGCACTATATGGTGATCACAATCCTCAACTAAATGTGGAACACATAGGTGTGAGGAAATCTAACATCTGATTTTTTTTTAAAATAAAATAATTGGGCCTATATTTAAGAAAAGATTAGTGCCGATCGAACATGAGGTGGCTGTGATTGATAGAGAGTCCTGGAAATCTGAACGACGATCTAATCTCATTGTATATCACATACTGCGATTGTAATATGTGGTGATCTAAA
This sequence comes from Phoenix dactylifera, assembly GCF_051530095.1. NCBI lineage: Eukaryota > Viridiplantae > Streptophyta > Magnoliopsida > Arecales > Arecaceae > Phoenix > Phoenix dactylifera. Next base: position 2,344,491 of record NC_143192.1, on the reverse strand, counting down.
TCATCTTTCCAGAGGATTATCTTTTTTTTAATATGAAGTGGCAAAGCCTCTCTCTAGATCCCAGGGGCATAATATCGTGCAAAAGATGCCGTTCATGTTAAAATGGCATATACTAAGTGAATTTTCACATAATATTTTTATTTATACAAAATTTTAAAATAATTTGACTTATTTTTCAGTCATGGTATGCATATTACTATGGCACGATTTAAGGATTTTCTATCTGCTGGCAAACGAAAAAATAAGTTCATTTCTGAAATTGAATGTTGCGAAAAATGCAATTAATCATTTACCATACCATGTCGCAACATTTTCTGTACCAAGATGGTGTGCCACATGTGGCAACTCATGAGTGGCCAGCTTCGGTCTGAGGCACCCACTCTGATGAATCCCAACACTTCATCTATGGACGGAGGTAGATCTTAGATATTTATATAGAACCAAAAAATTTAAATAATATCTTCCGATTAGTTTTTTGAAATAAGGTTCTAAATTATTATAAATGGTATCAAAGACGGATTTATGTAGATTGACCACGAGCCAATCATGATGCTTGTACTTAGATTTGAATGGATTTAAACTTTTAATCTGGCAAAGATGCCAGAGCTTAAACGGAATGCCAGAGCTTAAACGGAAGAATGTATGAGGATCTATGCGACTATATGTTTAGTCCCATATAAATTATTTGTTGGGTAGATTTTTAATATTTATATAAAATTAAAAAATTGAAATATTAATAATATTTTTTGATTATTGTTATATTGTTCTTTTTTGGTGAGGTTGTTGCTACAAGGGTAACATAGCGGGTGATATGATGGCGGAGCATTGCTTTACTGATGAAGTGAGAATTTCTGCTGCCTCGACGAATGATGCTTTGGTGATGAAGTGAGAATTTCTGCTGCCTCGACGAAAGCAAACAAAATCTCCCAGCAATCATTCATGCCTCTGACCTTCTCCCTGCTGAAAAATTATTAAAAAGATCCTTTTGTACCATTTTACAGTGGATGGGGAGGTACATATATGTGGTGGCCTTTGTGATCCAGTCAAGCCATGCCCTTAGGGGAGACCCAGAGACAGACGTTGGTGACATCTCATTAGGGGAGATAGGAAGGAATGATGCCGTCCTTGAACTTAGGAAGTATGGATAGTATATCCTGGTAGAATTATATATAGTATGCATGGGTATGATACCCATAATAGAGGACATGGGAGAACTGAGAATGGCAGGTCCTGCAAAATGGTCCATTCTAGATAAGATAAGTGTTCTTTTAAATGAGGCCAGCTCTTCTCGTTTTGTGATCGAGTCTCAAGTTGGAATCAAAGTTGAGTTGTTAATGGACGTCTCATAAATGTGTACCTTGAGCTAATTGCATATTTATGTTTTTAGTTTTAGTTGAGCCGAGCTTTAGAGATCTCGGTCTTGCTCTATTTGCTCGTAGGAGTTGATTTGAAGCTGAATTTCAGATAAACATGAACTGATTGGCTCATAAAAAGCTTGTTTGCGTGAGAGATCAAGATAATGCCATTTATGCATCCTTTTTTTTCGGGCGTTATATAATTTTTATTTTTAAAAAAGTTTGGAGGATAGGCTTTTGTGCAATATTGCTCCATTTTGGTCTGGATGTCATTGTTTGAAATATATATAGAAACTGCCTCTCGGTATGCAGGGACTTCCTACCTGGCAATGATAGAAAATAACAAAAATTATTTTAACCCAACATAATTTTATAACAAATTGATTGCTTGCTATTAAACCCCAATAAAAAGTGTCCTCTTCTTTTTTATTATTACATTACGATATTATAATGATTATTAACAACTGATATGTTATGGTGGCATTCTACTATTTCAATATTAAGATTTTAATTATATTTTTAAAAATATTAATATAAAGGTTGATATTATTTTATACATTTAACATTATTATGCTTGTCAGAAAGCTCGTAGAACCCAAATATAATGGTTGTATATAGACAATTAAATGTTTGTATAATATTGTAAATCAAAAGTATAAAAATATGTTTTTGTAGCATAACATGTTTTTGAAGCAAGGCTTCAAAAATGGCTTTTTTCCATTAACATGGACCTCCACTCTTGAACCCAAAGAGGGACCTCCATTAAAATTGTCGTTGATCGTTGTGGAGAACTATGATAATTGTCATTTATCCCAAAGCATATGATTTTATTTTCTAATATTGAAGATTAATGCAATCAGTAAAGTTTTTAGAGCTTGGTGTCTAGAACTTGCACTGCAAAAGAAATAATATTTTTCGGTGCTTTTTAGAGTCCTTACAGACACTTATAAGCACCGGTACTTTTCGTGCCGATGCTTTCAAAAGCGTCGGACAGGTGGAAGTAGGAGTTTTTTTTTTCAACGTTTTTTTATCACCAAAAACTTTAGTCAAGATTTCTCTCATCCCAGTTCTCCAAAAAAATAAAAAACTGCCTTAAGAGCTATTATAGATGCAGATAAAGCCTACTACTTGTATTACACTAGATTGTTATGAGGTTAAATAATCTTGTTATATTTTCTTTATCATTATATACAACATAATTGGGAGGGCATGAAATCCTCATGAGGACGGTTTATTTTGAACCAAGGTGGCAAGCATTTAAATGCTTAAAAAGCCTAATTCACCAAACAACACCAAAATCACCAAAGTGGTAGATGAAGCATGACCCCGGCTGTTCTCCAAGGGGTGTATTTGGATGCAGCAGGTGCAAGGTTAACATGAGAGGAATAAACCTACCAAAAAAAAACATGCAAGGAATAATACGAGGCAGATGTGATGGTGGTCACATGAGCAACCATGATGAGTCGTATATTTTTTTTACCCTATCATTCCTTTTCAGCATGCAAGGTGTAGGACCGGGAGGGATCAAAGTTCTCTTTTAAAGGACGGGCGTATAAGTTTCATGGCCATGAAATAAATGATGAGGACCACGACCAGCACCATTCCATGCATGCTTGTACCTCCACAAGGATTGGCTCCATCTAGTGGTCCAACTTTGATGGAACTCTGAGTAAATTTACTTGGTCCATCAATATGTAGGACATGCAGCTGAATGGATCTAGTTAAAACTCGAACCTAGGTGAACTTGACCAAGGATTTCATGCCTATAATTTTGGGTTGGGCTAGATGTATAAGCTTGTCATTTTGTTGGTATTTGGCCGGCGTTAGCTCCATCAGAATGTATAGGGTTATTATGGTTCAATAAGATCCAAATCAACTACTTCTTGCAAAATTGCTTATCATATATCTAAAGTGAATTTCTAACTATTTTGATGTAAATATTCTTATATGTTTTAGCACGGCAATAGTAGTGATATTTGTCTCAATGGTATTTTTGCTTCTTATGAAGATCAAGTTTTAGTGATCTAACGTATGCTGAAGGACTAGTTAAATCAATAGCGTCGATGAAACTTGCAAATTATAAAATTTGAACTTACGATCTTTAGTAAATTTAAGCTCTAATACGATCTTTAGTAATCAGAAAATACAAAGATTCTCACATATTGACATGCTAAAACTATAAAGAATATTTACATTAAAGTAGCTAGAAGTTCATTATATATTCATATAGTGAGGTATTTTGCAAGAAATAGTTGATTTTGGATCTTATTGGACCAATATGCCCGTATACGTTCCAAAATGCTAGACGGTTGATGGAGCTTGCTTCGGGCCAATACTAGCCCAACAAAATGACAAGCTTCTACATCTAGCCCAACCCAAAAGTATAGGCATGAAATCCTTAGTCAAGCTCACCTAGGTTCGAGTTTTTAGCTGGTCTAAACTAGATCTGTTCAGCTGAATGTCCTACTTAATGATGGACCAAGTAAATTTACTCCAAGAATAGGCTACATATGTGAACCAGGCTCAAACCTATTTCAATTCATGGCTTCCTAGGGCCTCAATTGAGTCAGCCAGCCCGACCCATGTATACCCCCACAAGCCAAAGTTACATCAAAGTTGGACCACTTGATAGAGCCAGTACTTGTGGATGTCCAAGCTTGCATGGAATCGTGGTGGTCGTTTCCCTCATCATTCATTTCATGACCATGAAACTGATATTCCCGTCGTTTAAAAGAGAACTTTGACCGATTCCAACCCTACACTTCGTATGCTGAAAAAGAATGATAGGGTAAAAAAAAAAAAAAAACTATTCATCATGGTTGCTCATGTGACCACCATCAAATCTGCTTCCTCAACACACTCAACTCTTATTATTCCTCGCATATTTTTTGTTTTTTGTTTGGTTGGATTATTTCTCTCGTGTCAATATTGCACCCATTGCATTCAAAAATCTGTATCATTCATCATTAAATGAGTGGTTAAAAAAATAAAAAATTATTATATTCAATATTTTAACAAGCACCATATCAAATACCTTTTACATTAATATTTTTAAAAGATAATTAAATCTTAATATTTAAATGATATAATGCCATTTAAATGCATAATATTCATAAATTTGTGTTCTTTGATTTATTATGAGCAGTCATGCAGCTATGAATAGTCCTTATAACATGGTAATGTAATAATAAAGAAAAGAGAACATATTTTTAGTGAGGTTTAATAGCAAGCAACCAATTTGTTATAAAGTTATTATGGATTAAAATAATTTATATTATTTCCTGCCATTGTGAGGTATGAGCGTTAGATATAAGCAGCTCTACCTCCTACATACTTTCATATCCAGATCTAATATTTTTATATAAAAATTATATGATGTCTAGAAAAGTGGATGCATGACCATCTTGCTTGAGTGGTATTAGATCCTGAGATCTTGCACAAAGAAACTTGCCGATCAAGGATGAAGACCTTCTTTCACATGCACCATAATATTCTTGTTCCTCGTCAAGTATCGCTTCTTCCAAGAGACGTGAAGCTTGTTACTATTCCGATTCCCTCTTCCCTATTCTCGACCGTCGACACATAAGCTCAAAAAAAGAAGAAGAAGGAAAGCAAGCAAGAAAAAACGAACGTGTGGGTCTGCTGGTGGAAGAGAGAGACGGGGACAGAGATGATGGTATAGATTCGATTCGACCGTTCGGTCGTTTTCTTTGTCACGAGTGACGGAGGAGGAGGAATGGCCCACCTCGGTGCACTTCGCCGCCGTGGGGCCACCGGAATTCTGAAAATCTCTCTTCCTCTCGCTATAAATTGCCGCAGAAGGCCATGGAGGTCGTCCCATCGATCCATACATCAGCAACGGCTTCGATTTCTTTGCCTTCGCGGTTCTAAATTGCTCGGTTTGCTTCCTTCTCTTCCATTCTCTTCCATCTTTGTACTTTGGGAACATAGAGTTTGTATTTTTAACTTGAGCTTCTTCTGATGATTCAGTATTCAGTCTCTAAACTGGTAGTGATCGTAATTCTCTTCCATCTTTGTACTTTGGGAACATAGAGTTTGTATTTTTAACTTGGGAACCTGCTTTACAATCTTTCTAGAGACTAGAATCCTCTCCCATTTCTAAGCTCTTCCTTAATTCAAGTATATTTTTTCTTCAAAATTTCCACTCCCCTACACCCACTCTCAATTTTGCAACTTACTCTAAGGTAGTGGAGGATGCTAAGAAGATTTTATGATGGATGAATAAAGCAAGTTTGTGAAAGCCCAAGAAATCCAAAATAATCTATCATGCATGCCAAACTCACTAAAGAGAGGAGATGAAGGGGGCCATATTGAGGCATAGTTTAGAAAGGATATGAAGGTGTCTTTTGATGAATTAGAAAGAAAATAATGCAATTAACATCAATGGAATAGAGCTAGTCTTGGTGCATGAGTGTTAGTGGGAGGTAGTATTGAAACTTCTATTATGATTCTTGCACCATTTTGAGTCGGAGGGAAGGACATAATGACCCACCTCAATTACGTCCAAACAATAACTTTGTTGTTGGTATCCTAGTGTTGCAAACAGTGATTATTGACATATTTAACTATTCCAAATAGAAAGAGGCTGCTCCCCTAGCAAATAATAATCTGAAGGTGGATTTATGCACTTCAATTATGACAAACAAAATGCTTAGTTTTGTTATGTTTATAGCAACTGTAGTTACTAGTGTCCATATCCTTAAATTCTAATGACAATATGATGGTGAACTCTAACAAGAAGTGTACTGCAAGGGAATGTCGACAAATCTTCCTTGATAGCTCTTCAGAGCTATCATGAGAGTTTGGGAATTCGATTTAATCGCTAATACGGCTCTTGAGGTGGAAGAGTTGGAATGTTGCATTTATGTAATCGCTCGTATGACGACCTAAGATTTCACCCAAAAAGGCTACTTAAAAAGTATTATATAGGTTTGTTGTCCTTTTATGAGTATCTAAATCTCCCAATGCATAACTCATATAGGACTAAACATATGCTTGCACGGGTTTTCACATACTCCCCTTGTATTCTTGGCATTCTTGCTAGACTAAGGTTCCGAAGCTAATTACAAATCCAATCAAATGCAATTATAAACACCATGGTCGGCTTGTTGTTAGCTCTAAACATGCCCATGTTGTAGTGTCCCCTAATCTATATAAGCTATGTGTCAAGTCTTCTTTGAATTTATAACAACCCAGAATTTTATCCAAAAAGCTGGTCAAAAAGTATTATTTTAATTGTTTGGCTCTATATTAGTACCTATGGTTTATCCAATGCAAAACCAATGTAAGGAGTAAACACAAACCTGCATAGGTCCTCACATCTTGTTTGGTGGATGGCAGCCTTAATGCCCCAAACAAGTATGCCATAATCATCCCATGTAACATAAGACGCAAGCTATGTTGATAATGTTGCATGCAAACGCATGACTGACTGTATGCGGTCTTTCATCTGCACTTCTTACAATATAGAAAATAATACACATGAAATAGTATAGTATAACTGAAAATTGTAACGCATCCTTGCCTGTAAGTTTAGTAACAGCGTGATGAGAATACTAAAACAAAAGGCTTTATGGTGTAGTTAAAAATGGAGATTGGCAGGCCATCAAAAACATCTCAGGAAGTTTGCAGCTCTTATTGCCTATAACTTGAGCAAATGATGGAACATCTTCAGGGAATACCATGCACTTGTACACTCAGTAGGCCTAACTCTTCATATCACAATGCTAGACCAAATATAATATATTTATATGCACAATACAATCGCATAATCCTAAAGTTTTTCTCAATGTCATTACCAAGAACTTGGAAATCATGGAGTGAATAAGTATTGGAAAAAAAAATATATGAGACATTTATCAGAAAAAGATTGGATCATGACTATTTATTATGCATCAGTGTTGCAAATTAATGTTTCTATTAATTAGTGCATAAAGCTGCCATCAATTCCAAAAGTGTCACTGGAGGAAAACAAGAAGCTGGCTGTTTGATGATGTTGATGATGGCCTGTAACTTAGAAATCTATGTCAAATTGCAATACATAAATTCATTATTACAAGACTAAAGCAAGAACACATGGTTAGCTGGTTGATAAAACTTTTCGCAAACATATTATTTTAATATCCTTGACATTGTAAAACTGTATAACAAGCTGTTTTAAAACTGTAATTATTTATATCTAAGAAACATTATTGAAAAGCAGGCTTTCAATTGGGAATCTCACAAGTATGGTTGGTGGAAGAATTTGGAGAAGAAGGTTGCATACCTTGCTAGGTGCGGGCTTACATCAGCATGGCTGCCACCAGCTACCCATTCATTCTCTCCAGAAGGTCAGCAATACTGAGTCATTGATCTCTATTTTCTAAGTAATGCTTGAAAGAGAAATGTTTCTCTTCTTTATTCACAGGATACCTACCGCAGAACCTCTATTCTCTTGACTCTTATTATGGTTCTCACCTTGAATTGAAAGCTTTACTTCAAAAATTGAATCAACACAAAGTCAGAGCAATGGCTGACATAGTTACCAATTATCGAGTTGGGACAACTCGAGGACATGGGGGAGCATACAATCAGTATGATCGAATTCCACTATCATGGAATGAACATTCTGTAACATCATGTTGTGGTGAACTGGTAATGCTACTAATTCAATTAATATTAAACATACAGCTTGTTAACGTAAAATAAATTGATCTTTTAATTAGCTTGCATGGTTAAGCTATTGCTGCATTGATACATCATGCTTACATTGCACTTTTGGAGGCATATAGAGTTCTCTTCTTATATCTATGTACCGAAGCACTGGTGATAACTTTCATGGAGTTCCGAACATAGATCATACCCAAGCATTTGTATGGAAAGACATAATTGGATGGCTAAAATGGCTTCTCAAAAGTATTGGTTTTCAAGATTTCCGTTTTGATTTTGCAAAAGGGTAAATGAGTATTCTCTGCAAATTAGTATTTCTAATACCACGCCTGGTTATGTTTTTTAAAATTAATGTTTACAGTATGTTGTATAATTTTCAGCTATGCACCAAAGTTTGTAAAAGAATATGTTGAGGAGTCAAAGCCAATGTTCTTTGTAGGGGAATATTGGGATACCTGCAACTACAGTCCTGATTATTGCTTCGACTACAACCAAGGTATTAATCATGTAGTAATATTTATTCATGTATAGTTATATGTAGTTATCTTCTTACATAACTGAACAAGAAAAGCATCACTGTATGGCATTACGATGGATTCCTTTACGATATGGTTTGTTTTATGTGCACTTATCTAGTCTATGCTAATGTTCTTAATTTAATATAGGTAAGATAACAAAATAAAAAAATAGTTCTGGATCTGCATTGACTATTTACATAAATTGTCATACTTGTATGTTCTGTTTTTTATTAATTTTATTGCAAATGGAGACTTGGTTACTTCAATAGTTGCAGAATTCTAAGCTGAAAGAAGGAAAACAAGACACCTTTTGAACTAATATAATCAACAAATTCAAGGGCCCCTCATAACTATGTCAAACTATAATTTTACTGGATGCTCTGAATAATTCTTCTGATTCCTAACAGGGCAAACAATATCAGCCTCTATGACTACAGTCAATATTGGCAGAAGTTGACTTTAGGAAGAGATGGACTTGAGAAAATCTGACAATTGCTGGCATTAGCCTAATTAATTTTATGGGCTTGGTGATGACAAATTTGGAGATAACTTTGAGTGGTGTTGTAGGAAGGTATCCAGGTTAACAATTTGTTGATGATCCATGATTTATAGCGTTGGTCTTTGCTGGACTGTGTTTGTACCCTTGCTGTATGAAATTGATACTCTAACTAGAGCTTTCAGAAATTGGTAGAGAGTTGGATTCCTCCAACAATGAGTTCAACCAACTATGATAATGTTAAAAGTAAACCTTTTGTTTGTTTTAGAGATGGATTGGTCAAGAATGTTCATACTAGAACAACTTTGCAAAATTTTATTTTTCTAAAATTTTGAAGCTAATTGGGAGGTTTGGATGAGAAACATGTATCTTGGAAGAACTTTAATGAACTTAATATTTTCTTCTATAAAATTTTTAGGTATATTTTAGTTAAATTCTTTTCTACGTAACCCTCTGTCTCCTTGTTGAGTCAAACACTTGAATTCGTCCAAATCTGATTCTCATCTACACTGGTATTGAATAAAGAGATTATGCTATCTAAATTTGGTGATTTCCTTTCCCATAGGGAGGGAACTAGAGTGCAGGTGTATGTCTATTGAAGATCCTATATCCTTAGCATGCTTCTCCCAACTTGAATGTTAGATTGCTTCAAGAGGCCTAAATTTTTTGAACAATGTGAATTGCTACATGGAAAGACCAAAACTTTAGGAAAATGTCTCGTAAGCGAACCAATAACAACTCAAGGAATTTTAGCAAGTTCTTGTAATTGTAATGCAATGATTCCTATAACAATTATTTTAAGTTAGAAGGGATGGGTAACAGGGAGGATTCATCAAAGTGATCATCAACGAAACGGGACCACTAGGAAGGACATCAAGACCAAGGAACTTAATGGAATACTTGTGAATAATGCAAAGCTTCCAAATGTTAAAAAAAAAAGATATTTGAGAGCCAAGTGAAAGAGCAAGCACAGAAGAAGTTGTATGAATGTCAAGAAAACATGGACATGTCCTGTATAGATTTGGATTTTGGAGTGATAGGACAGTTCCTTGAAGAAGGTAGCATGTACAAATTTCAGCAATGCTTAGAATTATCTTTTAGAATGGCAAATATATCACATAATTGGTAATTAACATGTATGTTAGAGTGTGCGAAATTTGTCAATATTTGATAATCATAATCGATCTTCTCTTAGTCCAAGATAACCTGAATCAGAATTATTTATACTTGGAAGCAAAAACGATGCTATTGCCCAAGGTAAATGACAAATCATCTATACCATAAATTGGCCTTAGGGTCATAATAAAAGACACAATAACAATGAAATAAGACAAAAATTAGCCCAGTATCAAAATGGTAGACTATGAGGCAGATACATCAAAAACCCTATGCTGATTAACATGCCCCTCAAGCTAGAGCAAAAACATCAGTCATGCCCAGCTTGACCATGATGCTCTTCCATTGATCTTTGCCAGTGAGCCTTAGTAAGAACAATCTGCAAATTGAGAACCAGTTGTACAAGTGGTGCAACAATTTCTGCATCGACAATTTCTTAACAAAGTGAAGGTCTACTTACAATACGTTTAGACCTCTCATCGAAACCCAAACTAGTTGCAAGATAGTTGGTAGCTTGGAAGGAAATAGGTTGAGAAACATAAATGTCAAGCTCAATAAAAGTGCAAGGCCATATCGACTCACCATGTAGCTAAAGCAATAGTTAATATCCGACCTTCTATCATAAAGAAAGGACAACATGCCTTCGCAACATCTAAATATCTTTGAACATTTAAGTTCTCTCTTGTCTTGTATTGTATAATAATCCTTGACCAAGTTTCTCTTTTCAGATTTCTCATAATTTGATACATTGCTTTAAGATGAGGAGCACGACAACTATTATAAGTTGGCTAACAATACCAGTTACATGAGTGGTATCAGGTCTGGTAATGGTCAATATATCAGTCATTCTACTAGATGACACATTTCTAGATCAAACAGAAGCTCTCATTTGTCAACGTAAAATTTTAAATTGGAAGCTGCAGGAGTTCTTGCAGTTTTCAGCCAAAAATCTTGCGTCTTCAAGGAAGTTCATTACATACTTCCCTTAGGAGGGCACACTCTAATTCTAGAAGGAGCAAGCTCAAAACTTAGCAGTTGCCAAACGTTCATATAATTATGACCTTTGAAATGACCACATCTGTGAACATATTTCAGGAATGTAATGCAACACAGTTATGCCAAAAGAGAAATTTGACCTAAATATAAAAAGATGATATTATTTCTCAATCCCATATAGTAATAATGTTCTACAAGCATCAGTATTAATTCTGCAGGTACAAGCTTATTTTCTCCAATGCAGAATTCTACTTATGCCACACTGCATATCTATGGCCACTGGCCGCTAGTTTCCACTCCTTGCCACTTGGACACCATGACCCATCCCCAATCTTCATGCACACTTTATTGTCAATGATAGCAGAGTAGAGATCTGACCGGACCTCCAGAATTTTGATTGTCGATCGGCTATGGATATCTTGTTGTCTCCGGATGTTCGTCTGCATGTAATTTAAAAACTTAGAAAGGATTCATGGTTGATCATAAATATTCCATAGGGTATAGTTAAGAGTACCAGTTTCGCAATTTGGTTGTGAATGGAGTCACCCCAATCATAGAAGTGATCATAAAAAACGCTTGGTATCCCAGGATGTGTGAGGATGTATGCATATCCCTGAAAAGCAAGTTGGCAAACTGGGATTAGGGAAGAAAAATCAAAAGAACTTTCAAAGAGATTAAATATTCATTCAATTGTGGAGAGAACTGGATAGAATCTATAGAGAATTAATTTACTTAACTTCTTGGTGAGAAATACTAGTTATAAGGAGATTGATTATTTGTAATATTTCTTGGTGAGAAATCCTGTCAACCCAAGCCCTCAGCTTCCACTATAGACCTCTTCCAGGGGTGCGAGGGGCGAAGCCCCCCGAGGTACGGACCCAATCCGATTTTGATATAAATCTTCTTTTGTTTTCTTTTAAAAAAGCATGAGAGATAGGGTGTCCTGAGGTTAGGGTTTTGTTGAGGCGGTTCTATTCTTCTACTCCATTTTGATTATAGTGAAATCTTGGCTCCATCCTCGCCTGTGGATGTCAGCCTATGACCAAACCACATAAATCTGTGCATATTGTGTTTTTCTTTTTTTCAAATCTCTTTGTTCTTCTTCGATTTCATCTAGATATGTTCGTTTATTGTGTTCTGCAAATTAGATCCAAGGATAATTGAGAGTTAGAAGCTGAATGTTTTCTAAGCTCTACCTACAAGAACAAGGGTTATGTCAAATTAGATCGGAAGATCAATTTTTAAGTTCCTATAAATCCATTTTCTATTCTTTATTAATCTACATTTCATTTGATATTTTTTTTTCCAGTGTTAGTTTTTTTTTCAGATTTGGTGCTGATATGCATATTAGCTTAGGTCTCAATGTCAACACTTTTTCTAACACACATGGAGAATTCCCAAATCAAAATATTTTCTATCCAAATTTTATGTGCATCAGTAATATATTCCTTTACTAGCAAATTACAAATAGCTATATTTATCAATACAATACTCCAACTTTTGGTTGCTAAACTACTCTTATCTCTTTCTTAAGAGATAAGAGAGCTAAACCATAGTTGGCACGTCTAGTAAAGATATTTTTTCCAAAATTACCATAAATAAGAAGGGTCCAGTAAGTTGGACATCCACTGAGAGTTTGCTTTTTATAATATTAGAGATAGGTGGAAGAAACTTTATGCAATACCTCCATAACGTGATCAACTGGGAAAGGCCAATGACCCTGGAAAAAGTAAATCCTCCAGTAAGTAGATGTTTCGATTTAAACCAGAAGTTGCAATTGCATCAACAAACATCTTTCACACATTATAGCAACTTTTAATATGATCTGATGGCTTATCAGGATGCCAATAATCAAAAAGAGAGATATACCTGAGTTGATCCTGTGTCATGGTTTTCAATGAATGTAACTGATCTTGAAGGCCACCACCCCATCACACCAGGCGCCTTCCCCTGAGGATCACGCAAACGCCATAGCTCTCCCTTAACTGCTTCCTGTATGGAAAATATAGTCCATCTGATAAGTTTTAGCAGGTCAATAGTGCTTGCTGTTGGAACAAAGTAGAGTTCCATTCCTATGAAAAAGAAGACAATCAATTCATTGTCATACCTGAAGGATACCCTTTGTTGTGAAATCAAAGGCAGCACAAAGCCCTCCGGTGTAATCAATCCAATTAATGATTCTTTGTCTATGACTATCTAAACAATTCACAAGATAATGCATAAATGTTATTCCTTAAATGAAACTGAATATCCATGCAGATGCTATATAATATAAAATGAATAACACTTTAATTATTACAACATGTACACTGTCAAAAGTCGATATCTAATTGGAATTTGATGTTTTGTGGTGGATAAATTCATGGTCATATAATCAGTGATATTTCAAGGTTTAACACAAGATTTTGACCTGAACAACTCCAGTGACTGATCAGACTCATTTAGATTCCAACTTGTATATTTCTCCAGAATTTTAATTGGTTCAAAGCAAGGTCCGCCGTACCAGTACCGGTCGGCGTACCAGTGGCCGGCCGGACCGGTACGGTACCGGTCCGGTCCGTACCGGCCGGTACCGGTCCGGTACGTATCGGCCGGTACCGGTACCGTACCGGCCGGTACGCGGTGGTTTCAAAAACCACAGCGTCGTGCTATGGTTCTAAAAAAAAAAAAAAATCGTACCGGTGCGAACCGGCCGGTTCGGGTTCGGATAAAAAACGGAAAAATACTGGTTTTTTTGTCGTTCCGGTACCGGTCTAGGACCGGACCGGTACATACCGGCCCGTACCGGCCGGTACGGCATTCCATGGTTCAAAGTTTAAACTTACTAAGGCACTAAGGATCTAGAATATGGTGAATACATGACATTATGAGCCTCAGCTACGTTCATTAATTTGATCAGGTGGTATGATCCATTCACTATATGATCTGTAAGCCAATTGCATATAACTTGAGGCATGTCCTTAGATCCAGTCATATTTTCCCAAGAAAATAGTAAGTACAACTTGAATAGAAAGATTTTACAATTAATTTTGCATAAACTTTCCTTAGTGTTTATAAAGGTTCAATCATGAGATTAATAGGAGATTATTACTAAACAATTATATATTTCCTCACAGGATGTCATGGAATTCTCAAAACTAGACACACTGAAAGAATAAATAAACATACTAAAGTCTCTTCCAAGATCTATCACCACCTAATTTATCTTTTCAATTAAAACTGCAACTAATTCACATGATTTCGCAACTTTTTGATATTTCAAAATTTTGTAAAGTTGTTCTAGGAACATTCTTGACCAATCCCAATCTCTAAAACAAACAAAAGGTTTACTTTTAACATTATTATAGTGGATCGAACTCATTCTTGAAGGAATCCAACTCTCTACTAATTTCTGAAAGCTCCAATTAGAGTATCAATTTCATATAGCAAGAGCTATTGGTTCAAATCGAATAGCAGGTAAAACCAGGTGAAATCCCCCTTTTTTTCCAGCATGACAACAAACACAGAGGAGTCAACTGGATGACCAAAAAATTTGATAAGTATCCCAGTGCCTGATTCATATCTAATTTGAATACATACTCACAGTGATTCTAGTAGCTGAAAGTCAGTGTGCAAATAGCACAATTTAACATTGTGCAGCATCGTAAATCTACCACCCCACTCGACAAACTATTTTTAGTGATGATGCTATAAAGCCTGACTCCATGTTATAGTTTGAGATGAACTTAGGTCCCTCAAACAATACTTTCTTGTCAGAGGAAAAATACTTGTTATTACCAATGAAAGTTTCTCATAGTGCGTAATTTTTTTAATGTAATCAGCAAGAAACCTTACTCTAGGAAAAAGAAGGTTCCACCTTCTTTCACATAAGAAATAGCATAAAAGAAGACTCAAGTCCCTAAAATCTCATGAAATGCTAACATTTAAATGTCACCGGAACTTTTTTTCCTAATTTAAAGGAGAAAGAACTTAAAAAGCTTTAAAAATGGAAAATTGCTATAGTGGGTTTTTAACTAAAAATACCTTTTAGTTTTTTTTATAGTCCAAAAAAAGACTTTATAGGTTCCATGCCAACCCCATGTTGGGTGCCAGTACTAACATGGTACAGCAAAGACCAACACTAAAAATCATGTTTATAAGCATGTTGATCATCAACAGGTTGTTAACCATGGATACCTTCCTACAACTTTACCACTCAAAGTTATCTTCGAACTATTCATCACCAAGCCCATTAATTCACTAAGGCTAATGCCAGCAATTGCCAGATTTTCTCAAGTCCATCTATTCCTGAAGGCAATTGCTGCCAGTATTGGCTGTAGTCATTGAGGCTGATATTGTTTGCCCTGTTAGGAACAAGAAAAATTATAGAATTATAATTTGTCATGTTCATGAGGGCCCCTTAATTTGTTGATTATATTAGTTCAAAAGATGTCTTGTTTTTTTTCTTTCAGCTCAGAATTCTGCAGTTATTGAAGTAATCAAGTCTCTGTTTGCAAATAAATTAATAAAAAACAGAACATACAAGTATTACATATTATGTAAATAGTCAATGCAGCACCAGATCCATTTTTTATTTTGTTATGTTCCCTATATTAAATCCAGAACTTTAGGTAAGTGCACATAAAATATACTATATCATAGAAGAATCCATCATAATGCAATACAGTGAACTTGTCCAATTATGCAAGAAGATAACTACATATTACTGTACATGAATATATATTTATTACATGATTAATACCTTGGTTGTAGTCCAAGCGATAATCAGGAGGACAGTAGTTGCAGGTATCCCAATATTCCCCCACAGAGAATATTGGCTTGGACTCCTCAACATATTCTTTTACAAACTTAGGGGCATAGCTGAAAATTAGACAACATTCTGTAAACATTAATTTTAAGAAACATTAGCAAGCACGATATTAGAAATGCTAATTTGCATGCGGCATTCATTTACCCTTTTGCAAAATCAAAACGGAAATCTTGAAAACCAATACTTTGGCAAAGCCATTTTAGCCATCCAATTATGTCTTTCCGTACAAATGCTTGGGTATGATCTATGTTCGGAACTCCATGAAAGTTATCACCAGTGCTTCGGCTACCCTGGATGTATAACATAGATATAAGAAGAGAAATGCAACTTCAAGAACCTCTACATCCTTATCTCCAAAAGTGCAATGTAAGCATGACGTGTCAATGCAGCAATAGCTTAACCACGCAAACTAATTAATAGATTAATTTGTTTGAAAAGTTAACAAGAATATTATTTCAATAAGTAGCCTTACCAGTCCACCAGAACATGATGTTACAGCATGTTCATTCCATGGCAGCGGAATTCCATCATACCGATTGTATGCTCCCCCATGTCCTCGAGTAGTCCCAACTCGATGATTGATAACTATGTCAGCCATTGCCCTGACTTTGTTTTGATCCATTTTTTGAAGTAAAGCTTTCAATTCCAGGTGAGAACCATAAGAAGAATCAAGAGAATAGAGGTTCTGCGGTAGGTATCCTGCAAATAAAGAAGAGAAACATTTCTCTTTTAAGCACTACTTAAAAAAATAGAGATCAACAGCTGCAGTTTTGCTGACCTTCTGGAGAGAATGAATGGGTTACTGGTGGCAGCCATGCTGATGTAAACCCACATTTAGCAAGATCTGCAACCTTCTTTTCCAAATTCTTCCACCAACCATACTTATGAGATTCCCAATTGAAAGCCTGCTTTTCAGTAATGTATCTTAGACATAAATAGTTATCATGTTTATAAAACAGCCTGTTATAAAGTTTTACCACGTCAAGGATACTAAAATAAGGTTTTATCCACCAGCTGATTATGTATTCTTGCTTTAATCTTGTTTCGGCTTCTGAATATTTTATTCAAAAGAACATAATTTCAGATGAACTAGTAGTAAAAAATCCACCCACATCAATCTACACATACAATTTTTGGCTAGTATTCTTTAAAAAACAATCTGCACATATAGTTAATGAATTTATATATTACAATTTGATATGTATTTTTAAGTTACAATCCGTCATTCACTCATCAAGCAGTCACCTACTTATTTTCCTCCACTGCACTTCTGCAATTGATGACAGCTTTTTTTGCTAATTAGTAAAAGCATTGATGTGTCACACTGATGCATACTAAACAGCCATGGCACAATCTTATGCTGATAGATGTCCCACTTTTCTTCCAATACTTATTATCTCCATGATTTCCAGATTTTTGGTAATGACATAGAGGAAAACTTTAGGATTATGCATTTGTATTGTGCATATAAATGTATTATAATTGGTCTGACATTGTGATATGAAGAGTTGGGCCTATTTTGAGTGTATACGCGCATTGTAGTCCCTGAAGATGTTCCATCATTTGCTCAAGTTATAGGCAACAAGAGCTGCAAATTGCCTGAGATGTTTTTCACAGCCTGTTAATCTCCATTTTTTAATGTAACTACACCGTTAAGCCCTTTGTTTTAGTATTCTTATCACATTGTCGCTAGACTTACAGTTAAAGATGCCTTACAATTTTCAATTATATCTATATTATTCCATATGTATTATTTTCTGTATTGTAAGATGTGCACATATAAGACCACATATAGCCAGTGTGTGTTTGCGTGAAACATATATCAACATAGCTTGTATGTTATGTTACATGTGATGATTATGGACAACTTTAAGCAAACTTTTTTGGGGCATTTGGGCTACCATCCACCAAACAAAATGTGAGGGCCCATGCTAGTGTGTGTTTAGTCCCACATTAGTTATGCACTGAATAAATCATGGATATTTATACAGAGCCAAAGGATCCAAATAACACCTTTTTGCTAGCCCTTTTGGATGAGGTCTTACATCATTGCAAATCTAGAGCATACCAGGCACATGGCCTATGTGGACTAGGAGATACTGCAGTATAACCCATTTGGGGCTGACCACAGGCTAATCTTGGTATTTATGATGAAGTTTGAATGGATTTGGACTCTTGGCCTAGCAAGGATGCGAGAGAAACGTGGGGAGTGAGTGAGGACCCATGCGGGTGAGTGTTTGTCCCATATTAGTAATGCATCGAGTAGATCTTGGATATTTATACAAGGACAAGAAACCTAAATAATACCTTCTGGGGTGGCCTTTTTAGGTAGATCTTGGGTGGTTGTAAGATTGATTGCATAAATGCAATATTCCAACTCTTCCACCTCAAGAGTCGTATTAAAGATAAAATCAATTTTCCAAACTCTTCATGATAGCCATGTAGAGCTATCAAGGAAGATTTGTCATTCCATTGTAGTACACTTGTAATAGATCATAGATGTGCTTAACTCAACCTTCTCATTATAGTTTACCATGATATTGTCACTAGAATTAAAAATATATGCCATTAGTAACTAAAGTTGCTATAAAACAGAATAGAACTAAGCATCTTTTTTAGCCATAATTGAAGCGCATAAATCCACCTTCATACTATTATTTGGTATGGGAGCAACCTCTTTCTATTTGAAATAGGCAAATAAGTCAGTAATCACTATTTGCAACACTAGCATACCAACAATAGAGTTATTGTTCCGACAAATTTGAGATGGGCCATTATGCCCTCCCCTCCAACTCAAAATGGTGCAAGAACCATGATAGAAGTTCTATATTAGCTCCCACTAATACTCAAATGCACCAAGACTAGCTCTATTCTATTGATGTTGCATTATTTCCTTCCCGGTTCATCAAAAAACACCTTCATCTCCTTTCTACACTATGCCTCAATAAGGCCTCCTTCATCTCCTCTCTTTAGTGAGTTCCGGCATACATGATAGATTATTTTGGATTTCTTGTCCTTTCACTGACTTAGATTTGTTTGTCCATCATAAAATCTTCTTATCATTGCTCAAATTCAAATTCCTTTCAACCTTCATGTTCAGTTGATCACTTTCCATCTTATTACCATCGTCCATATATAGATGCAAAGACTTTCCTGACCTATACCTTAGAGGAAGTTGCAAAATCGAGAGTGGGTGCAAAAGCAGGTGCCAATGTAGGGTGTGGGTGTAGGGAAGCAAATATTTTTTAAAAAGAGCACTTTAAAAAGGAAGGAAGTGCTCAAAAATGGGAGAGGATTCTAGTTTCTAGAAAGATTATGAAGCAGGTACGTTACCTTTGTTAAAAGATTCCTACTATGAAGCCTTAGACAAAGCCTAAAGAAAGACCATAAATGTGATCTTGCAGTTGAGACAAACTATCAGTTTCCACTCATATTCTAACAAGATGGTCTCTGCTCTATGATTTCCAAAACGCATTTGAATAGGATCAGGTAAACCACCCTCCACGTGCACCTTGACCAAACTCAATCATGTAAAGGTGTCTTACCTGATGCCTCATTGTAAGCTGTTTGCTTCTCACAATGAAGCGGGTTTTGCAATATGCTATCGATCCTTTTTCAATGGCCTCTTTAGGCAGGCAATGAAACCCATAGTGAGAAACGAGTCCCACTAAGAATAGATTTGAGGTGTGTTTTTAGCTCTGTGCCTTATGCTATTGTCTAACAACAAGAATATGACCCACATAGAACCCAAAACTTCTTGACATATCATGTATGAGCATCATCTTCTCCTCAAAAAATGATGAAGAAAAGCCTATGTTATCAATAAATTTGAAAATCCTCTTCTATTTCCCAGTATCTCTCAACAAATTTACAAAGAAATTCAAATTTGGATATCATGCATAGAATGTTCCCTTATATCTTTTCTTTGAAGTGAACCACAACTCTTCTCTCATCACAGAGCTTTGGTAGGACAGTATCTAACTAAGCATTTTCATCCAAAGAAAATAGGAGGTGTAGTGCCAAAAAGATAGCTCCTAAATGAAGCTGAACTAAGGGGGAAAAATGAAAGCGGGTTGATGCCTACAGGTTTGCACAGTGGAGGCAGAAAACCCTCTATGTTCCCAGACAGAATCTAGATTTCACAGCTTGCAAGTCTAATGTCTGCCCATGTTAAGCCATAACAGCATGAGGAGGGGACAAAGTTTTAGATTACTTAATCCTCTTTTCTTCTAAGAAAACTGAAAGGATGGCATAGAGCTGCCTCCTTTCCCATGGGAAGAAAACCTTAGCAGATTCAGACTCCAACAAGCTTCTTCAATGTCATTTAACTTTTTAACCATATAAAATAATTCTATGTAGATAAACCATTCTCAAGATTTTACTCTGACTCAGAAAAAGTTTCAGGCCCTACCTATCGCTCTAACTAAACTTTAAGCAAGTATTCATATTTCTCCTACTAAAAATTGTATTAGTACCATCAGCGAGAAAATTTCTGTCCATTAACAACCTCACTAGGCTGCAACACATATGAAAATACTGATAATAATACATATAAGAACTAGTATATTCTATTGGAACTCTCCTTTGAGGGAGATTCTTTCTCGTGGAATAAAGAATTGTATAAGAAGAAACCTTTCATTTTCACATTATTTAATTCCTGACACCAGGAACTAGATTTTTCATAATTTTCAAATAAATTTAGGATGCCAATTGATGAACATGAATCACTTGGCTTGATATATTATGCATTCTCATTAAATCAATGTATTAATTGAGATCTGATATTAAAAAAGATAATTCCAGTTAATAACCTGAAAAAGAATTTCTCTTCCTTTTTGTATCACTCCATCTGCGATATTGAATAAAAAAACAACAGTTGAATAAGTTAGTATACTCAGAAACAGGACATGATCAGATGAAAGGAACGTAGAAATGCATCATTCTAAGGCAATCATCTCTTTAGAATAACTATGCAGCGTCACTTAATCTGAAAAAGCCGAATCTTAAGCACTTAAAATCTCGTTTAAGCAACATATATTAAAATCTTATAATCAAACCGTTCAACCATATGAATTATGAAGTGCAGATGTGCATGTGCGTTCTTTCATAAAGGGTTTTTTCATGCTGCTGAGGAAATATATATTTCATGGCAAGTGATGAAGCAATTGGTAGTCAGAAATACTTCATCAGCAAAATCCAAAACAAAGTTGAATAGAGAACCTTCCTATATCAGATAGAGCAAGTGTCGGAAGTTATTTAATTTTTTATGCAGGCCAGAACATGAGGTTCCACCAGAAAGTGAGGCCCAAAACAATTTCTGATTGACTCAATCAACAAGCAGTTATTAGCAAGACATAGGTTTAGACCCCCTCTTTGAAATACAACCAAAGATCAAAGTGGCTGATATTTGCACTACAATCCATAGACTACAATCCACACCTTATACAATAATATCAGTGCCACCATTTAATTTCAAATATGCTTATATTCGCACATGACGAATCATGTGTTTCCAAACATTCAGACTATGATATGTATCTAACAAATGATTACATAGAACCTACTCATGCTCTACTGCAGAATTGAAGCTTGAAACCTTTGGACAGACTCTGATCAAGTCAATCAAATATGATGTTACTAGAGGATCTATTAGAGGAAACTATATATTTATTGTTAATTACAAGCATTCATTTGAAAAAAAGACTACAAAGCAAGAAACTACTTGACAGCCTTGCCCAGGAGATGGATATGATGGCGATGCCCTAAGCTTGTCGTGAAGTTATGCAACTTCGATATGTTTTAGTGATAACCATTGATCTCCATATATCTAAGCTAACAAATTTGGAAAAAATGTGATTGATAATACATGTTGCTTCAATTTCTTTATGTTTGAAGACACAGCACATCCAGTTTTATCATAACCTCATTAAAGACCTTCACAAGAAGGTCATGCCAATTCTAATTATTCTGGTTCAGAAGCTGCTAGCATGTCTATGCGTGCGCACAAAAACATGCAAGCACAATGTATACATACACCCATGCACATGCACATGCACAGGCATGCAAAGCAATTGCAAAAAGAATTGGCATTTGGGACTTTGTGTGACAAAGAAGAAAATGACTTGTAAGGTGCACCAATTTAATGACTATGCCAGCCATACTCATTAATTGAAAAAGGTATGAATGATAAGAGGGAGGAGGGGTGGCCAGGTGGGGGGAATTTACTGTGCATCATCTCCAATGCATTTAAGGTCTATTTACGATTCTATACCTGATGCTTATCTTTTTCATGCCTTCTTTAAATGAGATTCTTGTGC
Organism: Phoenix dactylifera; assembly: GCF_051530095.1. Taxonomy (NCBI): domain Eukaryota; kingdom Viridiplantae; phylum Streptophyta; class Magnoliopsida; order Arecales; family Arecaceae; genus Phoenix; species Phoenix dactylifera. The sequence continues at coordinate 2,322,214 of NC_143192.1, read as the reverse complement.
ACAGATCATGAATTTTCTGAGGGTGAGTTAACTCTAATGTACATTTCATGTATACTGGATCAGTCAAACAGAATATATCCTTACTCTCACTGTGCATGAACTTGAAACAGATTCTAAATATAAAGGCCTCCAGCATCAATGATAATTAAAATAAAATAGTCTAGCACTCAAAGTGTTACAGAATATTAGAGGAAACATATTTACCACTAAATGACTCTGTTCTCTTCAATTTGTCATCTGAAACCTGCATTTTGAAGCAAATGAAAATTGAAAATAAAATATGTAGGACATGACTCTGTAGACTGCCAATAATTGGGACCGCAAACTGAAAAGTAAGGGAAATAAGCAAGAGAAGAACAGCAGAAATTACTACATACACTTTTGAAACCCATCTCTGGTCACCAGTCCAGTTGAATAAAGATTTGACGTTAGATGGATAAAGAAGATGCAGGACTATGACCCCTGCATTTTGTAAAAATCCCATATATTGAGTTCAACATCAAAAATAAAACAATATCAGAGAAAAATATTGAAGAACAAATTGAAAGTCTTCAAAATTCACCAGTTCAAATGAAAGTAAAAGATGCTTTAACAGGTACATAAAATGCTCAAACATCAGCACAGGAAAGCATGCTTTGTTCTAGCAACATACTTAAAACTTCGAACAGATATATAAAATGATCGAACGATAGAGTCTTTATGTTGTATTCACTGTTTGCATTTCTCCAATCAATTAGCTAGTAGTCTCTCAAAAAATAGGGATTAATCAATTGCTCTAAAAAATGCCTATCTTTGCAAAGCAAAAGTTTTTGCATATTCCCTGACATATTTCCACAAGTGCGGAAAGAAATAGGCAAGTCTAGTGAGTCTCATAAAAGCACCCAAACACACATTCCCAAAACATAGGGAATGCTACCATTATGATCACTACCAGTTTAGAGTCTGAATAATGAATTGTGGAACAGCAGAAGAAGCTCAAGTTATGCGACGGCACGACGAAGGTTGTGTTATTAGTGATCTTAAATTGCTAAAAATACAAACTTTATGCTCCCAAAGGACAAAGATGGAAGAGAATGGAAGAGAAGGAAGCAAACCGAGCAATTTAGAACCGCAAAGGCAAAGAAATCAAAGCCGTGGCTGATGAATGGATCGATGGGACGACCTCCTTCGCCTCCTGGGGAAATTTATAGCGGGTTGAAAAGAGACTTTCGGAATTCCGGTGGCCCCACGGCAGCAAACTACGCCGATTCCGTTCATTCCTCCTCGTTCGTCACTTGGGACAGAAAACGACCGCAAGGTCGAATCGAATCTATGCCATGATCGCCGTACCCGTCTCTCTCGCCGTTGGAAACGAAAAGGGGAGGAGCTCCAGAGCGCGTAGAGGACCTCGGAAATGGAATGTCAAAAGGGTATTGGAGGATCTTGGCAAGGAAAGCGTGAGAATTTTGACGTCCCTCTCTTCGCCCCTTCCGCTGCTTTTTTTGCTTTCAGATCTCTTTATTGGTAGGACTTACGTTCGTTCTTTTTTGCTTGCTTTTTTAAATGTTTTTTTCGTTCTTCTTGTTGTTCTGCCGACGGTTGAGAATGGAGGACAGGGAATCCGAATAATAATAATAATAGGTGATGTTTAGTCACCCAAATGCCAGATGATTCTAGAGATCACTATTTTTGATGTACTATATTTTAGTAATTAAAATTTTTTAGATATTTATGAGTAATCTATTGATATTCTATAAAAATTTATTGAATAAAAATATATTTAGTAATCATATAAAATATATTATTATTGATATAAAGATGTATTAATTGTTATTATAAAATTAATATTTTTTTGTTCATAATTATAATGTCTTGTTTTTTGATATTAATATTTATTTTGATTAAAAAAAGAAAAATAAAAATAATATATTAAATAATTTCATTATATAAATATAAAGTACAATAATATATTTTTATTATAATTAATATAACAATAATATAATAAATGATATATTATATATATATTATAAATATAATATATATATATATATATATAAAATATCAATATGATATAATATATATTGATATACTAAGTTATTCTGCTAGACTTAGGGATATTTTTATATTTAAATTCATCTCGGGATCACTATTTTAGGATAATCTTAGAAACTCGACTTCAAGGACAAATATCACTAGGTTGAGTGGTGATTTGAGGAGTGTGGCTAATTTAGGATCATTGCTACATAGGTCACCATGGCGCAACCAAATGGTAATCTCGTCACCTTCCTTCATATTACTTTTGATTTTGGAATGATCACCTCAAGATTTAGGGGTATTTTTAATCTCTAAATTTATCCCAAGATCACTATTTTAGAATAATCTTAGAGACTCGACTTCAAGGACAAGTATCCTATCACTAGGTTGAGTGGTGATTTGAGGAATATGACTAATTAGGATCATTGCTACATAGAATCGTCATGGTGCAACCAAATGGTAAACTTGATCGGCAAGTCTTTTTGGTGTGAGTTTCTCATTGAAATTTATCTTAAAATAATTGAAGATGAGATGGAAGATATTGAATTTATCTTTGGAGAATATTGATCATATTCTTCTTTCCTATCCTATTGTCCAGAATGACCAGGACTTCACTTATGCAGCAAACTATTGTAGCTTATGGTGGACGGTTACTTTGGCAACTATTGTAGAATTGAGATACTAGAGTTGAGAGCTACTGGAGAACTATTTATAGTGACTATCTTTACTCTATGGTTCTTTTGGTTGGGGTAAGTCAGATTACCAGATCATTCAATGATTCTTGGCAATCATTCATTTAGAAAAATGATTGCAGGAGAAAATGATTGGTAAAAAATTTACTCTATAAAATAATATTAGAAAAATATTATTATGTTTGATTGTAGCTAATCTTATATGAAAATACTGTCAAATTTCCAACAATATTTTTAAATAAATAATTTAAATAATGACACTTTTTTTGTTCAGTCCTTTTGTTGGATATTTATGGTCCACTTATATAAAGGTTGTCCATATAGGCCATTTCGAATATTGAAATATATTTGGATGAGTTAATAAATATTTTTAAATTAATATATTACCCAAACAAGCCCAATCCTACTGGATTACCCAAACAAGCCCTTAATAAGATTTAAATCTAAGGTATGATTTGGTTTAAAGTTTTGGCTGGTTTTAATTTGGATTCCTGTTCTAACCAATTCCATTTCCCCAAATGCTGCAAAAATGCCAGCTTTTAAGAGCAAGATTGAAAAAACTTGGCTTAGGTAAGCATGTAAATCTTCTGTTTTACAAAGAACTACAGAATTTAGTACCCCATTTGTTGTACTGCTCAGGAGCTTCTTACTGTCATGGGCTGAAGCATGCATCTGGGGACTTTGTTATAGTCATGGATGCTTATCTTTCCCACCATGTATTAAATTTTTTTTTTTGGCCGGTTCAGATATTTAGCATATCTGGTATACTGAGTTACCTAGAAAATTAGTCTATCCTCTTGCTTTATTTGCTTTAACTGTTCTGTTCCTGTTCTTTTGACAGCCAAAATATTTAGCAAGCTTCATCAGTAAGTGATAAAACAAAGCACTTCATTGCAGGGAATATATTTACAGCTATCTTTGTGTGAATGGTTCTCCTTTGTAAAGATAGATCTATAATAAGAGGGCTTGCTCCTCTGATGCCTGTTTTTGAATAAGTAATAAAAGTGGTAGCGTGGTTCCTAAGATCTTTTCATAGAGTTGTCTCTGATAATTTAGTAAGATTTTTTGCTATCCTGTTTGTCTAATATACTAGACATTGAAACTCCACCATGAATCTATTTTTTTTGTTTATTTTGAAATTGCCAAGTTAGATTAGTATCAAGAACGCAAACCCTTCACCTAATATTTTTGAGAATTTCATTAACATAGTAAATATATTATTAACTAGATGATGAAAATTGTCGTAATTAATTCCTCATCATCTCATTGTTTTGAACACCAACATCTTTTTTTTGCGAGAAACCAAGGAAAACTATCTGCTTGTGGTTCCTCATATCATAAAAAGATGCAAAAATCTAATGATATAACCAAGTGAGCTGGCTTTCTATGACTGCAGCAATCTGCTTATCAGATTATACTTTGCCAGACGCAAAACAAGACTGGTGCATCTATAGTTACTTGTACCCATTATTTAGAAAATGGCGGTGTACATGGATAGAACCTTATGCCCTAACTGATAAGTAGGAGAGCAAAGGTACATATCAAGAAAATCAAGCATTGTCGACGCTTTTATAGCGGACTGCATTGGCAGAGGATTTCTATCCAAGAAAGATTCTATCTATTCTTTCCAATTAAATGTTGACCAAGATCGGAAGAAACGGTATCAAAAACTGTACTAGTTCTGCGGTGGAACGACTCAGTACGGGTCGTGCCAGGCTTGTACCGAAAGAGAGCACGCTGCCAGAGCTAGAGAAGGAGAAAAGAAAGGAAGAGAGAACAGAGGAGGGAGGGAGAAGGAGAGGTAGTGGATATTGGCGGAGGTTGCGGCCGGTTCCCCTATCGAACTGTGGTAGCTTGGAACGGCAGAATTGTCCGGTTCGGAACGGTTTCGCCGATCATGATGTCAACATAGCGCGATAACAAGTTGATCCCGGGCTCTTCTTGTGGAAGATTCGGTCTTTCTATGACGCCGCAAGGGCCAAAGGTTCTGTAGATTTGCCATCCAACCTTTTAGCTTAAGATGTGACTTCAATGATGACCAAGCACCTCTTGCAAATGGGCATTTGATGAAAGGGTGCGCGACTGTCTCAGCGTTTGCACCACACAAGGGACCTCCGGAAATAACTCCCCAGATCACGCCCGTGAGAAGTCAATTCTTGAGAGCAAGCAAGAGGAAAACTTTAGGAAAAGGTTATCACATTGAAGAGGAAACTTCTTGTTACCTTTTTTTTGTCCTGCTTGCTATGGACCATTTCCTGTTGCCATTTTTAAGTCATCCATGCTTATATATAATTGAGCTTTGTGCATTAGAGAGTCCTTATAGTTCTCTTTTCAGAGTAACTCTGTTGCTCGCACCTGTTACTTACTTGACCTCACTTGGAAATTAGCAATTATTAGGAAATCGAGATTATCATTCTGTTTAACCTACTAAAATGTCTTAAGATATTGAAAAAAAGAATTATCTGCTTTTCAGATCAACAAATTCTCGCAATAATAGAGGCAGTGCCTCCTGATCTGAGATCTTGATGAAATTTGATGTTCGTAACATAAATAGAGCAATTTCTGTGAGATGCTTTACTTTGACCTTGATACGTCTGGTTCATTCCTGATTTTTCATGCAAACAGTTGTTCTTCCATGAAAAATTGAGCAAGAGATGCTTGTGTCGCATTTTTTGGTGAAAGATGTAACTTTATCGAGTTTTTTCCTTCTGATCTTAAAGTTGCTTTTCATTAACTAATATCTTATTCTCTCCTCACAATTGTTAATGATTACGCGATTCTATAGCTTGGGCTGCTCGAGTGCTATCAATGTTGGCAGAATTTTTGTAGCAATTTATGTTTTGAATGGTTACTAGTTCTCTAAAGATAAGCGTTTCATTCAACAATTATTGGAACGTACAAAGCTTTTGCCCAGTATTTGCTTTCACAGCAAAATGTCATATCGTCCAAAAGATCATCCACGTATATCAAGTATGAAATTGCTTTAGTTTGATACACCTGACTCCCAAATTTTCCGGATATCCATTCACCATTCGTCAAACAAATAAACATAAAAAAAAAATTAATTTTTGAGTAAATTGTAAAATTCTTTTTAATGTTTATGTTTATCACAATTACACTCTTTGTAAAGTTGAAACTATTGGAAGAAAAGGAGACTCGGCCACAGTAATTAGGTGGATCCATGGAGGTCTGAGCTGTTAAAAAAAAAAAAATTTATGGCTTTTATATTATTTAAAATTATTTTAGTTATTTTTGAAACTTTTTTGATATGACATTTAGATTTTATTTAAAATCAAAGATTTGATTAATATTTTATATTAAAATATTAGATAAAAAATCTACAAGATAAATATAGATTTTTTAATCTACTACTACTATTATTATTATTATTTTACTTAGGAGTAACGGAGGAAGCCACTTCCCCAAATTTATTAACCGCAAATTATTGGGGGTGGCCGGTGGCCACGCAACGCCCATCTGGGACGATAGATATCACCTGTCACGTCAAATACCGCCTATCCTTAGCAGTTAGCATTCACATGACACCGTACCCTTTTTTTTGGGTTATCTGATCGCATTCTTTCCCCTGACACTCACCAAAATTATCCACCAGGATGCCCCAAATCCAGAAAAACAGAAACAACCAACCGGCTCAAAGATGGCATTATAATATTTATAAGTGCTGAAACTAGTATTTAATATTTACACAAAATTACAGCTAGAAAACTGTAACCATCTCCAGAATCTCTCTACATGTTGATTCCATAGGAGTGAACGAGGAACACGGTAGGGTGGTTACGGGGTTTCAGGAGATACAGCGGAGCGAATACATGGAGGCGGCCGAGTCCATCGCGGGCGCATCGAAGGCGCGGCGATGATGATCGCTCTCCAGGCCGTAGTCCATCAAGGGACGGTGCTCCAGCTCCTCATCATGGTCGTGCACGAATTCCGGGATCTCGATCTCGCCCTTCCTCATGTGCTCCCACAGGAACTCCAGCCTGCTCACGTACCGCAGCTTCCCGTACAACCTGTTTGCAAAAAGCCCGTTTTAGAAGAAATTAATGCATGATAATTGATAGTGATTTTAATTACTTGATCAAGTTGTGCGCTGACTGCGCTAAAATGCGCCAGAAGGCAATAAAGCCCTCTTGTGATCTAATTCCAATCAATTCGATTTATTGGATCGTAGCACATATACTAATGTGCGCCGGGGAAGAAGCATGATACGGACACCAAAGTCAACTAATGCAGCATAGTATTCAATTCATCGAATGATAGCGTGCGCCGGGAGGCAAGGGCACACGCTTCCCCGCTCACGTTAGAATTCATCCGTACAATGGACTAACGTGCACCTTGGGGGTGAAGAAAGTGGAAGGGCCCCGGTTCACGCTAGAAACCTCCGCGCAAACGGGCTAACGTGCGCCCCAGCGCGGCCCGTCCGCCCGTTGGGGTGAAGAAAACGCAGACCAACCAAACAATTTTCCTCGACGCACCATTCGAATCGCCGGACGCTCTAGGATGCGCCGGAAGGCACGGTTCCTGATAGAAACCCCCCGTAGAGATACACTAACGTGCGCGGAGAGAGAGAGAGAGAGAGAGAGAGAGAGAGAGAGAGAGAGAGAGAGAGAGCAAGGGCTGTGCTTACCCGGCGCTGAAGAGGAACCGGCCGAAGGTGGCGAAGAAGAGGCGAGACTGGAGGCCCGGGTGTACGAAGTACACCGCCTGGAGCCCCTCCCTGACCGCCGCCGGCAGCGCCTCGTACACCGACCGCAAAGCCGCCACTCCCGGAAAATTATCCGACCTCTGAACGTAAGTATGGACATAAACCACGCAGAACGGCCTCCCCCCGAGCTCCGGAAATATCCTCCTCTCCAGATACCCTTTCAACGCCTCCTCTCCCACCGCCCCGCTCAACTCCCTCGCTGCAACAAACCAACAACCGAGAAATCATGCATCAATTTTCCGATCCAAACGTTCCATGAAAACGATCGAAGATACGATCAAGAAACGAGGACGGGAGTTGAAACCTGGAAAGAACTTGCCGACGATGCGGAGGATCCGGCGGCCGCGCTTGTCACGGCCCTGGATCTTGAAGACCTGGAGATTCTCCAGGAGCTGTTCTTGATCCGTGAGCGGAGTCATCATGGTGGAATTATTAATAGTACCAAGGGGAGCGCTCATCATGGCCAATTCTATTTCTAGATCTAAAGAGAACGAGAAAAAAAAAAAGGGAAAAAGATGGAGTCTCCAATGAAGAAGAACGAGGACAACAATGGCAAAAGAAGAGAGTTTGGGGATGTGAGACCTGAGAGCGAAAGAGGGGACGGGAAGGTGGCGTTATATAAGGGGACGAGAGGGATTTTTTACGCTCTCCAGACCCCTTCTTATCTCGTACCGAGCAAATTCCCGAACAGTTGCCAACCGGGGTTTTTTAGTGAACCGATACGGAAAACCTGGTGGCTTAGATGATATCTGGGCGAACTGTGGGGGACGCATAGGAGGAGGAGTGGGAACGGAGGAAAAGAGGGGATTCGATAAGGGGAATATTCCCGGGCATCTTCCCTTTTGTATCGGAGTGAGGCTGGCCCGGTGGGACGCTGGACGTGGACCACGTGGCGGGGCTCGAACCGAGCAGCCACGTATGGGTCAGGGGATGTATCCTTTCCCTGGATTCAAATCGGACGCATCGGCGGACGCGTTTTCGGTCGGTTAAGTGGTATCTAATAATTTATAGATAGGCCCCATCTTCATTTTCTAGCTGCCCAATCACAATCTCTTTTGGGACTTGACATAATATCCATATGATTAGGCTCTTTTTGCTCCAAATTTCTTCTAAACTTGGTTGTTTCTCGATTTGATCAACCTGGTGATATTCTAAAATTTTTTGTGAACTTGATCCAACCTCTAACTGATCAAGTTTTCTCAGCTTTAAATTTTTATTTTCAAACCCATCCTGCACTTTGTTTGTATCTCTGGGAGAGTTTGGGGCTAAAATCCACTTCTCATGCAAGTTTTGTTTAAGAACATTTTAATTCATGACCTGGCTTGATCTTGAGCTAGTGAATAGCTGTAAAAAATTTTGACCCTCTCTTTGGCTTTTTATTATGAATACAAAGATAATTTTATCTATCCACAGTAGCTCGGTGAATCCATGTCACCTTCTAAGATTTCAAAATTCACTTTTTTTTTTCGTCCACATTATCTAGATTGTCTATCTACATTATTTTTAACTTTTCCAAGATATCCAACAAATTTTGCACCAACAAATATAATTTGATCTAGAATTTCAACTGAACAACCCAGAACCTCACCCAAAATGGCTAGTCGGAAGGTATTATTTGGAATCCTTGATTCTATATAAGTATCCAAGATCAACCCAGCGAATAACTGATGTCTGACTAAACACATGCCTGCATGAGGTCCTCACATACTCATTCAAATCTAATCACAAGCACGACGATCGGCCTATGGTCAGCTCCAATGAATCTATGGGATAGTGTCCCCTATTCCACATAAATTATGGGCCGAGTCCACTCTAATACTATTTGTAACAAGCTACCTAGGATCTCATTTAAAAAGATTAGCCGGAAGGTATTTTTTCGGATCTGTGAGGCAATGTTCCCTAATCCACATATATTATGGGTCGGGTCCACTCTGGTATCATTTGTAATAATTTAGGACTTCACCGAAAAAAAGCTACCCGAAAGATATTTTTTTGAATTTTTTTAGTTCCGTATAAGTATCCAGGTCAGCCTCCATGAAACTAGGTTACAATGTATCATAGTTCATATAGGCTATGAACCATGTTTGCTCTAATACCATTTGTAACAATCTAGAACCTCATCCAAAATATCTAAGCAGAAAGTATTATTTGGATTCCTTAATCCTATGTAAATATTTAAAATCTATCCAGCGAATAACCGATGTGGGACTAAATACACGTCCGCATGGAGTTCTCATGTACTTCATTCAAATCTAATCATAAGCACCACGATTGGCCCGTGGTTAACCTCAATGGATATGTAGGAGGGTGTCTCCTACACGGGTCCTCACATCGGCATAAAAACTATTGTTGTTCTAGTTAGAAAGTGGACAAATGATGGCACAAATAGCTATGTTGATATTGGTGAGACCGACCATCATGATCCTACTATCAAAATATAAAATAAAGTCCTCATACTTGCACACAGCCACAATGAATTGTTGAAAACTTTAGAACTATGCCAAACCACAGACTTCAAAATTATACAAGAAGCAAGTTCTACTCTGAAAATTGCAGTCAAACAAATCTAATCGAAGTTGTACATCATCTAGCAATGCCAAACTAGCCTTACTCTCATACCATGTAAAATAGCACGCTCCAATATAGGAGGGCCATTCACTATCCAGGATTGAATAACAAATACTAGGACAAGGGAGAATAACAAATATTGAAGAGAAACAAATTATATTAATAAAAAAAGTTACAGAGCTCCAAAGCCCACCATGGGATGAGCATATGCAACAAGGGATGCTTCAGGTCCTCTCCACTACCAGGATGCCACATAGGACCTGGTGCCACACCTCTACGACTTCATTCTAGCCTTAAAATACATCAAATCCTACTTTGACAAGAATTATGTTTTCCTAATCAAACTACGACCCACCTCTCCCTGTACTATTATAAATATCTTAAATACTTAAAACCTAGTATTGTCTAGAGCCAAACCAGATTTTCAATGATTATTTTGGAAACATACTTTTTTGCTTTTATGAAAATAAAATAGTATTTTATGACTAAAATATCAATAATATATATTTTTTAATTTTTGGATCGATGACATAATCAACTAATATAGTTATTTGATATTAAGCACTATTTTAATATTATGTAATAAATATTTTTCAAAATTCTGGCATTTTTTGGACTTAACTGGAGACATTTGGTGTGTTCAAATACCTTGATATCAACAACATCCTTTAATATATACCGCAGGTGGAACAGAAGTGATGATGATAGGATGAAAAGCGGGACAAGTCCAATTCTACTGCCTTTTATATATCATATACATTAATAGACACATTCTCACATATAAGTGGCTCTAATGCTGGCACGAGGCCTTCCATCCAAGGCTGGCTCTATTTATTACTCCAAAGGTTGAGGGTTCAAATCCCATTTGTTATCCGGACAGGTGCTGTATCCTTCTCCAAAAGAAGGATTCACAAAAGCAGCTTTGAGATATGTGCAAGAAAATGAATGAAGAGTTAAAAGTATTTTGAGACCTATGCAGAGTACAATCCAATAGCCGACATCATAAAAGAAGATCAATCATCTTTTTGTACAAAAGATACAACCTAAACCCTTATTATCTTAGAGTTATCGTCGAGGAGTTCAAGTGTTAACATGTGTTCGCATTGCACGTGAAGAGTGTTGTTGAGTTGTCGCTATATTGTTAATAATATAAATTTTCGAGTCTAGTGGTAATTTAGCAGGTGAAGCAACGTCGCCTATGTATCATCTACCGTGCATCAGTCTGGCCTGATGCGGTGATTTCATGATTTACCAAGGTTGATTACGTGGTTCAATTTACTCTTACGGTAGCTTGATAGGCTTTGGACATTTTTCATGCATTCATAATAGTATTTAACAATGAGTTCTATGCACACATGTGGCATCCAATACCACGGGTTCTCTTTGTTCAAAAGGCAGCATGTGGTTTTGGAAAACCAGTGGCTGAGAAGGAGAAAGAAAAAGAAAAAGAAAGATGCTCTTACTCCACATAGTCCAATGTTCTTCCCTCTTTGGCTCATCATTTTCTATGCAACCATGGATTGTCTCTAGGAATTAATATTTCAAAACTCAGCTGCATTCTATCTTCTTCACCACTTCCACCAATAAGGAATAATGAATTGGGCCAGAAGCTGGCCAGTAACTTCGTGGCAACTGCTCTCTCGTCATCCTTTTGGCTGCACCATTCTTGTCCTTGGTGTTTGGATCATGGCATGTCCAACTCTTAGAATCACCATAGATATTGGTCGGTGAGAGTGGTCTTTTACCTCTGTCTCGTTCTTTTGTTTCTTTATTAGGTGAGCCGTGCCACCCGTCTCGAGCTGTACCAATAAATGCTCTTGTTCATTAGAATTCTGAACCAGAGCTTGGCCCAATGGTCATACATCTCTTCCCCAGGAGTAAAAGGACAATGCTGTTTGCTTTAATGTAGAAAAGAGACAATTTTCTGAATCAAGAGCATGTAACTTTTGGTTGGGTAGCTGTAGTAAAACTGAGCAACTCTAGATTGTCATTATCCAAAAAGATTACCTTAAAAATCTGGATTAGCGGTCCGAAAATTCTGCCAAAGTACCCATCACATCCTATCAAGTGCCAATACTGTTTTTTCAGTACTATTTATCTGAATCTACGTTTTCTTTTAGCACCAGGTCGGATGGACTAGATCGAAAACAGGAGCGAGGCACAATATAGCATATTATTACAATCATAATATTATATTATTACAATAATAATAGTTATATTATGATAATATAATATATAATAATATTAATATTATAATATACTATTAATAATATAACAATATAATATATTATATTATATTCTATTTTATGATTAAATTATAATAATGTTATATTATTATAATATAAACCTATAACATAATATTGTTATATTACAATAATGCAATCTAATATAATAATATTTAGCAATAATATAATATTATTATACTATAATATAATCGATTCCATTATTAGATTAGATTCTAATCCATTTTATTATATTGTTATATTATATCAAGATATTATTTTATGATATAATATTATATTATATCGTAATTATAATAATATCATATTACATTGTAGTAATATTGTACTATTAATAATATATATTATATCATATCATTTGATATCATATTCATTTGATATCATATTATGTTATATTGTTATGCTATAATATTCAATATTATATTATACTATATTATAATAATACTATACATAATAATAATATTTTAATATATAAGAATATATAATATTATATTGTATTATATCTCACTCTGCAATACTATGCAATGCTTTTTATAAAAATCTTACTTCCAGAAGCTTTACTTTCTAAAAACTCTATTTCTAAAACTCTATTGCCAACAATAATCCCAAACAGAGCCTAAGCAACCACGCTTGTGGAGGTGGAATCACATCATCTCCAGCTGCAACATCTCTCATTTTATTAGAGATGGTTTTGCTTGGTTCTCTCCGCTGCCCTTTGCTACCGCAACTTGGGCTACTTTTGTTTTGGACAGCATTGGATTGCAGCAATTGATTGCTCTCTCTGATAGTCTGATTGCTGTCATATGCTATCTTAGGGAAGATTAACCCACAAAACAGACAATGGAAAAGAGAGAGGTCATAGCAACAACTGGAGATACAGAGGCCAACCTGCATGTAACCAAATAAATCTGAGGCGGAAAGGAAGAAGTGCTGCAGGTCAGTTTGAGATGAAAGTGAGCAAGATAATGCCTATCAATTAAGGCTGAAAAGGAAGCCAAGATTGAGTATTTATAATCGAAGCTTGAGCACTTTTGAGTTTGTAAAATTAAATGGAAGGTTGGTTTGGCTCATTAAGAAGCTTATTCGAAATAGGTTCCAATGATAAATGAACCAAGCTTGAACATACTTCATATGCTCCACTGAGCTTGGCCGAGCTTGATCATCTTGTTCTCATATAATTAGCCGAGCTTCAGCGGTGTATTACTCAGCTCAACCTAGCTCATTTGATCGGGTTGTATGGTCGACGAAAAATGGTGATTTTGGTGAGAAATATAGAAATCTTGCAACTTTGATAGGAACTAGAACTTGGGAAATAGAAAAGGGTTTTTGCATGAATACCCTTCTAAAAATTTAAATTTATATGAATACATTCTTAAAATTTATATTTATTTCTGTACCCTCATAAAACACTATTTTTGCACAAATGCTCCTAATATAACGGTTCTTCTAATACCATCAATACAAACCATATTAATGTTAATTAAAAATAAAATAGAATTTTGAAATTACTTTTTTGTCCCCCATCTCGATCATCTTATAAATGTTTTTTTTTGCACATTTACCCATTAAGGATATTTTAATCATTTTAATTTGAACCATTAATTTTTTAATAGGGTTAGATGGCGTGGGTACATATGCAAAAACAAGAATAAAAAATGGTAGAATAGCAAAACAAGTGTTTTACAAGGGTATACATACAAATATCAATTTTGGAAGGGTATTCATGCAAAATTTGATATTTCGGAAGGTATTTATGTAAAAAAAAGACCCAAATGGAAAATGGGCGGCGAGTACAGGAGAAAAGGGACGTGATCCAGAAAAGTGGGAGAAGTTACGTGGTGGTAAGAGATGGTAACCATGCACCTATGCAATTCAATCCATTAGATTAGCTGATCAAACTTTTGAAAATTCTCTAAGCAAATAAAGAAGATTTCCATGTATCATCCAGTAATACATGAAAACTAGTTTAGGAAGGATCAGCTAACAAGTTATTGCTTCCAAAATATGTCAATGATGGCTTTTTATTAACAACGTGAGGCTGGGTTCTCCAGCCTTGTTCAAGTTTGGGGGCTGGGTTGAACGAGGCAAGTGGCAATGGTAGCCCACTCCAATATGCAACCGCGTTAAGCAAGAGTTTTAATTCCCTGATGGGTACGGTTCCTAAATGTCTTCAAAGTGCACAAGGTCAATTGAATGGTATTGACTCATAAAAAAAAAATCTTCAAAGTGCGCAGGGTCAATTGAATGGTATTGACTTCCTCAAAAAAAAAGAAGAAGGAATGGTATGGCTTGTTGGACTCTTATTAAGAAGTACAGAACTCCGACTTCTTTTGGAGATTTGATGTGATGCTTACTAAATAAACATGGAAGCATAAAACCATATTAGATGGATGTTTTTACTTTTCAGCACAATGTAAAGCCTAATCCAATAAGAAGAATATAGATAAGGAAATGCACCCCTAGCTTTGATTTTCTCTTAAGGATGAAAATTGTGGTGGAGGCTTGCCCCATGCTTCAGTCACTCTCCCTTACCAGAGAAAAGTCTGAAGGTGAGCAATAAATGCATTGGAGTCTTAATTTGGGAAAATGTGATTCATGTCCATGATTAAATTCACATGGCTCTTTCATTATTTACATGGTCTTTTATGTACATATATGCTATAGAAGAAAAGTAGTTTCCTAGTATGGGGCAGGCTTCTAATAGTATTGCTCTAAAAGTTTGATCGAGACGATTAAACCCACAGGTTAAGGTGCCATTATCCTGCAAATGCTTCAAAATAGATAAAAATGGATTATGGTGAATGGTTCACTCTTTCTTTGAACTTTGTCAATGATCGAACTTACAGAACTAAGTGCCATTTGAGGAGTAGGATTGAAGAAGGTTGAGGGATATGGAAAGGAATTGTAACTGAGGTAACAACTTAAGATCATCAAAGCATGAGAACTTGCATTGATAACTGAACCAGACCAGTTTGCAAAAGAGTTGACACATCTCAATTTTACTATCTATTTCAGTATAAAGACATTGATATATGTTTAGCTATGAACAAATTCTGGGCCAAAGCCAGCCCACTTAATTAACATGCCTAAATTTCAGCATGGTCCCAGTATATGGGCTGCTAAAAACTTCGCTTTATGAGCGCTTTTGTTCCCGGTGCGTAGTAGCATGGCATGATCAAGTTTCTCGTCGCTGCAAATATACGTGATCATGAACATATCGGTTATTGCAGATATTAGTCCCACATCGGAGAATCAACTTAACGCGAAGCGCGAGCGAGGATTTAAAAGGAGAAGTTAGGGGTCGGGCATTAATTATCTTTGCGCTTGGGGCAATGACGCAGCTTGTGAGGTTTTAACCGAGGCGCGTCAATTGCTGGTTGAAAACTATTTCCAAACCCCCTCTTTGGTCTTTATGCCACCGAGAATTTCTGCAAGGGCTCCCTGCAACCCAGGGTAAAACCCTAAAACTCACAACTCAATTCTCTCATCATTGAGTTGTTTCTTGTTGATATTATGTCGATATTTGAATTCTATGTATTCCATGGTTTGCACGTCTGCAAATTTTCTGACTATAGCTGAGAGTAATTTTCTATAAACTGTTTACCTGATGAATTACCCGGTAAATTAACACATTGTCCTCTGATATTACCTGAGGAATTCGAATAGTTTGAATTATTACTCATCAATTCAGTAGTTATGAAGCACACCTTCATAGGTAATCACTTATCTTTGCAATTTATGTGGACTGCAAAGCGTAGGTGTATTTGGCCTGTCATTCTCAATAATATTTGGCCAAAATATACATCATGACGGAATGATTTTTTTTCTTCTTCTGTACAAATGCAATTTTAAACATCTATAACATTCTAAGAGAAAAACAGTATAGTACTGTTCTTCGATCAAGGACTACTATTATAAATTTGTCCGGGATATTTTTCTCATGAACAATTATATAGACATTAGGACTGACAAAAAAATGCGGACATATGTTGGCTGAAAAGAGCCCTGGAAGGCAGTAGGGCTGCTGACTTCCGCTCAAGTGGACTAAGAAGGATGAAAATCTTCAAGAATAAAACGTAATGAACAAGGGGGGAAAAGCATGATGGCCTTTGCGCAGAAAGTAAACTACAAAATAAGATCAATGCCTCAGAATTACATAAGCTGATGAACTTCCATTGCATGTCGTCAGGTCATCTTGCAGAGAGCTTAAAACCTAAAATTGTTGTCTCGGAAAGCGGTCAAAAATAAAATCTAAAGGAAGATAACAAGGGGTAGGTTGATCGACAATATGTTTCATCAACACAATAACAGAACTTTATCAAGAAGGCCAGTCCTAGGTTGGGCAGAATAATTTATGCATATTTTTCAGGATTAAGTCAAGAAAGCCAGTGTCTGAAATGAATTATCTGTATAGAGCCTAAAAGATTTGGAGAGAGGAGGGATAACGGGTGCAAATTTGATCGAAAGAGTGAGGATGTGCATTGTCTTGTACGGGCTAATAAACTGCTAAAATGAACATTTACAAGTTGAGTAACTTTGGTACTCCACTACTATGACATTTAAAATTTAAATGGTGTTATTAGAGGCAGAGATAGAAGAATCTGCTATATAAGTATGCTGAAAAATACCAACTCAGTACCTTGTCTCTCATAATCCATGTTGGGAAGCCTTCTACCGATGGCAGCACATTCCTTGGCCATTTTTCTTCCTTTCCCAGCTCCATCGGGGAAGCACTCGACCTAGTCCAATATTTTTGCAGCCTTGCGTCCAAATATCTATATCAAAAATAAGAAATATAAAATGATTAATGATTGGTCAAGGTACTTTTCGAATAGCGAAGAACATTCAGACTCCAGCATCTGTGGTGGTAGTGCTGGTTTTAATTCTAGGCTTGGTAGTGATCTTCGATTATGGTATTATTGGATTTCTAATTTGACTCTACAAAATCTTTTTGCATATATTAGAATTTGGGTAGGTTTATCCTTTTTCGCAAGGCGTGATCTGAGGCACAAAGATTCAAATTGGCAAAATAATAGAGAAATTGACAAAACTAGCGACCAACTTAGGTAATAATATATTAGAAAAATATTATCGAGACCCATTTCTTTGTGGGCTTGGTCCAGCATTTTGGGCTTGGGCCAACCTTGTGGGCGACTTAATGTGCGCCTAGCACGTGAGCCAGGGGAGGAAGACTCCGGAGTCTTCTTCTTCCTCCTCAAGTCTGTCTAGATTTCGCTTATAAAAGGCTTATCCATCCTCCCTCTTGGCATCACCTCTCCTTCTCGACCAATCGTCGGTGATTGTATTGCGTTCTCATTCGATTTCAGCCGAAAGAATTTCATCTTGTCACCATCGACCCTAGTAGAGGGTCCTGGTCTAGTGTTGCTGCGACCACTCATTGCGCTAGCTTTATCTCGACTATTGCTGAGCACTACTAGACTCTATAATAGTGAATCTCTATTGTGTTATTTATATCATGATTTGATTCTCGTTTCTATTGTGTTACTGCACTACTAGACTAGTAGAGGACTTTAGATTGTCAGATACCTCAGATGATTTCTGATGTTGATTTTGTTTTGCAGGAGAACAATCTTTTGGACAAAAGGACATTGAGTAGTGTCTTGTGCACTCTGGTCTGTAGCTTGCGGTGTGGGCAGGTGATTAGCTTATCAGGATTGTCAGCAAAGAGGTAAGAATTCTTGTACACCAACCTGCATGATATATATATATATATATATATATATATATATATATATATATATATATATATATATATATATATGATATGCTAATGATCTAGATAAGAAGCAAGAATAGTTTTATGATGGTTTTTGTATCAAATTATATTTTGATCATGTATGCCTGTGATTGATAGTATGATGGATTCATATATGAGCATAACTTACACTTGCATAATCAGACTAATGGATATCGTACTCTAGACTAATTATGTTATATTGATTATCCTGTCATGGGTTGAAAATGTGACCGTGGTTAGTCTAAAGCTGGAAATAAAAAGGAATTGATGTATGAATGTGAATTGGATTGAATAAACTAAGACTTTGGGCTTATCTCGTTATTATGACAGGCCCTGAAAATGTGATACTTTGGCAGGCCCCATCATAGGCTGAAAAAGTAAAACTATAGCAGGCCTCATCATAGGCGGGAAATGTGAAACTATAGTAGGCCCACCATAGGCTGGAAATGTAATACATTGACAGACCCCATCACAGGTTGGAAAATATGACCAAGATTTGGTCCAAAGTCGAAAGAATAATTGATTCAGATCAAGTTAAAAAGTAATAGAATAAAAATCATTGAAAATACTAACGCAGATTTATGAAATATTGTATGATATATCACTCTTAAGTGGCTGGATCTTTATTGATATTTGATGTACATATTTATACTGATTATTCAAGCATTATTGGTAGCCTATTTATGATTTCATGATGTGTGCAACGATTTCTTACGGTTTTCAAAGTTATATTATTATTGTTTTGGTATGAATATGTTAGAATTCTTATTGGACTTTAAATCTCATGACTCCTTCCTATTTTTCTTTGTCAAAGTTGTATGTTGTATAATATATGGCTATGGTTAAGATCAAAAGTGGAGGGGATGATTAGATAGAGCATTATCGATACTGGTTGAATGATCAAATTTTATAATTGAACCAACTTTATTGTTTGGTATAAATTGAGATCATTGTTGATTATAGATATTGAGGTTGTATTATATTTTTATACCTTCCATATTCTCTAGGGCTCTATTCTAGAGAGTATGCTGCCATGTCACGTGCCAGAACTGGGTGCTAGGTTCGGAGCGTGATAGAATGATATTAAGGCTTAAGGTTTAAGACCACTAGAGACTGTGGTATAAGTGGCATCTAGGAGTGCAAATGGGTCGGGTCGGATCCTGAGTGATTCCGACCTGATCCAGTTTCTTGTTCGGATCCTAATTTTGGATTCAGACACGACCTAATTGAAGATCGGGTCAGATATCTGGACAACCGACAACCCAAAAAATTTGGATCCGATCCAGATCCGGATTATAACAAGAAAAAAAGAGCTGAAAAAAAAGTGCCAAAAAAAATTCATATTCGTATGGTTTTCAAGTTGTAGGGCCAAATGCTTCAGATCAAGGCCAAACTACTAGCCTCCGATCATTCCTCCCATAGAAAAAAAAGCATTTATCTTGCGCACCAGAAGGGACCACCGTGGACCGAGGATGGGGACCTCACTAATAAAAGTCCCATCCCGTCATCTCTACCTCAAGGGGGAGTTCCCAAGCAGCAACTACAGCATCCCAGCACAACAGCCATTAAACCCCCCAGGAGTAATGGGAGGGAAGGAAAACCAAGACCAAAACCAAAAAGAGAAAGGGATGAAAGATAAAGGGTGGCTTCAGACGTGTATCAAGCCAACCAAATCCCTCCTTTCCTTCTCTCCACCCAAAACAAAACTACTGTCCCCAACGGTCATCGCGAGTGGCTTCACATGCTCATTTCCTTTATAGCATGTAGGGAGTCCCTTCTTTCCAGCCGGCACAACGATCATCCCTGCTCTCTCATTTCCTCTGAATCGCTGCAGATCTAGGATTTTGCTCCGCGGGAAGGAAGGCTTGAAGGGGGAGAATGGAGATGGACCCGGGAAGGAAGGGTTCTCTAGGGTTCCTCCGCCGCTCCGCGCCTTCACCTCAGCACTCAAGGAAGGGAGGGTTCTACTTCTCTAGGGTTCACTAGGGGACTCGGGACTCCCCTTCGATTCAATAAGGCTGCAAATGGGTATGAGTCATGGGCTTATGGCTGAATCGTTGATGGCTCTGGCCTTTGGCTGATGCTTAATCAAATAATAAGTGGAATGGGTTATGAGTTATGGGCCTGAGACTCAAAAAAATGGGTCAATTAATCAGTGAATGGGTTATGGGCTACGACCTGTGGGCATGCGGGCCTAAATAGGTAATTCGAGTTTGGGTCGGATCGGGTTGTTGGGTAAACGATCCAAATTGACCCAAAAAAAAGGGTCGGGTCGGGTCCGGGTCAAATCGAGATTAGGTTGACCTAGATCCGACCCGAAAAACAGAACGGGTCTAATTTTAGAACTTGACCCGAACCCACAGGTTCCTCTAAAACGGGTCGGGTCTAATCGATTCGAGTCACGGGTCAACCCGACCCATTTGCAGCCTTAGTGTCATCAGAGTTTGCGGTTTATGGTCATTGGGTATTATGACAAAATTGGAATCCGAACATAGGTTTAAGATGACTAGAGATTATGTTAGAAATACGTCAGATCTTGACGTTATAATCATTTCAGACATGACAAAAAGTAGCATAAATAAATTCAGTGCTTAGGTATCAGATCACTAGGCATTATGATAAAATGTATGCATCAGATTTAGTATATGATTAGTATAAAAGGACTGAATGATTTGTCTCTGATCTTGATAAGAGAGGTTAGATCTAACGTAAGTGTATGAATGTTAACCATGGCATATCAGTTATACTATGTTCAGATGTTGTTTAAATGACTTGAAAGTTCAAACTTGATATAGGTGTAGATGTGATCACACTTTTAGTTTTTCTGCTAATTATTAGAGTGAAGTTTGTGCATTGATCTATCATAGTACTGGAGGGAGTTAAGAAAAATTTTCTATAGTATTAAAGCAGATTATTCTTCGAGGGTAAATCTATGTGTGGTTTATATTTGGTATTGGTATGTTTGGATATTAGAAATAGATGTATTTCTAGTGATGGATTAAACTCTTAGGGCTATACAGTATGCAAATGGATGGAAAAGTTGAGTAAATTGAATTCTCATGTTTGGATCGAGCTACTGGATTTTTCTTATAATTGTTGGAGATTATTGTATATGTTAACTCAAACTCAAGTCTAGGTTTATAATTTGACCAGAGATTTTTGTCATTGTAAAATACAATATTGATTGGAGACTTCAATTTTGAGATGCTTACATAAGTTATCATATATAGCATTAATGATAGATATTAAGAATCATGGTGAAGAAAGATTTGGAGGTTAATAGAGTTAATGTCTACTCATAGTGATATTGACTCAAAGACTTTTTACCCACTGAATTTGGAGCAAATTATGTTGGAAGGAAGATGAATGTAGATTGTCTAATCAAATTTTTAAGAAAATCCAGGGTTAACCCTCTTTAAATTATGCCTAATTATTTTGGATTCTAAAAAAATTGTGGAGATCATGCAATGACCTTAAATTTGACAAATAGCTTGAGGGTTAGTTATGGTAAGTACTCTCTATATAAATTGAGGACAGGGAGATGTAGAGGTTCTGCTCCATTTCTACTTTAAAATTTAAAAATTGGATTTTCTCAGTCCTAATGCAAAGTGATATTTCAATCATAAATCATTTAGTAGCTTTGAAACTAATTAGAAACAATAATACTTTGATCCAAAAGGTATTATGATCGAAGACTTGAGTTAGTTTTCTAGTAGAGGAGAATGTTGTTGATTATATGGATAATCTGGATGTAGCTCTGTAATTTTTACTAGTGGGTTCTTCTATGGCTCAGTTTAAGGAGAGGGAGAGAGAGTCTTCCATGTTTTGAGAAGAGGAAGAAGGCTTTCTCTCTTCTCTCTGTACTTTTGTCTCTCTTCTCTCTCTTATTTCTGCCTCTACCTCATTTGTTTCTCTCTCGTTTCTCTCCCTTCGTTTGGTTCTATAGACCCAGTAGGAACATCCTAGATGTTTTCATTGTAGACTCGAATTGACCCTAGTAGAGGGTCTTGGTCCAGTGTTGCTGCGACCACTTGTCGCTCTAGCTTTACCTCAACCATTGCCGAGCACTATTGGACTTTATAATTATAAATCTCTATTGTGCTACCTGTAGCATCATCTGATTCTTGTGTTAAAGCAGATTGTTCTTCAAGGTTAAATCTTTATGGATTATATTTGGTGTTGGCATGTTTGGATATTGCAAATAGATTTATTCTATTGGTGGATTAAATTCTTAAGGCCATAGAGTATGCAAGTGGGTGGAAAAGTTGAGTAAATTGAATTCTCATGTTTAGATCGGGCCACTAGATTTTTCTTATAATTATTAGAGATTATTGGATATGTTAACTTAAACTCAAGTCTAGGTTTATGATTTGATGATCCGACCATAGATCTTTATCATTGTCAAATACAATATTGAGTAGAGATTTCGATTTTGAGATGCTTAAATGAGTTATCATATGTAGCATTGATGAGAGATATTAAGAATCTTAGTGAAGAAAGATTTGGAGGTTAATAGGGTTAATTTCTACTCATAGTGATATTGACTCAGACTTATAACGCACGGAATTTAGAGCAAATTTTGTTGTAAGAAGATAAATGTAGATTGTCTAATCATATTATTAAGGAAATCCAAGGTTAACCTCCTTTAAATTAAGCCTAAATATTTTGGATTCTAAAAAGATTATGGAGATCATGCAATGACCTTATGGTTCGAGACGTAACAGAGTGGTATCAAGGCTTAAAGTTTAAGACTACTAGAGATTGTGGCATAAGTGGCATCAGAGTTTGAGGTTTAAGATAATTGGAGATTGTGACAAAATTGGAATCAGAGCATAGGTTTAGGATGACTAGAGATTGTGATAGAAATATATCAGATCTTGAGGTTATGATTATTTTAGACATGACAAAATGTAGCATAAGTAAATTCAGTGATTAGGTATAAGATCACTAGGAGTTATGATAAAGTGTTTGAATCGGGTTTGGTATACGATGAGTCAAAATGACTAGATGATTTGTCTTTGATTATGATAATAGTGGTTAGACCTAACGTAAGTGTATGAAGGTTAACCATGGCATACCAGTTATACTATGTTCGGATGTTGTTTAAATGACTTAGAAGTTCAAATTTGATATAAGTGTAGATGTGATCGCACTTTTAGTTTTGCTACTAATTATTAGAGTAGAGCTTTTGCATGGATCTGTCATAGTACTGGAGGGAGTTAAGAAAGATTTTTCATAGTACTAGAGCTGATTATTCTTCGAGGTTAAATCTATATGTGGATTATATTTGGTAATGGCATGTTTGGATATTGCAAATAGATTGCAAATAGATGTATTTCTATTGGTGATTAAACTACTAGGGTTGTAGAGTATGCAAATGGTTGGGAAAATTGAGTAAATTGAATTTTCATGTTTAGATCGGGCTACTGGATTTTTTTTATAATTGTTGGAGATTATTGGATATGTTAACTTAAACTCAAGTCTAGGTTTATGATCTGATCAGGGATCTTTGTCATTGTAAAATACAATATTGAGTGGAGACTTTGATTTTGTGATGCTTATATGAGTTATCATATGTAGCATTGATGATAGATATTAAGATTCTTGGTGAAGAAAAATTTGGAGGTTAACAGTGTTAATTTCTACTCATAGTGATATTGACTCAAATACTTCTAACCCATTGAATTTGGAGTAAATTATGTTGGAAGGAAGATGGATGTAGAGTGTCTAATGAAATTGTTAAGGAAATCCAAGGTTAACTCCCTTTAAATTAAGCATAAATATTTTGGATTCTAAAAAGGTTGTAGAGATCATTCAATGACCTTAAGGTTTGGGACGTGACAGAGTGGTATTAGGGCTTAAGGTTTAAGACCACTAGGGACTGTGGCATAAGTGACATCAGAGTTTGAGGTTTAAGATAATTGGAGATTATGACAAAATTAGAATCAGAGCATAGGGTTAAGATGACTAGAGATTATGGTAGAAATCTATTAGATCTTGAGGTTATGATCATTTCGGACATGACAAAAAGTAGCATAAATAAATTCATTGATTAGGTATAAGATCACTAGGCATTGTGATAAAATGTTTGAATCGGGTTTGGTATACGATGAGTACAAAAGGACTGGATGATTTGTCTCTGATTGTGATAACATTATGTGTATGAAGGTTAACCATGGCGTACCAGTTATACTACGTTCATATGTTGTTTAAATAACTTGAAAGTTCAAACTTGATATAGGTGTTGATGTGATCGCACTTTTAGTTTTACTGCTAATTATTAGAGTGGAGTATGTGCATGGATCCCTCATAGTACTGGAGGGAGTTAAGAAAGATTTTTAATAGTATTAGAGCACATTTTTCTTCGAGGTTAAATTTGTATATGGATTATATTTGGTATTGGCATGTTTGGATTTTGTAAATAGATGTATTTCTATTGGTGGAATAAATTCCAAGGGCTATAGAGTATGAATGGCCGTGAAAGTCGAGTAAATTAAATTCTCATATTTGGATCAGGCTACTAGATTTTTCTTATAATTGTTGGAGATTATTGGATATGTTAACTTAAACTCAAATCTAGGTTTATGATCTGACAAGGGATCTTTATCATTGTAAAATGCAATATTCAGTGGAGACTTTGATTTTGAGATGCGTACATGAGTTATCATATATAGCATTGAAGATAGATATTAAGAATCTTGGTGAAGAAAGATTTGGAGTTTAATAGACTTAATTTCTACTCATATTGATATTGACTCAGAGACTTCTAACCCACTGAATTTGGAGTAAACTATGTTGGAAGGAAGATGAATGTAGATTGTTTAATCAAATTGTTAAGAAAATCCAAGGTTAACCCCCTTTAAATTAGGCCTAAATATTTGGATTCTAAAAAGTTGTGGAGATTATGCAAGACAAAGTGGTTTAGGGCTTAAGGTTTAAGACCACTAGGGACTGTGGCATAAGTGACATCAGAGTTTGAGATTTATAATAATTAGGGATTGTGACAAAATTGGAATCAGAACATAGAATTAAGATGACTACAAATTGTGATAGAAATATATCAGATCTTGATAATTTCGGAGAAGACAAAAGGTAGCATAAATAAATTCATTGCTTAGGTTTAAGATCACTAGGCATTATGATAAAATATTTGAATTGGGTTTGGTATACGATGAGTACAAAAGGAGAGAATGATTTATCTCCGATTATAATGAGAGAGGTTAGACCTATCGTAAGTGTATGAAGGTTAACCATAGCGTACTGATTATACATGTTCAGATGTTGTTTAAATGACTTGAAAGTTCAAACTTGATATGGAAGTAGATGTGATCGCATTTTTAGTTTTGCTGGTAACTATTAGAGTGGAGTTTGTGCATTGATCTGTCATAGTACTGGAGGGAGTTAAGAAAGATTTTTCATAGTATTAGAGCATATGATTCTTTGAGGATAAATATGTATGTGGATTATATTTGATAATGATATGTTCGGATATTACAAATAGATGTATTTCTATTGATGGATTAAATTACTAGGGCCGTAGAGTATGCAAGTGGCTGAAAAAGTTGAGTAAATTGAATTCTCATGTTTGGATCGGGCTACTAGATTTTTTTTATAATTGTTGGAGATTATTGGATATGTTAACTTAAACTTAAGTATCGGTTTATGATCTGACCAGAGATCTTTATCCTTGTGAAATACAATATTGAGTGGAGACTTCGATTTTGAGATGCTTACATGAGTTATCGTATGTAGCATTGATGATAGATATTAAGAATTTTGGTGAAGAAATATTTGGAGGTTAATAGGATTAAAATCTACTCATAGTGATATTGACTCAAAGGCTTCTAACCCACGAAATTTAGAGTAAATTCTGTTGGAAAAAAATGAATGTAGATTGTCTAATCATATTGTTAAGGAAATCCAAGGTTAACCCCCTTTAAATTAAGCCTAAATATTTTGGATTCTAAAAAGATTGTGGAGATTATACAATCACCTTAAGGTTTGGAGCATGACAAAGTGGTATTAGGCCTTAAAGTTTAAGACTACTAGGGATTGTGGCATAAGTGACATCAGAGTTTGAGGTTTAAGATAATTGTGGATTGTGACAAAATTGAAATTAGAGCATAGGTTTAGGATGACTAGAGAATGTGATAGAAATGTATCAGATCTTGAGGTTATGATCATTTTAGATATGACAAAATGTAGCATAAGTAAATTCAGTGATTAGGTATTAGATCACTAGGCGTTATGGTAAAATGTTTGAATCAGGTTTGGCATACGATGAGTACAAAAAGACTAGGTGATTTATCTCTGATCATGATAAGAGTGGTTAGACCTAACGTGAGTGTATGAAGGTTAACCATCGCGTACCAATTATACTATGTTCAGATATTGTTTAAATGAGTTGGAAGTTCAAACTTGGTATGGGTGTAGATGTAATCGCACTTTTAGTTTTGCTGCTAGTCATTAGAGTAGAGTTTGTGCATGGATCTGTCATAGTACTGGAGCGGGTTAAGAAAGATTTTTCATAGTATTAGAGCTGATTACTCTTTAAGGTTAAATCTGTATGTGGATTATATTTGGTAATGACATGTTTGGATATTGCAAATAGATGTATTTCTATTGGTGTATTAAATTACTAGGGCTATAGAGTATGCAAATGGCTAGGAAAGTTGAGTAAATTGAATTCCCATGTTTGGATCAAGCTACTAGATTTTTTTTTTATAATTGTTGGAGATTATTGGATACGTTAACTTAAACTTAAGTCTAGGTTAATGATCTAACCAGGGATCTTTGTCATTGTAAAATACAGTATTGAGTGGAGACTTCAATTTTGAGATGCTTACATGAGTTATCATATGTAGCATTGATGATAGATATTATGAATCTTGGTGAAAAAAATTTGGAGGTTAATAGGGTTAATTTCTACTCATAGTGATATTGACTCAAAGACTTCTAACTCACTGAATTTGAAGTAAATTATGTTGGGAGGAAGATGAACATAGCGTGTCTAATCAAATTGTTAAGGAAATCCAAGGTTAACCCCCTTTGAATTAAGCGTAAATATTTTGGATTCTAAAATGGGTGTGGAGGTCATGCACCGACCTTAAAGTTCAGGGCGTGATAGAGTGGTATTAGGGCTTAAGGTTTAAGACCACTATGGACTGTGGCATAAGTGACATTTGAGTTTGGGGTTTAAGATAATTGGAGATTGTGACAAAAGTAGAATCAGAGCGTAGGTTTAAGATGACTAGAGATTATGGTAGAAATATATCAGATCTTGAGGTTATGATAATTTTGGATATGACAAAAAGTAGCATAAATAAATTCAATGATTAGGTATAAGATCACTAACTGTTGTGATAAAATGTTTGAATCGGGTTTGGTATATGATGAGTGCAAAAGGCCTGGATAATTTGTCTCTGATTGTAATAACAGTTGTTAGACCTAACGTAAGTGTATGAAGGTTGACCATGACATAACAGTTATACTATGTTCAGATGTTGTTTAAATAACTTTGAAGTTCAAACTTGATATAGATGTAGATGTGATCGCACTTTTAGTTTTGCAGCTAATTATTAGAGTGGAGTTTGTGCATTGATCTATCATAGTACTCGAGGGAGTTAAGAAAGATTTTTAATAGTCTTAGAACACATTATTCTTTGAGGTTAAAACTGTTTGTGGATTATATTTGGTATTGACATATTTGGATATTGCAAATAGATGTATTTCAAAGGGCGGATTAAATTCCTAGGGCTATCGAGTATGCAAATGGTTGTGAAAGTTAAGTAAATTGAATTCTCATATTTGGATCGGGCTACTAGAATTTTCTTATAATTGTTGGAGATTATTGGATATATTAACTTAAACTCAAGTTTAGGTTTATGATCTGACTTGGGATCTTTGTCATTGTAAAATACAATATTGAGTGAAGACTTCGCTTTTGAGACGCATACATGAGTTATCATATGTAGCATTGATGATAGACATTAAAAATTTTGGTGAAGAAATATTTGGAGTTTAATAGGGTTAATTTCTACTCATAGTGATATTGACTCAAAGACTTCTAACCCACTGAATTTGGTGTAAATTATGTCGGAAGGAAGAAGAATGTAGATTAATGTCTAATCAAATTGTTAAGGAAAGCGAAGGTTAACCCCTTTTAAATTAAGCCTAAATATTTTGGATTTTAAAAAGGTTGTGGAGATCATGCAGCGACCTTAAGGTTCAGGGCATGATAGAGTGGTCTTAGGGCTTAAGGTTTAAGACCACTAGGGACGGTGGCATAAGTGACATTAGAGTTTGAGGTTTATAATAATTGGGGATTGTGACAAAATTAGAATCAGAGCATAAGTTTAAAATGACTAGAGATTGTGATAGAAATATATCATATCTTGATAATTTTGGAGATGACAATATAGTATAGATAAATTCAGTGCTTAGGTGTAAGATCACTAGGCATTATGGTAAAATGTTTGAATTGGATTTGGTATACGATGGGTACAAAAGGACTAGATGATTTGTCTTTGGTCATGATAGGAGAGGTTAGACCTAACATAAGTGTATGAAGGTTAACTATGGCGTACCGGTTGTACTACATTCAGATATTGTTTAAATGACTTGGAAGTTCAAACTTGATATGGGTATTGATGTGATCGCACTTTTAGTTTTGTTGCTAATTATTAGAGTGGAGTTTGTGCATGGATTTATTCTGATACTGGAGAGAGTTAAGAGAGATTTTTCATAGTATTAGAGCAGAGGATTCTTTGAGGTTAAATCTGTATGTGGATTATATTTGGTAATGACATATTTGGATATTGCAAATAGATGTATTTCTATTGGTAGATTAAATTATTAGGGCTGTAGAGTATGCAAGTGGCTGGAAAAGTTGAGTAAATTGAATTCTCATGTTTGGATCGGGCTACTAGATTTTTTTTATAATTGTTGGAGATTATTGGATATGTTAACTTAAACTTAAGTATCGGTTTATGATCTGACCAGAGATCTTTATCCTTGTGAAATACAATATTGAGTGGAGACTTCGATTTTGAGATGCTTACATGAGTTATTGTATGTAGCATTGATGATAGATATTAAGAATTTTGGTGAAGAAATATTTGGAGGTTAATAGGGTTAATTTCTACTCATAGTGATATTGATTCAAAGGCTTCTAACCCACGAAATTTAGAGTAAATTCTGTTGGAAAAAAGATGAATGTAGATTGTCTAATCATATTGCTAAGGAAATCCAAGGTTAACCCCCTTTAAATTAAGCCTAAATATTTTGGATTCTAAAAAGATTGTGGAGATTATACAATCACCTTAAGGTTTGAGGCATGACAAAGTGGTATTAGGCCTTAAAGTTTAAGACTACTAGGGATTGTGGCATAAGTGACATCAGAGTTTGAGGTTTAAGATAATTGTGGATTGTGACAAAATTGAAATTAGAGCATAGGTTTAGGATGACTAGAGAATGTGATAGAAATATATCAGATCTTGAGGTTATGATCATTTTAGATATGACAAAATGTAGCATAAGTAAATTTAGTGATTAGGTATAAGATCACTAGGCGTTATGGTAAAATGTTTGAATCAGGTTTGGTATACGATAAGTACAAAAAGACTAGGTGATTTATCTCTGATCATGATAAGAGTGGTTAGACCTAACGTGAGTGTATGAAGGTTAACCATGGTGTACCAATTATACTATGTTCAGATATTGTTTAAATGAGTTGGAAGTTCAAACTTGGTATGGGTGTAGATGTGATCGCACTTTTAGTTTTGCTGCTAGTTATTAGAGTAGAGTTTGTGCATGGATCTATCATAATACTGGAGCGGGTTAAGAAAGATTTTTCATAGTATTAGAGCTGATTATTCTTCAAGGTTAAATCTGTATGTGGATTATATTTGGTAATGACACGTTTGGATATTGCAAATAGATGTATTTCTATTGGTGTATTAAATTACTAGGGCTATAGAGTATGCAAATGGCTAGGAAAGTTGAGTAAATTGAATTCCCATGTTTGGATCAAGCTACTAGATTTTTTTTTTATAATTGTTGGAGATTATTGGATACGTTAACTTAAACTTAAGTCTAGGTTAATGATCTGACCATGGATCTTTGTCATTGTAAAATACAATATTGAGTGGAGACTTCAATTTTGAGATGCTTACATGAGTTATCATATGTAGCATTGATGATAGATATTAAGAATCTTGGCGAAGAAAAAATTGGAGGTTAATAGGGTTAATTTCTACTCATAGTGATATTGACTCAAAGACTTCTAACTCACTGAATTTGAAGTAAATTATGTTGGGAGGAAGATGAATATAGCGTGTCTAATCAAATTGTTAAGGAAATCCAAGGTTAACCCCCTTTGAATTAAGCGTAAATATTTTGGATTCTAAAATGGGTGTGGAGGTCATGCACCGACCTTAAAGTTCAGGGTGTGATAGAGTGGTATTAGGGCTTAAGGTTTAAGACCACTATGGACTGTGGCATAAGTGACATTTGAGTTTGGGGTTTAAGATAATTAGAGATTGTGGCAAAAGTAGAATCAGAGCGTAGGTTTAAGATGACTAGAGATTATGGTAGAAATATATCAGATCTTGAGGTTATGATAATTTTGGACATGACAAAAAGTAGCATAAATAAATTCAATGATTAGGTATAAGATCACTAACTGTTGTGATAAAATGTTTGAATCGGGTTTGGTATATGATGAGTGCAAAAGGCCTGGATAATTTGTCTCTGATTGTAATAACAGTTGTTAGACCTAATGTAAGTGTATGAAGGTTGACCATGACATAACAGTTATACTATGTTCCGATGTTGTTTAAATAACTTTGAAGTTCAAACTTGATATAGGTGTAGATGTGATCGCACTTTTAGTTTTGCAGCTAATTATTAGAGTGGAGTTTGTGCATTGATCTATCATAGTACTCGAGGGAGTTAAGAAAGATTTTTAATAGTCTTAGAACACATTATTCTTTGAGGTTAAAACTGCTTGTGGATTGTATTTGGTATTGACATATTTGGATATTGCAAATAGATGTATTTCAATGGGCAGATTAAATTCCTAGGGCTATCGAGTATGCAAATGGTTGTGAAAGTTAAGTAAATTGAATTCTCATATTTGGATCGGGCTACTAGAATTTTCTTATAATTGTTGGAGATTATTGGATATGTTAACTTAAACTCAAGTTTAGGTTTATGATCTGACTTGGGATCTTTGTCATTGTAAAATACAATATTGAGTGAAGACTTCGCTTTTGAGACGCATACATGAGTTATCATATGTAGCATTGATGATAGACATTAAAAATTTTGGTGAAGAAGTATTTGGAGTTTAATAGGGTTAATTTCTACTCATAGTGATATTGACTCAAAGACTTCTAACCCACTGAATTTGGTGTAAATTATGTCGGAAGGAAGAAGAATGTAGATTAATGTCTAATCAAATTGTTAAGAAAAGCGAAGGTTAACCCCTTTTAAATTAAGCCTAAATATTTTGGATTTAAAAAGGTTGTGGAGATCATGCAGCGACCTTAAGGTTCAGGGCATGATAGAGTGGTCTTAGGGCTTAGGGTTTAAGACCACTAGGGACGGTGGCATAAGTGACATTAGAGTTTGAGGTTTATAATAATTGGGGATTGTGACAAAATTAGAATCAGAGCATAAGTTTAAAATGACTAGAGATTGTGATAGAAATATATCATATCTTGATAATTTTGGAGATGACAAAATATAGTATAGATAAATTCAGTGCTTAGGTGTAAGATCACTAGGCATTATGATAAAATGTTTGAATTGGATTTGGTATACGATGGGTACAAAAGGACTAGATGATTTGTCTTTGGTCATGATAGGAGAGGTTAGACCTAACATAATTGTATGAAGGTTAACTATGGCGTACCGGTTGTACTATATTCAGATATTGTTTAAATGACTTGGAAGTTCAAACTTGATATGGGTATTGATGTGATCGCACTTTTAGTTTTGTTGCTAATTATTAGAGTGGAGTTTGTGCATGGATTTATTATGATACTGGAGGGAGTTAAGAGAGATTTTTCATAGTATTAGAGCAGAGGATTCTTTGAGGTTAAATCTGTATGTGGATTATATTTGGTAATGATATATTTGGATATTGCAAATAGATGTATTTCTATTGGTAGATTAAATTACTAGGGCTGTAGAGTATGCAAGTGGCTGGAAAAGTTGAGTAAATTGAATTCTCATGTTTGGATCGGGCTACTAGATTTTTTTTATAATTGTTGGAGATTATTGGATATGTTAACTTAAACTTAAGTATCGGTTTATGATCTGACTCGGAATTTTTGTTATTGTAAAATACAATATTGAGTGGAGACTTTGATTTTGAGATGCTTACATGAGTTATCATATGTAGCATTGATGATAGATAGTAAGAATCTTGGTGAAGAAATATTTGAAGGTTAATAGGATCAATTTCTACTCATACTGATATTGAGTCAAAGACTTCTAACCCACGGAATTTAGAGTAAATTTTATTGGAAAGAAGATGAATGTAGATTGCCTAATCGTATTGTTAAGGAAATCCAAGGTTAACCCTTTTTAAATTAAGCCTAAATATTTTGTATTCTGATAATATGGTGGAGATCATGCAATGACCTTAAGATTCAGGGCATGATAGAGTGGTATCAGGGCATAAAGTTTAAGACTATTAGGGACTGTGGGATAAGTGGCATCAGAGTTTGAGATTTAAGATAATTAAGGATTGTGACAAAATTGGAATCAGAGCATAGGTTTAAGATGACTAGAGATTGTGATAGAAATGTATCAGATCTTGAGGTTATGATCATTCAGACATGACAAAATGTTGCATAAGTAAATTCAGTGATAGGTATAAGATCACTAGGCGTTGTGATAAAATATTTGAATCGAGTTTGGTGTACGATGGGTACAAAAGGACTGGATGATTTGTCTTTGATTGTGATAACAATGGTTAGACCTAACCTAAGTATATAAATGTTAACCATGGCGTACCGATTTTACTATGTTCAGATGTTGTTTAAATGAATTGAAAGTTCAAATTTGATATGTGTATAGATGTGATCGCATTTTTAGTTTTGTTGCTAATTATTAGAGTGAAGTTTGTGCATGGATCTATCATAGTACTGGTGGGAGTTAAGAAAAATTTTTCATAGTATTATAGCAGATTATTCTTTGAGGTTAAATTTGTATGTAGATTATATTTGGTATTGGCATACTTGGATATTACAAATAGATGTACTTCCATTGGTGGATTAGATCCCTAGGGCTATAGAGTATGCAAATAGTTGGGAAAGTCGAGTAAGTTGAATTCTCACGTTTGGATCGGGCTACTGGATTAACTTAAACTCAACTCTGGGTTTATGATTTCACGAGGGATTTTTATCATTGTAAAATACAATATTGAGTGGAGACTTCGATTTTGAGGCGCTTACATGAGTTATCATATGTAGCATTAATGATAGATATTAAGAATATTGGTGAAGAAAGATTTGGAGGTTAATAGGGTTAATTTCTACTCATAGTGATATTGACCTAGACTTCTAACACACGGAATTTAGAACAAATTTTGTTGGAAAGAAGATAAATGTACATTGTCTAATCATATTGTTAAGGAAATCCAAGGTTAACCCCCTTTAAATTAAGCCTAAATATTTTGGATTCTAAAAAGATTGTGGAGATTATGCAATGAGCTTAAGGTTCGGGGCGTAACAGAGTGGTATTAGGGCTTAAAGTTTAAGACTACTAGGGACTATGATATAAGTGACATCAGAGTTTGAGGTTTAAGATAAATGGAGATTGTGACAAAATTGGAATCAGAGCATAAGTTTAGGATGACTAGAGATTGTTATAGAAATATATCAAATCTTGAGGTTATAATCATTTCAGACATCACAAAATGCAGCATAAGTAAATTCAGTGATAGGTATAAGATCACTAGGCATTGTGTTAAAATGTTTGAATCAGATTTGGTATGTGATGAGTACTAAAAGACTAGATGATTTGTCTCTGATCATAATAAGAGGGGTTAGAGCTAATATAAGTGTATGAAGGTTAACCATGGCATATCAGTTATACTATGTTCAGATGTTGTTTAAATGACTTGGAAGTTTAAACTTGATATAGGTGTAGATGTGATCACACTTTTGGTTTGTCTGCTAATTATTAGAGTGAAGTTTGTGCATGGATCTATCATAGTACCAGAGTGAGTTAAGAAAGATTTTTGACAGTATTAGAGCATATTATTCTTTGAAGTTAAATTTGTATGTGTATTATATTTGGTATTAGCATGTTTGGATATTGCAAATAGATGTATTTCTATTGGTGGATTAAATTTCTAGGGCTATAGAGTATACAAATGGCTGGAAAAGTCGGGTAAATTGAATTCTCATGTTTGGATCAGGCTACTGAATTTTTCTTATAATTGTTGGAGATTATTGGATATGTTAACTTAAACTCAAGTCTAGGTTTATGATATGACTTGGGATCTTTGTCATTGTAAAATACAATATTGAGTGAAGACTTCGCTTTTGAGACGCATACATGAGTTATCATATGTAGCATTGATGATAAATATTAAGAATCTTGGTGAAAGATTTGGAGGTTAATATGGTTAATTTCTACTCATAGTGATATTGACTCAAAGACTTCTAACCCACAGAATTTAGACTAAATTCTGTTGGAAGGAAGATGAATGTAGATTGTCTAATCATATTGTTAAGGAAATCCAAGTTTAGCCCCCTTTAAATTAAGCCTAAATTTAAAGGATTCTAAAAAGATTGTGGAGATCATAAAATGACCTTAAGGTTCGAGGCGTGACAAAGTGGTATCAGGGCTGAAAGTTTAAGACCACTAGGGGCTATGGCATAAGTGGCATTAGAGTTTGAGGTTTAAGAAAATTGAGGATTGTGACAAATTGGAATCAGAGCATAGGTTTAGGATGACTAGAGATTGTGATAGAAATGTATCAGATCTTGAGGTTATGATCATTTTAGACATGACAAAATGTAGCATAAATAAATTTAGTGCTCATGTATAAGATCACTGGGCATTGTGGTAAAATATTTGAATCAGGTTTGGTATACGATGAGTACAAAAAGTCTAGATGATTTGTCTCTGATCATGATAAGAGTTGTCACATAAGTGTATGAAGGTTAACCATGGCGTGTCGATTATACTATGTTCAAATATTGTATAAATGACTTGGAAGTTCAAACTTGATATAGGTGTAGATGTTATCACACTTTTTGTTTTTCTGCTAATTATTAGAGTGAAAAGTATGTGCATGAATCTGTCATAGTACTAGAGTGAGTTAAGAAAGAGTTTCCATAGTATTAGAGCAGATTATTCTTCGAGGTTAACTATGGTGTACCAGTTATACTATGTTCAAATGTTGCTTAAATGACTTGAAAGTTCAAACTTGATATGGGTGTAGATGTGATCGCACTTAGTTTTGCTGCTAATTATAAGGTGGAGTTTGTGCATGGATCTGTCATAGTACTCAAGGAAGTTAAGAAAGAGTTTTCATAGTCTTAAAGTGGATTATTTTTCGAGGTTAAATCTGTATGTGGATTATATTTGGTATTGACATGTTTGGATATTGCAAATAGATGTATTTCTATTGGTAGATTAAATTTCTAGGTCTATAGAGTATGCAAATGGCTGGGAAAGTTGAGTAAATTGAATTTTTATGTTTGGATCGAGCTACTGGATTTTTCTTATAATTGTCATAGATTATTGGATATGTTAATTTAAACTCAAGTCTTGGTTTATGATCTGACTAGGGATCTTTGTCATTGTAGAATACTGTATTGAGTGGAGACTTTGATTTTGAGATGCTTACATGAGTTATCATATGTAGTATTGATGATAGATATTAAGAATTTTGATGAAGAAAGAGTTGGAGTTTAATTGGGTTAATTTCTACTCATAGTGATATTGACTCAAAGACTTCTAACCCACTAAATTTGGAGTAAATTCTATTGGAAGGAAGATGAATATAGATTGCCTAATCAAATTGTTAAGAAAATTTAAGGTTAACCCTCTTTAAATTAAGCCTAAATATTTTGGATTCTAAAAAGGTTGTGGAGATCATGCAATAACCTTAAGGTTCGGGGTGTGACAGAGTGATATCAGGGCTTAAGGTTTAAGACCACTAGGGACTGTAGCATAAATGGCATCATAGTTTGAGGTTTAAGATAATTGGCGATTGTGACAAAATTGGAATCAAAGCATGGGTTTAAAATGACTAGAGATTGTGATAGAAATGTATCAGATCTTGAGGTTATGATCATTTCAAATGTGAGAAAAATAGCATAAATAAAATCAGTACTTAGGTGTAAGATCACTAGGCGTTGTGATAAAATGTTAAATCGGATTTGGTATATAATGAGTACAAAAAGACTGGATGATTTGTCTCTGATTATGATAAGAGAGGTTAGACCCAATGTAAATGTATGAAGGTTAACCATGGTGTGCCGGTTATACAATGTCCAGATGTTGTTTAAGTGACTTGGAAGTTTAAACTTGATATGGGTGTAGATATGATCGCATTTTTAGTTTTGCTGCT
Organism: Phoenix dactylifera; assembly: GCF_051530095.1. Lineage (NCBI taxonomy): Eukaryota > Viridiplantae > Streptophyta > Magnoliopsida > Arecales > Arecaceae > Phoenix > Phoenix dactylifera. The sequence goes on along the minus strand of NC_143192.1, from coordinate 2,285,622 downwards.
AATTATTAGAGTGGAGTTTGTGCATGGATCTGTTATAGTACTGGAGTGAGTTAAGAAACATTTTTCATAGTATTAGAAGAGATTATTCTTCGAGGTTAAATTTGTATGTGGATTATATTTCGTATTGGCATATTTAGATATTGCAAAGAGATGTATTTCTATTGGTGGATTAAATTTCGAGGGCTATAGAGTATGCAAATGGCTAGGAAAGTCGAGTAAGTTGAATTCTCATGTTTGGATCGGGCTATTAGATTTTTTTTATAATTGTTTTGAGATGTCATGATTTCGTATGTCGTAATTCCTTATGTCAAATTTTTGTGAGTAGGCATTCTGAGTGGGAGATTGTTTAGGAGCTCGAGGATGATATGACGGTTGTATTCTTTCAAAGTTTGAGCCTTAGATATGTTAATTTTGAGAACAAAATTGTTTTAATAGGGGGAGAATATAAAGTCCAGTTTCTTTGTGGGCCACCCAACGTGGACCCGACACGTGAGTCAAGGATGGAAGACTCTTGATGGGACTCCTTAAGTCCAGCAAGGAGCGGACTTTGAAGGCCACTGGGACTCTAACAGTGCCTGGATTTGGCTTATAAAAGGCCCATCCTCTCTATTGGCATCACCACTCTTCGATTAATCAACAGTGATCGCATAGTGTTCTCGTTCGATTTTAGCCAAAAGAATTTCACCTTGTCACCATCAATTCAGCCATGATCCAGGCCAAGATTGATCATCCCTTGCTCTTTGCTTTCTTCCTTTCTTCTTTCTTGCTTTTCTGGCCACCACCGGCGATGGCTTGCTACTTGAGGTCGTTGTCATTGCCATCACCAGAGACTGCTGTAGGCTGCCGCTGGTTTGCTCTTTTTCTCTCTCTACTTGAATTGTTTCTTTGTTATTTCTCTCTTTCCTTTGTTCTATGAACCTAGAAGGAGGGTCCTAGATATTTTTATTGTGGATCAAGATTGATCTTAATAGAGGGTCCTAGTATTGCTGCAACCATCTGTTGCGCTAGTTTTACTCCGACCATTACCGAGCACTACTAAACTCTATCATTATGAATCTTTATTGTGTTACTTGTTCCATGATCTGATTTATGTTTAATGATTTGATTAGTTAGATTGGTCAGAGCGGATCGATCTGGATTTTCGAACGCTATTACTTAGTCGATCCTGTCCATCCTGCACCCGACTATTGTCGATCGCCACTGGACTCATAATCGATAACCTCTTATCTTTTGCCTTGATTGGATATATATTTTTTGATCAGATGGATTAAGATTGACTTACGCTGTACTGATTGATTCAAATAATTGAGCGTTGTTATCTAGTTGGCATTGTATATCTTCCTATATGAGTCTCTTTTTACGGTCAACCCTAGTTTTCTATGGGGCTACAATCATCCGACCAAAAAAAAGCCCAGCAAAATTTTATATTCTAGTTTCTCTCTCTTTCTTTTTTTTTTTCTCTTGGTACTTTCTCTTTCTAGCTTGATCCAGAGAAATCTTTGGTTAAGAGGGCTGTTGGATAGTTCTATATGTGTTGGATAGTTTTTTGGTTCTTTAGAAGAAAAATCTTTTAGACAAGAGGACATTGAGCAGGGTTCTGTGCACCCCGGTCTGTAGATTGCAGTATGGGCAGGTGATTAGCCAATCGGGGTTGTCAGTAAAGAGGTAAAAATCCTTGTACACCAACCTGCATGATATAGATATTTTTGTATACACACACACACACACACATATATATATATATGATATACAACTGATTTAGATAAGTAAGAAGCAAGAATAGATTTATGATGGTCTCTATATCTAATCATATTTTGATCGTGTATGCTTGTGATTGATAGTATGATAGATGCATATATGAGTATAACTTACACTTGCATAATCAAACTAATAGATGTGGTGCTCTTGCTAACAATGTTATATTGATTGCCCTGCCACGGGTGGAAAATGTGACCGTGGTTAGTCTAAAGCTGGAACTAAAAAGGAATTAATGTGTGGATGTGAATTGGATTGAATAAACAAGGACTTTGGGCTTATCTCGTTACTATGACAGGCTTTTTCATAGGCTGAAAATGTGATACTTTGGCAAGCCCCATCATAGTCTATAAATGTGAGACTATAGCAGGCCCCGTAATAGGCTAGAAATGTAATACCTTGGCAGGCCCCATCACAGGCAGGTAAATATGACTGAGATTTGACCTAAAATCGAAAAGATAATTGATTTAAATCAAGTTAAAAAGTAATGGAATGACAAGCATTGAAAACACTAATGAAGATTTATGAGATACCGTATGATATATCACTCTTGAGTAGCTAGATCTCTATTGATATTTGATGTATATATTTATATTGATTATTCGAGTATTATTGATAGCTGGTTTGTGATTTCATAATGTGTGTAACGGTTTTTTGCAGTTTTCAAACTTATATTATTATCGTGCTGGTGTGGATGTATGGGGATTCTTACTGGGCTGTGAAGCTCACAACCCATTCCTCTTTGTCTTTTTCAGAGTTGTAGGTTGCATAGTACATGGCCGCAGTTGAGATCACATGTGGAGGGGATGATTTGATAGAGCATCACGGATACTGGTTGGATGATCAATTTTTTCATCTTTATTATTTGGTATGAATTGAGATTATTGTTGATTACAAATATTGAGATTGTATTATATTTTTAGGCCTTGCATATTCTCTAGGGCTCTACCCTAGAGAGTATGCGGCCGTCGCGTGTCAGACTCGGATGTTGGGTTCGGAATGTAACAAATATAATAAAATAAAAATAAATAAAGTTACTGATAAAGTTACATGGTTAAAAGTAACCATGGAATGTACAACAACAATATGCAACAACGCAGTAGAATCTGCAGTAGAATCACCACCACCAACAAATAGCATTGTTATTCTGTAGTAAGTTACCTTGACAAAGAACTATATAAATCATGAATACATTACAGACTCATGATCATTCGCAATGTTTGATTAACTTAGTTCCTGAAGTAACTAAGACTATGATTCAACCAACAACAACAACATTAAAATCTTGATAATTTTTCCATACACAAGCACACACAGAAAGAGAGAGTTGGACTATGCACTAATTGCTTAGAACGTTGATAAAATATTTAATGATCTACAAATAAATGATGGTCCACCAAAGTTTGAGTTCTAAACCATCAATCATGTCCAAACTACTAAAAATGCCCAGCAATCACAAAAACATATGTTCTGGAAATCTCTATCCATGCATCAAGTGGATGCAGAACTGTGGAGTATTAATTTTAACAGTGTAATAAAATGTATGACGGAGTACCCAGAGTTAAAATCACACATTGATCTAAGCATTCTTGAACACATTGTCAAAATTCAGGTAGGTTTTAATACTTACATCATAACAAAAGCTATAAAACATTGTCTCATGTCATCAAAAGAATCTATTTTTGCAACTACTTGATGTGTGTAACTTATAAACCACCAAAACATATGATTCTGAGCTCTAGACATTTTCAATTTTGTAGATCACAATCAACATTTTGAATCTCCAATTTAGATAGAGTACTATTGGTTTTGAATTATTAAACCTTTTAACAAAAATGTAACTTTTAGTGAGTGGCCTAACTTGTTTACTCTAAGTGTGTGTCCGTGGTGTGTAGTCTAATGTAGATAGTGGAGAAGGCTGTAGCAGTAGTGGTGTCAAGAGCGACAATGGTAATGTGGTGATGGTGGTGAAAATGATGGCTGCGACTACAATAATTGTAGTGGTGGAGACAATTGTGGCGACAATGGCAACAATGATAGTAGTGGAGATGACAGTGGCGATAGTGGTAGTGGTGATAATGATGATGGTAGTGATAGTGGCGGTAATGAAGTGTTAGTGGTGGTGATAAAGAAATCAATTACTTATTTTTGAAAACAATGAAAATAAAAATATGTTTTTTAAAAAAATAATAAGATGATTTATGAAAAATAGAAAATGAAAATAATAGTATCATTTTTTTTTTGTTTTGTTTCTATGAGTTTGTTATTAAAAATAAAAATAAGAAATAAAAGCAATATCAGACAAGACCAAAAATCTTTACATATGGTCTATGAAGTTTAAGATGCTTATAAATAAAAATTTACATGATTGGGAGTCTCCTTGCCTATGCATGAAGTCATTTTTTGGGAAGACTTGATGCATAGGATGTCTTCAAAATGTATAACATTTTTGTTTGTAGACCATACAGATCATATCCCGTATTTTATATTTTCATTTTGCAGACCCCTCCTTGAAATCCAGAAAAATCTCCTCTCCATCTTGTATTTGAGAGTACAGCAAGACCGGCCAGATTTGAGGCAAAATTCGATCTGGTCAAATTGGAACATGGGGCATTAAAAATAAGATCTAAACCATCGGGTAAGATACGGTGGTTAAGATCAACTATATCTAATATGCTCATAATCCAAAAATCATGTCTTGTAGATCCCTTGTGCATAAACTCATTCAAAAATGAGCAATAGATCTACTGTGCTAAATAAAAATTGTATGCTTTATAAACTGAGAATCCAAACCATTGATCTTCACCTAGAAATTTAAAACATAGAACTCATATTCCAACTGTTTCAGTTTCCTCTAATACATATACCGATCAAAGTAATGTATCATGCTGTTTAAAACTTCTGTTTTGGATGACAACAAGTACGCATTTTCCAGAACAACTGATTCATGAGCTATAGGCATATTTGATCGATCAAATAACATCCAATGTTTTAAAATTCAGATATTTATTTTACACTAATTCTCAAATTCGACTTCTAGAACTATAAAAAAATTACAGACTCCATTTGCCTAACACAATAAAATCTGATATTAGGCAAGTGAAATGACATGTAGCACTTGTTTTTGCTTTTCTTCAGTTGCTTTTGTAGGCCTTCCAGCAAACTAGAATGCAATGGTGTGATACTAGAAGCAAAAAGTTGTGAAACTTAAGAAGAAAAAAAAACTTAAAAATGATCAGAAATTGATCTTATATATAAGATAAATAGTCTTATTCTAAAATTTAACAAAAGGAAAAGGACAAGCTGGTTAGTTTTGCTTCTAAATTCATAGATTATTAAAGAGGCAGGATATCTATGAATTATGAACCATGCCATATTGTTCAGGAACCCTTGAACCTTCATTGAATGAATATGCAAAAATAACACAAAAACAGATTCAGGAATACTCCATTATAGCCCTGTTCTTTTTCCTTCAATGTATTTTACAATCTTGTATCCGCAATACAGAACTAATACTTGAAAGTTCTATCAAAGAAAGAATTCATGCTTGAAATGTTTTCACATTGATCTCATTGCAAGTACTAGAGAATACCAATCAATGATATAATACACTGACTTTCTGACCGACAAATGGTACAAGTCATGAGCTATGAGCTATTTGTGAGCTCAAGTAGACATAATAAACAAAGGTTTCAGAATAACTACTAGTGTCTGTTTAGACAGCAAGTGGCAGGACAAAGGGCGTGAAAGCACATCTGCACATGTAGTTGCAGCCTGCAACACGTCATCAGCTCATTGCCAGGTTTATTCTTTCCACCATCCAGCTTCATTTAGTTAAAACTGCTGAATAGGTGCATCATCCACTCCACATGCCATATCTAGTGTCACATCTCATAGCACACATCCAGGTTAAAAGGCAGTTTGCTGTTGATGAAATGACATCTGCCTGTGCTGGGGGTGGTTCAGCACAGATGCTATATCGGGTTTAGGGTTGAAGACATCATCCCCATTATGTACCCCCCCAAAAAAAGAAGACAGCATCCCCATTGAGTGCTAGCAATGTTCCGCCAAAAGCCCAGATATGGTAGATAATTGAGATAAGAAAGTCACCGCTGTTGTCACAGGAAACTCGTTCCAAGTGATAGATCATTTAAGTTGGAAAGAATTTGTGAACGGGTAGTTCCAATTTGCTGAGCAATCTCTAGCTGTTCATCCAGTGGTAGCATTTCATAACTGCAATACATACGAAAATTGGATGATTAAGTCATGTTGATTAACAAAGAAATTTTGATAATAGAATAGGCATTATCTTTCTACAGCAAATAACACAACATCAAACATGAACGTTGTTCCCCATATAGGACTTGCTTCTTATTGTCTTAATCTAGAGTTTTTAAATCAGAATCCACATAGAGTTGCTCTGTAGTTTCATGAATGTTAGGTGCTTAATCAACCAGGTAGTTTGTAGCAGGCCTTCAATGTTTTACAGTTATCCCCTCTCTTCCCTAAAGGTTCCATCTTTAGATGTTTCAGCATTAACTCTGAAGATCTGACATCTATCTTATCCAGTCACAGACTTCTCTGAATCCTTAATCAACTATACTTCTAATCCAGGTCGATCCACATACATGTGTGAACAGGGTTGGTTAAGGTTGAAATTCCTAAGAAACAACTAACTGTTTGATTTAGTAGTAAGAATAATGAAATATTTTAATAAGGCAATAACACAGGTAATATTGCAGTTTTCTCTGTGCATTCTTACTATCAGGTGGAATCAATTGTCTATCACTAGCCTTCATCGGCAGAAAAGGAGTCATAGTTATGTAATCGCGCTACATATCTTATATGCTTGACACTCTAGACATCAGTTAGGCCTACTTTTGTTAGCACTATCAGCCAGTTCAGCCACTACTTGACCCTGTCTAAATCAAAAGTCCCACTAGTCTAACCTACCTTGCTGACATCCAATGCCAAACTCTACTGGCAACTGGGAGACCTTGATCGAACTATCCACCGTACTAGTTTCAAAAAGGCTGAATGCCATTGACGATCCACTAAGAATCAAAAGCCTGTTAAGTTTGCTTATTTTATTTTTTGCCATAAAGAGAAGTTTGCATTCATGTTTCCCAATAACACAATTATGTTAGCAGATAGCACTTTCTGTACAAGCCACCAATTTTGTGACTGAAAAGACCAACAATATTTTCCACTTAAAGATATAAGAGTAAGTACAAAACAAGAAATAGTTAAAATATAGGCATATGATAAGCAGATGAAGAGAGCATCTGTAACAAGCTGAATCAATCATACTATAACATGCATTTCATAGTAATGATTGATGAATTACCGATTTCAAACATTTGGGAAACACAGTATGTTGGATCTTCCCCTCAACAGGAGAGATGCAACCACTGGGCTATTGTCTTGTTTCCTTGATCTAGTGATAGTTAGAGGACTGGTTCATGTTAACCTATATTTTGAAGAAGAACGATATGCTGTAGGTCCTCAACTAAGCAAATAGTTGTAATCAAGTTAAGTGTCTATAAAGGCCATAGCTAAAATGCCTTTACGAATACACCAGTGTTACCTTGAATATTCCCGAATTTGGAATAGCAAGACAAACGAATCATACAAATAGCAACACCAAAAAAATAATAGTCATGATTAATTGCTTCTCCCCGACAGCATTTTAAGAGATATGGTTCATGAAACGAAAATATAAAGTGAACTACATACTTTGTAATAGGCATGAAAGACCGAAAACTGTACTTACTGGGAAAGAAGCTCACAATCTACCATATTGTCAGGGCCAGGACGATGTGCCTTTCCATTTGCACGGAACTGTCGGAATGATCTAGGGTTTAGACCACATACATGAGGAACAGCATCTACTAGCTTCCTCTGTAGGGTCTGAAGCCTGCGGAAAGTGAGCTCATCTAGAGGTGCAATGCAACCAATGCTCCCATCTAGTGTGCCGAACAAAAGAGCAAATCGATTGGTTTTGTCAGATCCAGTTGCTGCAGTGGTTCGATCAGCAGAGGTGGGGAGCATCTGCAACCGCAAGAACTTTGTTACATGGGCTCCAGCATGAAATTCTGCCCTACATAGAAGCTTCTGCCCTTTCCAACTTTCCAGCATTTTTGGCGCATAATAGAAGATCTGCATTTAAAGGCAAATTTAAATTACCACGTGGAAAGAGGGCTATCTGATTGATATGGAAAGATCACCATGAGATTATTGTTTTAAAGTATTGTTTTTACTTGCTGCATTATTGCTTGCCTTCTTTGGAGTAAGCAAAAGAATTTGTTGACTCAGTTGTGATTTGAAGTGCAAAATATTGTAGGCTGTACATTACAACAATCTTTTTTTTTTTTTTTTAATTTAAAGACAAGCAATCAGAATCTCACATCAATTTCTAGAACTCCAATTAAAAGTAAAGGCAGGCAACAATCTCAAATACATAAATAATTCAAACTTACACTTGCTTGGAGATATAGAAATACAACAAGGTTCCACATGGATCGAAGAAGCAATGATAATGGCTGACGGTACGGTATTCAGCTGGCATTCATTAGCTTTGATCTTCTAATCAAAATACTACCGATTAATCATTAAATTTCCCAGATAAACAAAATACTGTGAAGACCACTTGCATATTGCTTTGTAGATTGTATGCTCATAAAATAGCCAGTACATGTGAAACACATCTAACATGAGAGGACCACAGCCTATATATTGGGCTATTGCACCCCATAAAGTGGGATAAAATACAGGAGACCACCTAGGGTGGGTACAACCTGCTTAAGATTAGCCAAGTGGGAAATGCTGCCCAATATAATTAAGCAACCGCCCTTCTTTCTATTTCTTGGGGCATAATATCATCAGACATGGAGAGTAAGGATGGATTTTTATCAAAAGCACTGAAGAAACCATTGCTTTAGACTACCAATAGTTCAGACTTGAGTTGAGACACTCTACAAAGTGATATTTTTTCACAACTAAAGGAAGTTCCACTATTACTTAGGTCCTGCTATGTTTGTGCTTAAATACCTCATTCTCTATGACACATTTCAGCCAGAGTTAGCCATACCGTCCCATGTACAGGGGTGGAGAGCCTTCATACCCTTCCTCTTGCTCTTGAGATCCTCTCTCTTGCTGGTCCCCTATCGCCCTGTCTACAAGTTTAAGATATAGGCATATGGCTGGAGGACTAAAGGAGAGGCACCACCTTGAGGTAAAGCTACCTCTCCCTCCATCTGTCTCTCGCACTGTGTTTGTGTATTGTGAAGGATCAGAACTCAATCTAATCTCCATCAACCACAAGATAACATCTTTTAGTTTATTTGAACATATTTTGGTAGCAAGGAAACTGGGTCTGCAACTATGTGAGCTGCTGCGAGCTCAGTAAGTTTGAGATCTGAAGAAATCCATTTGATGTGTCCTATAAAGAGGTTCATTTATAATAGAGGGTTGTAACTTATCAACTCTAGCTTAAGATTAATTGCCAAATACAGGTGCATGACATTTTTTTTAATAAAAAAAATAGTTCCAATTGATCTTATGATTAAGAGATAATCATTCATACTGCAAAAAAAATAGATAATCATGGCTTATAATTATAGGGTCGCATTTAAGAAATTGTTCAAGCCTTGAGACAATTTCATTTGTACTTGTAAAGCCTTTTTTTTTTATAATTTCTCCTTTTTTTATAGCTAAGGTCAACAGACAAATTTGGAGGGAATCAAATGGATTGTTTTCTCAAACTTCTTAGTTAACTAGAGATCAAATGTGCCACTAACTATTCCCTTTAGCATTGATTCCATGACCAAAAACCAAGGTATTTATTCTTTTTCTTATATTTACATTCACTTGTATTATGTTTTTCATCATATTTATAAATTGTATACCTGGTTTTATGCTTTTATGCATATGTAGTAAAAAGTAATAATTGATGCTTTAAGTAAATGATGATTAATAATTGTATTAATATGAAAAGGAAGAGCTGGTAAGGATCAAAGCTTGACTCTTATGTCTGAGACCTCAAGCTACAGATATGACAAGGAGATGATGAGGAGAGGTCACCGCGGTCCACAGGCTAGTCAAGGTGGTGGGCCTAATCAAGCCACCCAGTTGAGTCATTTCAGTGGGCCGACAAGGAAAAGAAGGTGATGCCCCAAACATCCACTCAGAACCAAAAAAAAAAGAGGGAAAGACAATTGCAAATCCATTAGAGAGGGTTGATGAGGAATCGGTTCACTCAAATTTTGAGACTGTTGAGCCCTCAAATGATTGGTTGCCCAGAACATCTAGCGGTACGAGTAGCAATGATCGATTTGGTGGTGAGGGAGATAGCAGTCGATTGGACAGGGTTGTCTGTGACTCAAAGCCATTGGTGTAAGCCCATTCATTGGCAATTCCTATTTCACTCTGTGTCAAGCAGAATGCAAACCACAAGGCTACAAGAATACAACATCATGTAAGGTTCTGGACAAGGCATTGATACAGTTGATGACATGGCACATGGAGAAGGAACCCTAGATATCCTAAGATTCGCCGAATACTTGGGAACATCAACATACACCAAATACTATTCCACACAAATTGTACACATACCTTTCATCTAAGGTATCAAATTCGAGTGGTTATGATCCTCCATAGCCTTACCCATATTACAGGTTATAGTTTGCCGCCTCCATCTTCCTACAATGGGACTGCCAGCCCAATATTAGATTGAGCATCGGTATTAGGGTGGCTATTTGAGTCATACAGATTAGTAGATGAATAGGACACAACATTCACAATCTATATCCTGAAACCACTAGAGAGCAAAAAGAGATTAAACATACAAGTAAAACATAAAAACCCTATATTTGAGTTCTTGCATCTTAAAACTAAAGCCAAAAAAACTCAAAAAAATAAAAAGACAAAATAATCTTTAGTTAAATCTATACCTTACTGGTACCATGGTATGCTAAACCAGCCTGTACCAGCCGGTTCAGCATGTACCGGACCAGTCCGGTCACTAACCGGACCGGATTGCACCGGTATGCCTTCAGTGACCACAGCGTGCGCGCGCTGTAGCCGAAATCCGTCCGAACCAGTGGTACTGGTACGGTACGGCCTGAACCGGTACCAAACCGGTTCGGTAGGCCACCGGTATGCCTACCAGTACTGGTTCGGCAGACATTGACTGGTATACATCTTGCATACCATGTGTCAGTATGGTATTGAAATGTATGGAACCAGTACCTAACGGTACAAGTCATAGAATCAATTTTGGAGACCTTGGTTCTACCATTAAACATTTGTAAACATCAAATAATAAGGATAAATGAGACCTGTAGATCTAGATCGAGTCTCAATTTAGAAAAACTTATTAATTTTTTCACCAATTTCTAGCTCAAGTCTAACCAATCATATCTATCTCTACCTCTAGCAAGAACATTATCCAGCACTTTTTTATGATGCTTAACCAAATCCAACGCAAGGAAATCAAATGCATGAGATAATTATAACTAAAACATGGCAATCTTTATAGAAGATATCCATTCTGACATTAAGATGCAAATGGCAACATGGTAAACAAGTAAAAAACTAATAAGCAAATCATATGAGAATTTTTGTCCAAATCAAGCAAAGCATGATTCATAGAAGTAGGCAGTCACCTGAATGTTTTTCTGATCATCTGAAACTACAAGACTCAATGTACTCCCATCAATCAGAAATTCAGTTGCATAACAATCAAGAGTGCCAAAATCCTTAGCCAGCAAGCTCAATTGAGCACCTTGCTCTTTCCAATTCAGAAAGTATATGCTTTTGTGGATGTCGCCCAAGAGGATAAAGTTTTTGACCTGGAACAATTATAAGTTATAACCTCATTCTTAGAATAAAAGATGTTTTAATTACTTCCTTAGGAATGGAGGTCCTCAACAATAACAAAAAGACAAAACTGATCAATTTTACTCGGGCATCTAACACTTCACAGGTCATTAGCAAATGATTGTTGCTACTCCCAAAGTACAAGCACAAACCGGTATTGACATGCTTGAAAGTTCAGGGCACATACCACAAATATGAGTGGTTGTGAGCCACAGTTATAGACTAAGAATATTCTGATAATAATGCCTAAAAAAATGCCAATATTAGCTTGGCCGGGTAGAAAGTTAACCTTCTAATCAAAAAAATGATCAGCTTAGATGATAGGATCACTTCTTTATCAAATAAATGTCTAAATTAAAGCAACCTAAAATAAACTAAAAAAAGGATCACTCTGCAGCTGAATTGCTCTGACTTTACGATCATGCTGTCCTTAGATGTTCATAGAAAACCAAGTAATAAGAATAAATCAGACTTAATTTGGAAGTCTTCTATAAGTTTAATAATTTTATATTTTCTACCAAACATTATGCCCTGTGACCTCTTCCAGATTACCTACTGTTGTCTATCATCAAAATGAAGAAATCCTCCTGATCAAACTGTCTGTTAGAAGAAAAAGATGTGATAACCATCAAAAGAAAAAAGTAGTTAATTATTATTCTGATACAAAATTTCTGGGAAGAATATCCATTAGATTTTGTCCACATTGTATTACAGGCACCTTATCCCATTTGATTTTTGTTTTTCAAATTATATATTATTTGTAGATGTAGATGACCATGAGAGCATCATTCCTGGTCCTCTTTATATGGGATGCCTGATTTTTTCAATTGATTTGTTGCACTTCAATGCATGATTGAGAAAGTGTCCTAAACTAACGAAAATTCTTTAATATGACTAGTAAAACATAAACCTCATATCTTAGTATGTCTGAAACAGATCTTTCTACAGTTTCCATAAAAGTGTATAAAGGTCAACATATTGCAACATTTTACGTATATTATGGTGGCCCTTAACCAGCCTGAACAGATAAAGTGATATTTTAGCTTTTCTTTCCCCTTCAAAAGGCATATACACTCATCGCCATTACAAAAATGTTCTTGATTACGACCATAGATATAATCAAACAAATAAGAAATTATGTCACGAAATTGTGTATGTCTGTGTTTTTGTCCAATAATACATGCGACGGGTGAGATGTTTTAGGTCTTGGTATGAGGCACCAAACCAATACCTTTCTGGTATGGTACATCGTAATCCCATACGGACACTGGGTACACTATTGAAGCTGGCATAATAGATGGCATAATGTGTCAGCATAGGGGGGTATATCAACTCTCTCAACAGTACTACAACCCACAGTTTTAATACCGCCAAAACAAGGCAGTACAATTGGTATCATACTGTTTAGGCTAAAAATGGGTATCCGGATGCCACCAAGTCACCAAAATAGGTTAAGTTGGGGCATTCCGATTGGATTGGGTCGATACCAGCCGGTACCGACTGGTATAGAAACCTAACCTAGCCAGTGCGATGCATCTACCATGTGTCCTGGCTGAAACTAGTCGATACCACCCACTACCGAGACCGGTTTGACCAGTACCCAAGGCATCCTAACAACTTCAAAATTTTTCTGAAAAAATGTGCAGGAACAAGGGGGCAAACTGGGTGTCATAAGGCGCCCTTAAGCATTTCGTAAGAGGCTTAGCTCTACTGCTAGTTTCTTGACCATTGTATTTTCCTTTTATAACATTATAAAGTACATTTTCTTCACAACTAAGGTTTGCCGTCTCGATACCAAATCCCATACTAGTGCCACATTAGCGCTGTGTTGGTACAATATGGAGTCTTTTCAGTATACCGAATGCCGGTTGCCTCCCGTACTAGGTACTGATACTGAAACGGTATGATACGGGGTGTACCGTCCGGTTCGGCCCAGTATGGCAAACCCTGCATTATACTATATTTGCCATTTTCCACTTCTAAATATTGCTAGTTGATTGATCATTGACCCTTAGTATGCATAGAAATAAAAAAACACTTTTAAAAAAGAAAAAAGTTTCTGGGCATTCTAGTATGGGACCGTTATGAAGCCTTTTACCATAAAAGGTACAGGAAGGAGCAGTATCAGTTCCAGCCAAAACCATTACTAGCCCTGATATTGATATTAAAACCTTGCTGCTACCCTATCAGGCCTATAGAGTACACCCCATATCACCTAGAATGGTAACAACTTAAACTTCATGCCTGTGTGCATGCATATGCATGGGCAAGTCTACTTGTATGCACATGCAAGTTTGCATGCGTAAAATTGCTGAAACAAGTGCTGAAACCTAGATCAGAGATTTCATCTTTATCACTGCTTAAGCCTCCATTCTAATAATGTATATCATTAAACTATTCCAAATTTTACATCCATCTTTTATCTACCTCAGCCTTCACAAGCACAAGTTTGATCCATCATTTGAATTATAGAATCATAAAAAGTCTTGCACCCAACTTTCAAGAAATGAATTAATAATCAATAGCAACCTCAAGTATATAGATAACAAAAAAACTATGCATGACCAAGTCTATAACATAGTTTCACTTGAGTGATTCTCTGAATTGACTTCAAGAAACATACTACTATCTATGCACAGCTGTTAGATATGCTAGTATCATCATGCTACTTTTTTCTCTCCTAGCAGCAAAATTATATATAACCCCAACAATTCTCTATCTAGTATCTCATACCAACAGCATGCAAGCTTAAATGGATTTCCATTCATTCTCGGAAGGTAACATGGAGAATACTTTGAAACTGAGACTTCCAAACACGAAGCTTTACATTTTCCATTTTTTGGGTAAAAAACTAAGCTTTAGATATTTACTTGGAGAAACTTACATGGAAAAACACAACTTTAAAATATTAGTTATAGGCAAGGTAAGATGAACCATCTTGAACATGCCCAATTTGGGGCATACCGAGCCGAACCGGTAGGTTATCGGGACAGTTTGGTGGTTCAGATTGGAAAGAGGGGTGGACCTCCCAAACCGAGCAGAATCGGGCAGTTCTGCTTGGTTCGACCCTGTTTGTCCTGGTTTGGACCTCTTACCCTTTTTCCCTTCCACTCTTCTTTTTTTCTTTCCTTTTTTCTTCGTTTTTTCCTTACTTTACTTTTGTTTTCTCTTCCTTTCTCTTGTTACTTTTTCTTCTTTCTTTCCTTTCTTTTTCTTCTCCCTTCCTTTCTTTCTTTCCTTTGTCTTCTTCTTCCCTTCCTTTCTCTCCTTTCCTTCTTAATAGGAGCTGAGCCAAATTTTGCAACTGTGGATCTGATGGAATGTGCTGTATCCAAATGCCGTACCAGATCATTTCAGCATCCAAAAGAAAATTTACTCATCCTAGAGATAACTCAAAAAGCTCTAATATAATTTGAGGTCTCAAAGAAAATTGACCTTACCTTATTCCGTCATATTAGTTTAAACTAGAAATTGGATCAAGCTAATAAGCCTATAAATTGGGCCATGATCCTAAATTGTGTATCTGAAAATTAACTAGATTGGCCTAGTTCACGCACGACTCAACATCAAATAATTCCACTTATATCTTGACATCAAATAAATCTTGCACTGATGCATAAATAAATTTGGAACCATTAAAGCATTAGAAGCAAACACCCTTAATTATATAACATGACAATCCAATATATGATGGAATTCTACATTCCTTCCAACTCCCTTGAGAAGCCCAATGCAATTATTAGTTCACATATTGTAAATAATAGCTAGTGACAAATAAGGACAGGAAGTTTTTTAAGTAATGCTGCTTCATTTGATTTAGATAATTTTATACATGATTTGTTATATAGTAATGAGATGACAGATTTTTAAAGACAGAATTGATTAGTACATAAATCATTTCCCTAAATTATTGTCTTTAAATTATTCTTCTTGATCAATCATTTCTCCAACTACTTCTCTAAGGAAGTCCACTGACTAAAAAACTTTTGTTGGTCCATAAGCTACCTCACCCCCATAAGGACAGTTAACTGATCCGATCAAAAGAAAGATTCAGAAAAGTTACTACTGGAAAGTCTGTTGTCTGTGATTAGAGATCCATGTTTGTGTATTGGTGTCTTTATGTACATTTATCTTTCCATTTCTTCTTCTTTCCTTCCCTTCTTTCTTTCTATTTTCTTTTTCTTTCTTTACCTGTTTACTTACATTCTTTTCTTCACCCTTCCTTTCTCTCTTTCCTTTTTCTTCTTATTCCCATGATAATATGCAACAATGGTGATAAATGTATCAACCAACCACATTTCTGAATAATCTAGAAAGTATAAATTGTATGGCCATGGGACATAAATACTCACAATGTTCAAGCTCACAACATGTAGAGGAGCATCATAGAATGCAACCCCATTCAGCTCGGAACCAGTCCACTTGTGCAAGGTAATTTTTGGGCCAGATGCTATCAGTAAGTGACCTTGAAGAGCTGCTAAAGCTGAGACAGCTCCCTTCAACTCCTTAGAGTAAACCTCTAAAACCTGCTAAGATGTATTGCAGGGTTGAAAAAAGAAAATTTGTAATGGAGGCCAAAATGGAAATAAAATAAATTGCTAAGCAGCAACTGTTATTTTGACAACAAAAAAAAAAAAAAAATAAATAAATAAGTTATACCAGATTCTGGGAATTCTCAGAATTTTTGCTAAAAGAATACAGCAGCACTCTGCCTCGAGCAGCTACATCCTCCCCTTGCACATAAGCTGTCCCAATGGCCAAAAGACTTTCATTTTCCCTTGTTGTTGTATTCTAAAGTTTACAAGGCAATGAAAAATTAAGAATAAGAACTCTTGCAGTAAAACAAGATCAGTCCAGCATCAAAATCAAACATAAAATATATAATAAGTGGCATCATTTCTTTTCTCTAATTACTCAATATCCTATCTTCCCCAACAACCCCAAAGACACAAATAAGATCTTATGTAGAGAGTCTAGAAACATACAAATAATGTAATCACACGAACAGTAAGAGCATTTTCAGAAGTTTGCATCGGAAGAATAGCCCTTGTTTCCCAATGCCCACCAGATTTCTCTGGCTCCAAAATGCGGACTTCAAATTCATCAACACTGTAAAACTTTTGCAGGTCATCAGAACTGACACTTTCACGATCTGTCTGATGGCCTATATCTTGATCAGCAAGAGAAGAAAGGACTTGATTTAGAGGCCTTACAACCTGCGGAAATAGTGATGAATTGCAGTTGCAACACTCAAGAAGAATATCATAAGCACATGAAAAGAAGATTATTATGAAATTTGAGAAAAATAAATCCACAATGCCAACTGGTTTTGCACTGAGAGAGAGAGAGAGAGAGAGAGAGAGAGAGAGAGAGAGATTGTTTTAGCAGCAACAAAACAATCATATTTACATCAACAATTATTAGAGTCAAGATGGAGCAAACACATGCAGATGTTTTTAAATCGATAAGCATCTGTACAAGATCGTAATAAGAAACTTTCAAATTTGTGAATATTCATATGCTGAGAGTATGTATTCAACACTATGGAGATATTATATGGAAAGACTAACAATAAATCCAATGCATACAATAACACCCTAAATCCATTATATAATGTTTATGGTGCATACAAGAGAGGCCTTAACAAAGATCATATATTTTTTGGGTCAATTTTTTGAGGAAATGAGGCTTGGATGATATGCTTCATCATGTGCTGTAGGTTTGCTGTAAATCTTTTAAAGTAGTGAAGATAAACTCATTATTTTCTCAGTAGGTACTACTAATTAATGCATCTATTATATATAACTAAAATAGAGGTTCAGCTTGTATCAAGCTCTTCATGCCACATGGACACCTGTACCAATAATGTTATTAATATGGTTCTGCTTTTTGGAAAATAAATAGGACTCCAATTTAATATGGTTCTTTATTTTGGACCACATTAATAATGTCATTGGTATAATTCTTCATTTTGGATAATGAGTAGAGCTCTTATTTAATATGGTTCTTTATTTTGGATAGTCTATTATATATCTAAACTAACAATAGTCATTCATCAAACTCCCCACTCACGATGAGAACAGATCAGATTCATCGAAACTTTTTTGCTCTTAATAAGTTTATAAAATCTTAATACCTTGCCTCTTGATAACTAAAATTCTTATTTTTGACACATTATTTAGTGTTATAATATTTGATTTTGATGTCAATAACAACAATTATTTTCATTTGCATCATTTTTTAACTAAATATTTTTTGAAGTTCAATTTTTTTTGCATCAATTTTCTCACAAAAGAAATTGTATAGTTTGAGGAATAATATTTTCACCAAGTGAAAGGTGATTAAAACATATTTTTTTATTATTATCTATTACTATTATTATAGTCATCATAAGAATAATTTAAATACTAAATTAATAAAATAATATATTTTGTAGCAAATAATGGTTGTTATTTGCTCTCATAGCTGATACAAGAGGAAGATAAGCCTATAATGATCACTAATTAAAAGATATCTATTACAAGAAAGTATTACAAGTATAATTGATCCTTGAGAACAAGGTCTGCCGAATCGGGCCGAACTACCCGATTCAGGCAGTAATTCGGCCTGGTTCAGGCAGTGCCGAACCAACCTGGTGAAAAACCGGATCGGTTCACCTAATATATTCTATTCCAACCCCATACCGTCCAGAACCTCTACCGAGCCGGCCAAAACCGACCGAAATCGACCGGCAAGTGTCCGAACCAGCTGGAACAGGCCAGAACCAGTCGATTCGGTGCAGATTTGGTGCAGACTCAGTGCGAACCAGCCGGTTCGTAACCAGTCAACCCAGTTTCGAATCGGGTTGACACTGTGGACTGCACTTGAGGCTTTTTAAAGCATTAGGTGGCTGTTGGGAAGGCCTTCCCAACAACATTTTGAAACCGGCGACTCACTTTGCCGCTTCCGCTTCGCAAATACTCCAAATACTCCAATTACAACATCAATTCAAGCTATTAGAGGGAACATCCAAGGCTAAACAAGGTGGGCTATCCCGTCGACTCGATCAGGAGGGCGACACATCCTTCCAGCATAGCCAAGTAGAGAGGGACACGAAGGGTAAGAAAGCAGCTGCCCAGCACACAAAAAAGAAAAATAAAAGGCACCTGCAGCCTCAATGGAGAATGTCGAGTAGTCAGTACACTTAGATTCAAAGACCAGGAGCAGTAGTGAAGACAATTCTGGTGGTCATAGATCTACCAACTAGAGAGAGACTGGAGGACAAGAGAACTATTTATTACACAGCCGTAGCGCGGTCTTCGATACCGGTGAGTCTCAGTTTATGCATGCTACACAGGATAAGGATCACGGTGTACGATTTGATAGAGCCCGCGATGATATAATTGCATATAGAAGACGGACTCCTCGAGGTCATTCAGGAGGATATGATGCAATTGCAGATGACATCACATGTGGAGTAGGATCCATAGATGTATCAAATTTCGAGTCGTATACTAGGTCCTATTACCCGCAGCCACAAGCAGTCTAACCCACAAGCAGCTCGAAGCATCTTACCAGTCAAATTTTGCTAACAACATATTCGGATGGGCCCCACCACGGCTGTATTATGAGAATAATTCGGCGCACATTCCTTATGGGATGAACATACAAGACTATAACGCCACTTGGTTAGAAGGGTAGGCTGATATGCCTCTTGACTATATTGATGATCCTGATATCTATAGGAGACATCAACACTCGACCCGATTTTACATATCGGTATGTATGTTGGACTTTAAATATATGTAATTGATTATATTATTTTTAAATTTTTACATCATTACTTGACTTGAGAATATTTTATATTGTTCATTTTATGATTTATATCATTTTAAAGCAATAATATGCATCATCTAGGTTAAAACCGGAATCATAGAAACATTAAATTAGACTTAAATTATTGAAAAAGTTTAAAAAATAGTGATTACCAATTAAATATTTTTGAAAACTCCAAAAAAAATGGATGCCGGTCCATAACCTGGCACACCCTACCATACCAGTTCGGTACGATACGGAACCTGTCCAAATCGTACCAGGCGCTAACCGGTATGGGTCCCGACACCAATTCGGCGGACTTTGCTTGAGAATATTATCCAACTTAAATAAATCAGTATTATACTTATCCAAACTGATATTACTATATTAGTTTAGATATTTGATGGGAGTTTTTGCTCAACCATCACTAAAGTTCTTTGCTTAATGTGTAACAGAAATTAGGCTATTAAAACCTTCTATTTATTATAATTTATTACATTATTATATTGCATTTCAAGAATGGTTGGAAAAAGAGAAAAAATCATGCCCCACAACACGCAAAGCTAGTATTCTAACAAGTTTATAGTAAGTTGAACAGTTTTCTATGTTGTGTTATATCTATTGGCATATAAGTCTTCTGACATTGCACATAAGATAGCTTAAAGGGTAGACTTTGAAGGCATGCATTTTGTCTAGAAAAAAGCACTTGAATCGAAACAAACAATATCCACATGGAAATCAACAATTTTTAGTAACCTAGTGAGAATATTCTGTGGATTTCAATATTTATAAATTAGTAAATAAAATGTTATAGTCATGTCTATGCAAGGAAAATATACTAAGAAAGAAAAGAAAAAAAAGTGAATTAGATTTACTAATATTTAATGATGTGAAATGAAAATTTACTAAGTCGAGCTCTCCACTCACCATGTGGATGCCCGTATTAGTAAATATTGTACGCTTCTCTATTTTGGATAATAAGTAGGACTCTTATAACTAACACAAGAGGAAGATAATCCTATAATGATCACTTATTAACAGATATCTATTATAAGTGAGTATTATATTATCTATTCCTGATAAGTGAGTATAAATGATAGATAATGGGGAGGAAAGTTCTCCAAGATTTTATTATGCATAATTTTAATCATATGCATATATTACATCCATATATTTTATCATATATGGGGCCATGAACTTATTTGTCAAACTTCAAAAGTCCAAAGACCAAAATCTACAAGGAGAGAAGCAGGAAGAATGCTACTACAACATCCAGCAAATTGTAGAACATAGCAAGGTAGCCAACACCAAGTGAGAAGCGGGAGGAGGGAAGCAGACTAGAGGCAAAAATTTAGGAAACAAGGTGAAAGAATGGCTAAATGAAAAGGAGGTATACTGATCATTGAAACCACCACTACCACTTGTCATTATTGGCTGACCTGGTGGTACCCGTCGATCAGCCCACTAGCAACTAGCAGGTTGCTGGAAGCCCTCGCTACCCTCCCACATATCCCTTATGGGGCTTAAATAAAGAAGACAAATCAAAAAATAAACCCTTAAAAGAGGTAAAGTTCAACTCAACCAAATTACGCGCCTCGGAAGTGCCAATGCACCTAGGTGGCCACTTTAACAACTTTGATCCTGATAAAATATAAATATTGGATTTCATGAGATATTTGTTATACCTAAAACTATGGTACACCGTACCGGCCTGAACCGAAAAGTACGGGGCATACCATATTCAAGAAATGCTGAACCAGCCCGTACCGGCCGGTACCGGCTCTGACCAATTCGGATCGGCATTAAAAACCGGCACTTGCCCGTACCGGTTCCAAATTTCTTTGGCTTTTGGATTCGTGAACCAGGCCGAACTAGTGGTACCAATCCGAACCGGTACCGGTGCCAACCGGTACGCCTATCGGTACCGGTTCAGCGATCCTTGACCGTACCGTACTAGTTCGGCACTGGTACCCAATATGGGTGGCGACGCCAAAAAGATTTCATATCATACTATACTGACACTGTGCTAGTGTGGCATCGATGTGGGGTTTGGTACCGAAACAGCGAACCTTGCCTAAAACCCATTTTGGTGTCTTATCAAACATTTGGATTTACAAGACCTAATAAAACCATCTTTTTCAAAATTTATACTCTCCTCAAACCTACTAAACAAACAACCCCTTAATGCACATGGCAATGCAAGAATGACTTCATTAACAAAGTAGCTTGTGAAACGTTTATTCACATCAAGGACAATCTAAAATCTTGTCTAGATATAATACTGTGCAGATGATGTTTATAAAGTAATCAGATATAACATAGGGGCTATTGCTTGGTGCAATGGTAAGGGCTTGGGCTAATAGGTGTAATGGCACAGGATCAAGTCGTTGGGCAGCCACTTTATGTAACAAAAAATGTCAAATGTTAAATCCATCCCCTGTTCGCCCCTCACAGGACCCCGGATTCTTGGGAACATATTAGGGTAATGTAGCTTTAATCAGATACAACATTTTTTTAGCACTATCAACTAGATAATAGTAAGACATTTTTTTGGAAAGAACATTAAAGACAATTTGATAAAGAAGAATAGAATATTTGTATTTAAATTAATAAACAGATTTCAGTAGTTGCTAAATTAAATAGTCCAGAGACCTCATAGTAAGCAATGCATCATTACGAAGTTATCTGAGATGTAGAATCACTTACAGGAACAGATATGATAAGTGGGTATAGATTCTTTTCAGCAAAGTAAGTGACTTGATGCGGGGTGCCCCTCAAAGGAACCTGACCATGATGTGAAAGACAGGAGTATGAATTTTGCCAAGCCCTTGCTGTAAAAATGTCTATGCTAGTGTAGTAAAAAAATAAGAGCTCACCTTTTGAACTGGCCAATAGCTATCATAATTAAATACAGATGGCAGCTGACAAATTTTCAAATAACCCTATAGCAAGAAAGTTTCTTTTAGGTCAATTTTCTGTCACTTGTCTTCCTGAGAAAAGAATATACTAAGAAAGTTCAGAGGCACGGTGTTACAATAGTTACCTGAGACGTAACATATATGAGACCGTGATTGCAATTCACATTGTGTAGAACAGTAAAAGCCACTATGGATCCATCACAGAGCTACAATAAGATTTAAATATTAAAATTGTTAGAAAAACAGAGACTAGCTATAATGTCAAAAGCCAGGGAAGAAAACCTTAAATGACACAGATTTAATTATCACTCAGGTCAAGATCTAAACTACAAGTTGTGCACAGGGTAAATTGTCAATAAATCATAATGAAGAACTCTATCCAGAAGGATCTTTTGAAACATACAAGGATTTGCATCTGATTTCAGAACTAAAATATAAATGTCTTTAGTTTTCAAAGTCACATCTATTAATTGTGTAAATTCTGGGGTAATGGTTATTACAGTTTACGTAACCTTTTACCAAAATCTGCAACCAATATGAATTTAGCACAAATTGAACTCCACGATCACTGTTGTTTACAGGAAACATGTAGTGCACCCATAAGAACAGTAAATCTACACATCTAGCTAAAAGAGTATGCTAAGCTACAAGATGATCACAGCTGTAAGTCAAGAAGGTTATACTGAAAGATTAAAATGATTTTCTCGACCAGTTGTCAACCCTCTGAAATGAATTTCTAGCTAAGCGATTTTACGCAAGCGTAATATGAAACCTATGTTGCCTCCTGGCGAGTGGGGACAGCAACCTTTTTGTCACAAGTTAAGCACAGGTAACTAAGGAAAAACTTTTCAGGTCCTCTCTGACATGGAAAAGATCCAGTTGAGGAGGAATGATGACAAGGAATGGTGGAGCGATTTGACATTCAACCATAAGCCACAACTATATGCTAAAGTCATACTGAAAATAAAGTGAAGACAGCAAATGTGCACCTGCAGACACTAACACACATACAAATATGATCAATTAATGTATATATGCTTGTATGACCTAACATATGGTGCCTGCTCCTGCTAGAAAATGCAATTTTTACTACCAATCTACTTTCTTAAGAGTTTTAGTACTTGGGAAGTTTGTATAAATGAGTGCATGAAAGCACATAGTAAAAACACCAACATAAGACATTATTACACCAAAAGCTGGAGCCAGTAGGGTGCTTACTATTCCTAATGGATGGACCGAGCCTATTCGAGAGTTTTAAGACATAATATTACACCAAAGCTGATGCAATCACTACAGAAAAAAAATCTGCAGCAAGTGAAAACACCAACATAAGCATTGTATAATAGCTTTGCAATACAACATATTGGGAGTAAAAGTGACCCGGCTCTAGTCAGAGCAATTCATTGCAAAATGCTGCGTATATATGTGTTGCTAAATATATAGGTGTACAGATATGTCTACGTGCATTGCTATGTATTTCTGAGCTTGCAATTGGGGTTATAGTATATTTCAAATGGTTTGATAATCCTAAAGCATAATCAACATGGTTATGTCCCAGCACCAAAATTCTAACTGCAGAATCAATCAATTATTCACAGATATCAGCAAGAAAAATTAAATAAAATACCAAAATCAGAAGTTTTGAGAACATCCAACATATGCATCATTTGACTGTAAACTAAAAAAGCTTTCATATAATAAAACATGGTTCATTATAGTCCATGTTTCTTCCAAATGAACTCGATTTTGGCAATTCTATTGCACATACAAAACAATTATTAAAAAACCTTTTAAAATCATAGGAAGTATACGATGCAAACATGAACATGCTAAGCATCTCAATTATTCAAATATAACATTTGGCATAAAAATACAACAGCCTGACTTTATAGTAAGTACACCTGTGGATGGACCCGAAGTCGTTCCCTGCAGACCATAAACCATGCCGGTCTTGACCCAGTAAGGAACAAACCTTGATATCCCCCTACATTCTTGAACATTGTTATTCTTGGTCGCATAACACTATCTGGAGATTCTTCACGTGCAGTAATGTCTAGGGAAACACGAACAAATCTCAAATTTCTAAGCCTTGAAGTGCTTATGTTACTTATATCAATGGCATTATGAGGAGAAACTACATCCTCAACTTTTGCTGCATGTTCTGGGCCCTCATATATGTAAGCATGATAACAGAGCATTGTCCCATCATTTAATATCGCAAAAAGAAATGGTCGACTATATTGACTTGACCACTGGTGCATAGCCAATTCAACTATCTTCATGTTTTCTGGGGTTTCCTTCTTTGCTTGAACTTTTGCCCCCTCAGACATTTTTTCCTTGTTTACCTGAGTAGATATGGTTGGTTCCAGAATATATGCATCCACAAGATGGGACTTTCCAGAAATAAAATTTTCCACAGAGAAAACACATTTAAAAGTAGGCACATCAAAAATATCAAGCCTACCATTGTCATAACAGACCAGACAATATACATCACCCTGATCATGATATGATCCATCATTCCCATCAATGGTCTCAGCAATTCCGGTAGAAAGCCATGCATCAGTACTTGTCTTACGGAGCCATGGTTCTGGTCCTTTGTCATGATAAAGTGTACATGTAGATATTGACTTTGTTGAGTTTGCAAATATAGCTGGGACACTGACAGAGACAGTGCAAGCAGAAGGATCTACAGAACAATAATGCAGAAAATAAAATATTGCAAAAAACTCAAAAACTAAGAATTAAAAGGAAACAAATATTAAAAAAATATAAAGAATTAGGAGGAAAAGCACAAGTTAGTAGAGAACTAAGATATGTCATTAGGAAATATCTGACTAGCGCACATAAGATAAGCATCCGAGTAAAAGAGATTAAAATGATTTCGGGAATGAAAACAAACTGTAGCACTTGAAACAAAGAAATAACAGATGCAGATAGGATCTGATAATGGCATCCTCTATTGATCTGAGATCATGCAGACCTGGCAATAAACAATAAGGAGAATCTATTTCCCAACGAGATGGTATGACTGGTACCATACAAAGTTTCGACATTAAATTGGTATGTACAAGAGTTGGGACGCTGAACCCTATTTACCTATTTGTACCGGCAATACTAGTATGTACCTTACCAACCTTACTGGTGCATAACAACAGTTTTTAATTTTTTTGAAGTTGTTAGTTTCAGTAATGAACCATCAGCACCAATACTGTACCATCCCTTATGGAATATATATATATATATCTTTCTCTTTTCCTAGGAAGACTGGCTTAACCAATTTCTCTTACATTTATGAGAGAAAAATAGATACCCTACTTATTTTATAATAGGCTAATAGTATAACACAAGGTCCGCAAAACCGGTACAAAAAACTGTACCACTATGTGACTGGTTCGATAAGACACATATGACGTACCAACATAGGCTTCCAGCATTTTTTCTCGTTCTCGGGCATGGTACGACATGAAACCATTTCTCATTCTCAGGCATAGTACCGCATGAAACCAGGAAATACAGGTCAATACAGGGTGGTACGGGGCAGTTCTGCTCAATTCAAACTAATGTGGACTGATTCGGCTCATATACCACACTGAACCTCGGTATTGCACCGATAAGATACCAATGTGGTCCAGGGAAGTACGAGTTGATATGGCAGATCTTGGTATAACACCTCCAAGTATCAGTTATTTAAGCAGAATGGTTAGCTAAAGTGTTTGGATTTGCTTATTTATTATAAAGAGATTCCTAAATATTTAATGTATGAACTATGGACCATTTGTGATAAATACTACTCTTGTTTTTGAACTTAACTGAAGGCAAAACAATGCATCCATAAGAACAAAACAAGGAAAAGTTTTAATTAAGATGAAAATTAATATTTTATTCAAATGAAATGACATTAAATATAAAGGATTGAAAAAAATTCATGAAAGAACATATTAAATTCAGCAATAATACCTCCAACAAGTAGCTGAATACTTCCGTCAGTCATTTTTAGTAATATAAAGGGATCAGCTATAGAAACAGATGCTACCGCAGATAACTCTGAGTTGGTAGTTGAGTCAGAATTATGCCCACCAAAGTTCAACTCTTGGGTCATGTATGAACCATCGAGGATACGGGCACCATGTGCAAAAATCTGCACAACTCGACGCCTGGCAAAAACTTATATGACTTATAAAAAAGGAAAGGAACACTCACATGCACAAGTAGCATTAATTTACCCATCTGATCACAAAATATTTTGACAGGATATGATCATTTTATGGCAAGAAAAATGACATGTTTACTGACAAAATACTTGCTCATCACCTGGTATTCTCAATATCAATTTAAAGGCTACCAAGACTTAAGTCAATTTTTCAGCTTATTTGCATCAATAGAATCAATACACGAAAAACAAAACCCGATGGCACACCTTCTTTCCTTATTTTAGAACACAAATCTTTTCCATAAAATCAAATAGAAATAGGATAGAAATTGCAAATGCTTCCCCTCTATACAGCAATGCGCACTATAAAAAGCACAAAAAGATTTTACCAGTACAGTGATATGAATCACATAAAATCCCCAAATAATACAAACTACAAGACCATCTCAATATTTAATCATAGCAGGAAAACCAAGCCCCTACAGTTCCTAGGCCAATTGTAACATCATCTTGGAGACAATTAGGTCTTCATCAATTTATCATACAGCATAATATTGATAAGTCTTATCTAACATAAATATTGCCAAATTGATCCTTACTATTTTACCACATAACCATGCCCATGCCTTCTTTACAAGCCATCATAGCTATTAGAAGGTAAAATTTCTTGCACATCTCAGCATTCCAAAAGCACTTAAATATTTTCCCACCCACTTCCCCATAAGTAACGTCGTTTTCATTCTTCTCTTCTTTTGTGACACAAGAACACACGTGAACGTATAAGACTCACAAAAGAAACATCTGCAGAATAAACATCTCAAAGTGATATGGTCAAAATCATAAATCTTATGCAACATAAAAGTATTGAAAATGAGGGAACAAAATTGATAGCTGCTAGATACTGAAAAGTGATTATTTCTAAAATTTTCTTGTCTAATGTTTCCATTTATTTTACTGTGTCACAAATTTTCATGTTGATTTTTGAAATATATGGCAGATTATTAACTTATTCCTTTTATCCTTATAAATGAACTTTGTTCTACCAAACTACTTTCAAACCCTAACTAAGAGATTATTACTTCTGAAAACCTCAAACTGCCGAAATTGGTTTTAAATGATATTGAGAAATATGCTATTGAGAAATTTGCAGTTCTTATTGGTTATACTATGTACGTATGTATGTATGTATGAACAGATATGCATGACTTGTTACAAAAATGCATTCCAAATTAAAGATTCATAGTTTGATAAAATAGAGGAGAAAATCCCAGTGTTTCTCTACTAATATGGAATTTTATTCTCTTAAAAAAATACTTTTTGTAATTTTTATAATAGCGCCCAACACTATCCTTGTTATTCTCCAAAGCACAACATTGTAAAATCCCAAGTATGAAATGCTCGTGGTTTGTTTGGTTGGTAGTCAAGTTTATGGTATTTGGAATTTTGGATGGTATCCAAGTTAAAAGAATATGGGGTTTGCAAAGATAGATACCTAACAAGGAGATCACATGAGATCCCCAAGGTCAAGGAGATTATAAGGTCTATAGATTGGAAGTAATTGCCACATGGAGAAGGGAGTTTAAATGTGGTCATGGAAATTTGCAGTGCTGTACACAAGACATTTACCAACTATGAGGTTCCCCACTATATTCTAGGTTGGGTCGAATAGGATATTGCATTAGGTTCCGTTTGGCAGAGCTGTTGGCAGTAGAGCTTTCAGAAGTAGAGCTCTTATAAAAAGTTATTTGCTATTTGGTAAGTACATTTTTAAAGTGTTGTGAGACTTTAATATGTATTTGGTAAACAAACTGAGAAAGTACTTTTGGTATGTCAAAATGACCATAAAGGACATTGCATAATATTATACAATAAAGTATAATAAAATATAATATGCATCAATACATAAATATATAATATAGTATAATATTACTATAATGTAATATAATATTATTATAATATAGTAATATAATAATATAGTAATATAATATTGTATACTATAGTATAATAATATGACATAATTTGATATTATAAAACATAATATATCAATGTATTATGATATAATATAATATAATATTTATAGTATAATACAATAATAAAAGTATAAAATATTATAATTATTATCATTATATATTAATATGATCATTTTCTATAATTATTATATTTTATCATGGGTATTTTGGTCCAAAAAGAAACAAAATTTATAACTCAAAATAGTTTTCCAACAGGGCCTCAAAGTGCTTTTCTGGAAAAGCTCCAAAATGGAGCTTCTCCCAGAAAGCTAAAACAGCTTTCTGATTTTTTTACCAAACACTCCTATTCCATCTAAAAGTATTTTTGGAGGGCCAGAAAGTGCATTCTGGCCCTCCAAAAGCTCTGCCAAACAGGGCCTTAGCGAAGTTAGGCCTGAGCCACCTCACAACTTCACTATCATACTAGTCAAATTGCACATGCTACCCAACACCTTTAACGAACATGGAGCAAATTCAAGCATGAAATGAATGGTAAGCAGGCATATTCCATTTGTTCATGCACTATACATGACTGCAACATGCGAGCAGCTACAGTTTGTTGTGAATCACCTCACAGATGGATTCCAACATTATTCCACTACTACAACTTGCCACTCAGCTTACAAATGAAATAGTCAACCATAGAGCAAGAGGGAAGGGTTGAAAAGGGAAACAAACAAACAAACATATGATTCCTTGAAAAAGAAAAAGAAACTAATCATAAAATAAAGTCACCTTCCAAATAAGTTTCCTGCAGAAATTGTACTTCCTTTATAATAATCCACAGTTTCCGTAACCTCTCCCAGATCATCAGCTGTTTCAAGAACCTAGATTTCAAAAAATGTTTACTGTAGTTATCATTCAGCTAACACTAAAATTGAGAGTTCAAGAGAAATACTAGGCAAATGATCATAAGGGAAAAAATGAAGATTGAATACTTTATGATTTCCACAAAATACTTTTAGAGGCATTCCTGTAGGTATCTGTCTACATACCTTCAAAAGAACAATATTCCACAGAATCTTGATACATTTGCCATTGTAAGTTGAAACAAAGAAGTACTTGCATATTAATTTCTTCTAATGCTTGATGTAAACTAGATATCAAAATCATCTATTATATACTGTATAAATGTGTGTAAATTAATTGATTATATAAAATATTCATATTAGGAAATAAAGACACTCAAACCAAGGTTAGATATGCGCTTTGCAAAGAGAAAAGGCCAAAATAGTTGAGAGTTGTAACCAATGTTACATCCGTAATTGTTCATTTAAACCTTTCAAAGAGTTTTTGTTATGAGGTTTATTTGAACCAAGAAATGCTGAACCAGCCCATACCGAACCAGTACCGGCTCTAACCGTCCCGATTCGGTGTTAAAAATCGGTACCGGCCCATACCGGTCGGTACCGACCCGAACCGGCTAATCATACCAGCCTGTACCGGTTTCAAATTTTTTGAGAGCTTTTGGATGCATTAACCAAGCCAAACCAGTGGTATCGTTTGATACTGGTCCGAACCAGTGTCGAACTGGTACCGGCGCCCACCGGTACATCGGTATGGCCGATACGGCAGACCTTTTTGAACCCGATGTCAAACGATGGGCAATACATAAAACATAGACAATGACTTGTCATAATTTGTTGATTTCAGAATAGATATATAAATAAAATTCTAATCTAGATATGTATTTGGATATTATCGTATACAACATGGTCTGCCGAACCGGTATCGGTAGGCATACTAGTGGCCTACCGCGGTACCGGACCAGACTGATATGGGGTCGGAACCGTTTTTTCGCTGCGGTACCGGACCAGTCCGGTCCCCGGAGGGGTCAGAACCGTTTTTTCCCCATGGTACCGGACCGGTTTGATATGGGGTCAGAACCGTTTTTCGCTGCGGTGCCGTACCGGTCAGGGACCGGACCGGTCCGGTACGTGCTGAACAGGCCCGAATGGGCCGATTCAGCATACTATGATATAGAGTATTTTGTACAAAGACTAAGATCTGGAAGAGAATTTTGAAAAACAGGTCTGGCCGTATCTACATACTACAATGAGAAACCAAAGAATTTAGAATTTTGAAAATATTCTGTCAATTTCTTCCTACGACTATTGCATCTGGTCAAGACATCTGTATAATGAACAAGGCAATGCCTTTCTTGAACTCTGTATTTGTCCATGATCCCAACCGATGTCACGCTCTGGGTCCTTTTTCCTCGATTGTTTCATTTCTGCAAATTTATCAAGCATATCAGATTATTAATTATTATAAAATTTTATTATGATGAAAAAATATTTTCTACTTCAAAAAATACTTCAAACTTATCTAATACATAGTACTAATTTTTCATATTTTTTTAAATTATTTATATATTTTTAATAATTTTTAAATTTAAAAATATGGTTAAAAATCATAAATTCAAAAAAAATATTTTCTACTTCAAAAAATACTTTTGAATTATGTTATACGTGCTACTATTTTTTATAGTTTCTATTACTGATAAATTTTTAATTGTTATTTAAAATAAAAAATATTATTTAATATAAATATTTTAAAAAATTAATTTGAGCTCAGATCCATGTAGAACCCAATTATGGATGCTACATATATTTTTCCAAGTCCATGGGCATGCATCAAAGGCTATTTATTTTTATTTTTTAAAAATTTAAACCTATAATACTATGCGCAAGATCGCGTCAAAACTTGAATAAATGGACACCTAATTTAGTTGGAGAGTAGCTTGCATGCCC
Organism: Phoenix dactylifera; assembly: GCF_051530095.1. NCBI lineage: Eukaryota > Viridiplantae > Streptophyta > Magnoliopsida > Arecales > Arecaceae > Phoenix > Phoenix dactylifera. The sequence continues at coordinate 2,254,361 of NC_143192.1, read as the reverse complement.
CTAATTAAGCTTTTAATTTTACAGACATTATTTTATTTTATTTTATTTTTCATCCAAAAATATTTTTTATATTTAAAAAATTATATATAATCCAAAAATTAAAAATTTTAGTGAGATTGTGTAGATCATGCATAAATCTGTAACATATCATGAAATCATGCCAAAATCAAAAATTTTGGCACGATCTCCACTTATTTTGAAAATTCTCGGCATTTTCAACGTTGAAAAAAAGAGAAAATGAGCTAGGGGAGGAGAATCATAGCTTGTTTTGGGTTGGATCCTCAAATCGTGCAAATCAACGCCTTTTTTGCCTGGGGGATTGAGAAAATTGTGAAGGAACGCCTGAGAAGCTTGCCTTCCCACCACTTTAAAACAAAAGGGAAAGGGGGAAACGATGCGGTCTGGTGCGAACTGAGCGCTTCGCACTGGTTTCCGAGTGATTCAGGACTGGTTCCGAATCCCACCGTCGAACCGAGCCAATCCCACATTGGTTTGGCTTGGTATAGCCCAAACCGAGCGATTTGAGCTGGTTCGGCAAACTCTGATGCTGATGTCTACATGCAGCATAGACACCTTACGAGGAACAATATATTGATACATATTTTGCGGTTCAAATCGATTTGATATATGTATTTTCAAGATCAAAATAATGCATTATATTAATTATATCACAATTGCATTCATTAAGCAACATATGGTCAATAAGGACCAATATGACATAAAATAATATCAAAATACCCTTGAAATCATAATTTAAACAACCATAAACCTTAAAGTAATCCTCAAGTAAAAAAAATGAAACAACAAAAGATAAAAAATAAGGTATAGGTATTGAACTGGCATGCCAAACTGTACCAAGTGTCCGTACGATACAATTCAATACTATCATACTGGTCACCAACCAATATGATAATCAGCAGCAAAACATCAATCTTGATTTGAATTATCAATGAGGCCATATGAGGACCCATGGCCAAAAGGTAAATATGAACCTCGAAGATATACGTGCCACAATCCAATTTACCAATCAAAACATTTTCGTGATCTAATAGACATTGGTAGCAAGGATTAATTAGAGTTCAAGGTACAAGTGACCCGTTGCAAGAAAAAAAACGAGATGATGCGATATAAAATGTGCTTGTTCATTACATAATGTCTTCTTCCTTATTAGAAGATTTTAATTTTCTTGGAATTTTAATCGTCGAAATATTCCAATGAACCTTCACCTAAATTTTTGAAGAATTATTTGACATTATTTTGTAAAAAATTTATTGAACAAGTGAAGTGCTAACCCTTTTAAGTATGCTATTTCTCAGACTTCACTTATGGGATCTCATAATAGAATGGTTTCTCCAAAACTTCAATTGAAATTTCCAATAGAAATTTAATTTGTCGGTTACATGGTCACGCTTATTTGCGGTGGAAACTTAAAATTCTTTTAACAATGTAGAAGTTAATTAGTTTAGCACATAGACACCACTTAATGTTCTATTTAATATTTCAAGTGTAATTCAGAGAGGGATACAATAGAACTTTTTCAAATTGGTGTTTAGAAGTTGCTTTCCACCTAATGATTACTAAAGCAACAATAGAAACATAGTAGTTCACTTTTTTTTATTTTTAAGTTATAGATATATGTAACTTAGGATGTGCTCAAAAACATCTTATTTTCAATAATGCATCAATATGTAAATAAAAAGGAGATCATTATGATAATCAAACTTGGATTAACATTACAGCAATGCGTGAATGATAGAAATGAAACCTTAACCAAACATATGAGGCCCCTTTTTGTAACTCTTATGTTAACATAAGCATAGCACATATTACTGGAAGCACAAAAATCCAAGACTCGTTATACAGCACTCTTGCTAAAATCATGTTGGATCAAAGAAAATTTCAGTTTTGACTTTCGCTTGGCTAAACTAGATTCCGCTTCGCAAATTTCACCAGTTTTAGTTTAAGTTCAAGAGTTCTATCTGAAAAACAATAAAAATAAAGAAATGAAATAAAGAAAAATCAATTATTGTAATAACTGGAACCTTTTGGATTGCTTATGTATAGTTTTGATGATGTGATAACTTCTAAAACTATCAAAATTTGGTGAAGAAGAAAATTTAGTCTAAAAAAATTACAAATATGAAAAATTAATAAAACTTGTGCCTAAAAGAAAAGTATCAGATACCATTTTGAAATTATAGTGTCATTTGGTATGAACTTTAGACTAGATGTACACATTCATGTTAAAATAATTAACATGTTTAAACTAATATGGAAAGGAGACCTCATTTGTAAAACTCGGTCTATCTCAATACCAAATAAATTGCAAACTCTGAAATATTTCTTAATTTTTACAATGCAAAGTAATTTCAACAAAATGTACAAAAATAGGTACTGTATCATTTATATTTGTAGCAGACCAAAACCAAGTTGCTTTTACATCTATTCAAAACCAAGAAAATTTTATATCAATTTTAATAAATTAATTTCAAATATTCACTTTTTCACTTACTATAAAGCTATTGCCAAAAAAATCCAGAAACACTTTTATACAACACGCTTAAGCCTTATATGAGCTCATTCTGGCAAAGTTGATCAATTGTGGCTGCTACAATAGCAAAACTGGAGTTAGAACTGGTAAATTTTAGCCAAGATTGGGCAAAATCGCCCAAACTCAAGTACTTTCAGTTCTGTTCAATCAAAACCATTTTGCTTAGGCCAAAGAATTTCAGTTCCAGTTTGAGTGCAAGCTTAGGAAGTTGATAATGGCAGGCCCACGAAAAGAAGGCCATATAAGGAGTGTAGAGAGAGCCATTTTATTTCTTTGGATATTAAAGTAATTGAGCACAATGGTTAAAGATTGTTTACAATGGGATTTAAGTACAGGAACGCACTGGTCTCTAATAGTTGTACTGTACCATATTGCTTAGGTATTGTACCAGTATGCCCCTCAATACCGTGCCATACTGACACATAGTACATCACATCATTTTTTTTGTGCCAACACCATGAGGTGTACTGTCTGTTAGTGCGACATTATACCATATAGATCCATACCACTTGGTTAAGACATAAGTTGGACTAATGGGAGTACCGATAATGGTTCTTTAACCGTTGGCTAAATTCTAATTAGCATTTAAAAAATTCATCTCCCATGAGCAGCATATCAAAAATATTTGAAATCTCAGATCAACTGAAAGCAAGAATGACAGTATAAGAGACTGAGATCATAATATCACTAGATGATATAACAATGCACGATGAGTTTCTAAAGCCAAACCACAAATGCAACATAAAGAAGCAGGAGAAACAAAATTACATCCACAAAATAATAACCAATTACCATATTCTAAGATACACCAGTAAGCATCTTACAGACTGAAAGCTACAATTATGATAAGAAAATGCACTTATACGGAAGAAAATAGTTTATTTCAGTATGAAATATAGGTCCAATTAAATGATCAAAGCATGTGAATTTATTCACTAAATTTACCATAGTTCGAGCCTCCAGACTTATTATCAAATATGCATGATATTCATCATCTTCTGACATTGTTTTAGAAGGGTCAGCTGTATGACCACGTGAGCTCTTATGGTACACTGTCCAAATCCCTTTGCAGCCAGGTAATTCAACCTGCATATGTCTTGGATAATATCAAAATACTATAGCTGAACATGCATGACCAGTGCAGAGAACAATAGGAGTTAAAAAGTATCTACAAGATGTAGAAAATTAAAGTGTCCAATCAAGTTTCAGTTTTCTTGAGATTTTTTCCTTAAGGAACAAGGAAACTGTATTTGTAAAGAAGAGCATGAAAGAGGTAGAGAAGCAATTAAGCAAATGTCTGTCCTCCCATTACAAGGGAATATGAACAACGGGTTCACCACAAAGGATAATTCTAGAGAGTTTCAACAACAATTTGAGCACGATGTCACTATAAAATTTTGGTCAGAATTCAGAAACATTATCTTGTAATTCATTACTGTTTTAGTCAAGATGCTAAAGAGAAACAAACATTAGGCATAGGTCCCAACTCTCAAAATGCTTCTGCAAATTTAATGATTTCTGTTTTTTATAATCCCTATTAATAGTCTCCATTTGTGAATCCATACCACATTTGATTGATCAAAGGACAGTCACGATCAGAAGTGGAGAAGGACACAATCAAATTTATTAAATAAAAAGACTACATGTGTGCCTACGACACGACATCTGCATCTCAGTGTAAGTGAATGCCATCTGCAAGCATCACAAACTGCTCGTTTCCCAAAACTGTGCAGCCCCACATGAACTTTAGTTGTGCCAACACTGAGCTCAATCAAACCATAATAAATTGGACCTTTCCTGCACCAAGCCAGTATGCTCCACAAATTTTCAAAGACTTGGTTGACCGCAAAAGAGTATACATGATCATGATAGTGTTCTGTGATAGAAGGATTTTGGAAAACAAACCTTTACTAAATTTCTAAAATAGAACTATTGTTTTTCTTCAACATTGAAACTCATAATTCATATCCACAAGCATCAAAACTAAGGTTTGAAATTTCAGTCAAAACCAATCCCTTTGGCCAAGACTAAATCGAAACTGATCCCAGTTTCACTTTTGATTAGTTTCGGTAAGTTTTGGCCACAACAGAGCAGTTTCGGCCGAGTTTCAGCTGAAAATCATCTATTTTTGGAACACCAAATTCATAATCAACTTTCATATATAGGAATCCAAATGGAAAAAGGATTCCCCATAATCTTTGTTCTTCAATTAGAGGGAAAAAATAAGGAAAGAAACTACGATCTAACAAAATATAATGGGAAAAAGTATAGGCAGCTGCAAAGCAATCAAAATACTTGCTGATACAACCTAAAATAAGCCATCAATTGACAAACCAATCTATCCCGCATTCCATTATCTCATACCCTATTTTCCTTTTCCATGCCAGTAGCATTCCTCACTTAGAAGCCGCACCCTACTAAAATAGCCCATGAAGATTTCTAAACTGACTTCAACTCCCAAGTAATCCAGAAATTACAGCAAATTTACACATAGTGAAGGCCCTCTTGTACCCAATTTTTCTCTTTCAGCCTTATGCGCACATCCTTGTCAATTCACAACAGCCATCTTGTTGAGACAAATCGTCCATTCCTCTCATCATGATTGCAGACAGGCTTCAGCAGTGTTAACAAAGGATCAACTTATTAATAACATATTTCTCGATTTCCAGATATTAAAGTAACAAATCACATACAATGACTCTGAAATGACTGCTCAAAAGAGATATACTGAAATAAAATGGTGGGTTACTACCTTCCAGAACATAGATTAAAATAAATAAAAATAGTTTCACCTCTGTGATTAATTCAGGACGAATTGATTGTTGAAGCATGCATAGAGCCCCATTTTTTCCATGGCCCGAGCAGCACACCTGAGAATGAGCCACAAAAATTTAAAGTTAAATCAAATCAGAGTTGGACAACTCCAGGACTATAAGGAAACACATTAATACTGAACAATATAAACACAGGGAATATAAAGGCAAACCAGGAAATACTGCAAAACTAGCACAAGCTAATAACCAGATAAATGATCAGCAGTGGAAGAGACTTACTAAATAGAATACTAAAGTTTTGTATTACCAACAAGAGAAATATGCATTTAACAGATTATGTACACAGAAATAACACAAACACATGGCTCCAAAAACTACCCACAATTTGATCAAAAGAAATCACCACTTCAAAAGAAGATGTGGATTAAAGAACAGATAGCCAAGGTTGGTTGTTCCGATACCGGGATACGTACCAGTTGCCCAACAGTATGGTACAGTACGGTAACATGCCATGTCGTTCCGGTCCATATCGACAAAGGGAGAGCTGACAAGGGAGGGGGAGAGGGAGAAGGAGAGAGGGAGGAAGGGAGGGAAAGGGAGGGGGAGGGAGTGGACTCGAAAGCCCTCATCTCCTCTGCAGGCCACATGGGGCTACCCTTGTTTCGAAACAAAATCGGAGTGGAGTTCTAAATTTTTTTCAAAAATTCTTAAATGACCTCTCTCAGTCTCTCTCTCTCTCTCCTCCCTCCCTCTCTCTCTTTCTCTTTTTCTACCTCTCCTTCTCCTTCCCCCCCTTCATCGCTGGATGTCTCAAACTGAGGGGTGGAACCATGGCAGTTTGCCCTCATTCTGGCCCGATACGCCTCGAACCGGTCAGTTTGGGGCGGTACGGTAAACCTTGCATACGTCTTTCTCAAAGAAAAATAAGAAATAGATTATTTAGAAAAAAGCGTGATGAAAATATTACTATTCAATTAGGTAGAAGATTAAATGCCAGAGAGCCGGCATATTTGGGGCTCTCAAACAAATGAACTGTCCATGAGCTGTTAATCTTTAGCATGAAATTGAGTTTGATTTTGGCTAGCTTAATTACAAAACAAGCCGAAAACAAGCACAGTTTCAAGTTTCAAAAATAAACAAGTCCAACATGAGTTATGGCCAGCTGACTATAGTTTAACTTGATGTATATCAAAATTGTTTTGAACACATGTGATGCCAGGAGATTTACGACAGATGGCTGTGATCCCCATTTGATTTAACAAAAAAGTAACATCAGCACTAGGAAGTGAGCTATGAAAATGTCTGAAACCTCATTTTGCACAAACACCATCAAGATAATTTAGTCATTCCACTCCATGTATGTAATTTTTATGCAATTTTTAAAACAAGTCCTTATACTATGGGCACCTATTTAGCTGTCGGTAGTCATATAAATGCCCAGATTACCAAATTCTTAATTTAGCTGACAGTAGCCATATAAATGCCCAGATTACCAAATTCTTATGTCAACTAGTGCCCAAGTGATCCCTCTCTCCATAGCACTGAAATTATTTTCAACTTTCCCTTTTCTCCACCACCAAAGGCTAACCTAACAGCCAAATACAGTCCAAAGGTTTGAACCCCCAAACTGTTAAGAATTCTTGCTTCATTCCCTTCTTCTTCTTCCTGCATGGTTCGTCCGGCACTAATGGTAATAAGTTCACAGGTCTGAGGTTGATACCCTTTGCTATGTTCTTCACTCACCAGCGGAACGATGACAATGGCAAGGTGCCAATGTCGATCAAAGGTCAACATTAGGCGCTGGCCTCAGGACGTTTAGCCTTTCAAGGACTTCTCCCCATGGTACTCAGAATTTTTGGTCAAGAATCCTTGATAAAGGAAATCAGTCTTGCTTTCCTTTGCGGATCCACCCACACTGCCAACAGCTTCCTATCCTGTTAAATATTGTTTTCTTGTCCTTTCTCCATCCTCTCAGTCACTAATGAGTACCTCAGAGCTTATCTCAAGGTAGCTACATAGGAGATGACCCGATCATGAGCTAGACCATCCTAGTTCATGATAAGCATGAGCCAAGCTCAAACTAGCAGTAGCATTTTAAGCCAAGCTCAAGCTGGGGCTAGGTCGCTCATGTCTCAAGCTCGAAAAGGAATTTTGATAAATAGCAATGCTTATATGTCATGTCGATCCTAGTGATTTATATGAGGGTGAGTTTTGGTACAATAGTAAGGTTGCTCCATTATGACCTGCAGGTCACAGGTTCAAAATAGAAATCGCCTCTTTCCACAGTAAAGCTTGCTTACATTGACCCTCCTCAGAGCCCACAATGGAGGGAGCCTCATGCATTTGGTCGCCCTTAGTTCTCAGTGATTTATATGAAACTAATATGAAAGAAGATGAATAATTCCTTAAACTATGCTCAAATTAAATAGTAGTTTTCACATTTTATTTGATAGTTGCATTTTTTTTGAAAGAAAATGAAGGTTACATTTTCAGCAATAACATATATAGAGCTTGATGATCAATCATAAAGATCTCTCTCACATACATAGTGGAAGAATAGATGTTACAATAATCTGATCCAAAGTTTCTGAAGGGTACAACAATGTGAAGTTCATAAAAAGTTAGCAGGCTGACACAAAACCCAGAAAGAAAAAAATGGCTAATCTGAATGAGTATTTGTATTAATAAAGTAGTTGACTTTGAAGGCTTGGACATTAGTCTTTTCAAGGATTTCCGATAAATCGTGCTATAGCTCAAAATACAAGAAAAATATTGGTATCAGATATTAAGAATTTGAGCTGCTGAAATTGATAGTCACCATCTTCTTTACTAGCACAATCTTATCCATATCACGTTAGATAAGGAAACTGTACAAAAAGATTTTAAAAACCAAGAGTTGAAAATAATTATTTTCCATGAGCATACAAATTTTCTGTTTAAGAAATTTTCTAACTGTTTAAACTCTCTGTTTATAAGCTACTTAAACTATTTAATTTAAGAACTTATTCAGAAAAGGCCTTAGGTCCCCAGAAAAGTTGTGAATGATTTTATTGAATTAAATATTGCATTAAGTCAAAGTATTATAGTCATTTTGCCACTTATTTCATAAGATGCATTGTATAAGGAATTTGTTGGAGTCTAACCTGGAATTTTACAGAATTATACAGTTTCCCACCCCTCAGTCCCCAAAACCAAATTCTTTAGGGCTTTTAGATAGAAATGATTGCAAAGGAGGACCTTCAATGGATCCTAAATAAAGTGTATCGGGTTGGGTTTTCAGGCTACTTTGTGTGCACTTACATGTGATATGAAAGGTGACTGCTTCAAGGCCTCAGTAATATAATTTAATCTATTATTTCTAAATTAGTCCCCTCCGTCTATCAGAACTTGGTTCCGTGGAGTAAGAATACATTCCAAATTTCCAAGAGTCAGTAGGAAGTAACAGGGAAAAGGGTGTTAAATTGTAGATAGTCAAGGAGCTAATACAGCCTGCAAATGAGCAAGCCCACTTGTTATTTTCTTTTTAGTTCAGTATATAATAAGATTTGAGACAAATTGGTCCTCTCTTTCATTATGTGGCATTATAAATAGGTTGAAGGTCAGAGACCTGTACAATACACCATAGAGCTCAATATCAGCAATAAGTCCATAAACTACCCAATTTATAAGCTTATTTCCGATGATCTGTAAACTTTATCCAGAGTTTATTTACTTTGCTGCTTTTGTCCTCAAAACCAGCAAATCAACAGAATTTGGTCTACTTACCATCAAATCTAGAGTGACACCTTGACACAAAATCATCGTTCCTCCTCCATCTACAAAATTTACCTTCTTGTTTAATGTTTTCAACCAGTAATCTGTATATCATTCATTTCAATCCTAAATCCATTGGATGCTTTTGACAGACCTACCATGATTCTAAACTAAATCATGTTTGAACTTTACATTTCATATGCATGTAAGATATAAATACATAAACTGATATACATGTACAAACACACATGTATAAAGAGAAGGGACGAGAGGAAAGCTAATATGCAGTCATCCAACAGCCCAAATAAGGTCAGTCCAAACTTGACGACCAAGAGCTCAACATTGTTGATCCGTACTGTTGGATATGAGCTAATATCTCTAAAATATTTACTGACAAAAAATCATCTGATATGGAGGTCTCTAGCCTATGCATCCAGTGGTCAAAAAATGCATTATATTTAAAATACCCATTAAGGTTCGTCGTCTCGATACCGGACCTTGTACCAGTGCAACACTAGCATTATGTCCATACGATATAAAATCTTTTTGGCATACTGAGTTTCGGTATACTTACTATACCGAGTACCCATACCGAACCGATATGATACAGTACACCCAGTACTGCCCGATTCAAGCCGATACGGCGAACCATGGTACCCATTTTTGACCACTAGATGCATAAGCTAATAAGTGAGCATCGAAACAACGACCCAACAAGATCAGTCTAGAAAAGACAATTGGGTGCCTAAAACTAAACATTCGAGCCGTTGAAGGGGGCGTGGCAAGTATTGGTATACCAAATCGACCTCTGAATTGAGCAAATAGACACTGTAGCGACATGCTACCAGTATAGGGTCTAATACCAAGATTGTAAACCTTGTATGTGTGTGTTTCTATATCAATTGTTGTTGTTTTCAAGAAATGAAAATCTGATTAATTTTTTTTTACTTTTCTTCAACCAAACCCCAAAACTTTTAATCTAATTAGTTGTCTTTAAGTATAGACCCTAAATGCAATCCAAGTGTTGAATTCCTTAAAAAAGAAAAAAGCAAATTGGAGACTCTTAAAGTTAATACTAGTCTCAATTTTTGCTAAGATCTAAAACTAGGTCCTCATTATTGCCAAATAACATGGTAGGAGCTTTTCTAGAAGGCTTACATATAGACAATTCCATGAAATTGTTATAGAAATCATGTGGTAACTATTTTTCCTAAATAAATAAGCCATGAGATTGCATGTTGGAGATCACGCTCTGGAGTACTAAAACGGATGGGAAAGTGTGAACTCATTGATCAATCAACAATAAAGCATGAGGCAATGGCTAATGCGAGTAACAACAAAGCACCATGAAATCTTCTAAACTGAGCAACTTGTTCACACCCATGATGAATTGACATGCGTCATCTTTAGAGCACTAGCTGCTAGGATTCAATTTTTCAAAATTTTGCAATCCATTTTAAATCACTATCTGAGACATTGCTTGGATGAGTCCCCAAACAATTTTTGATAAGATCCACACATGGGCCAACAACAAAAGTTGAAAAATAGGCCAACTAAAATTTAACAAAGAACAAGAACTAAGATTTATGAGGCCATCAATAGACCCAATTTCTTCATATAAAAGTCTTCTCACTATCTCCTAAAGTGACCACTGGATAAAAGTCACAGGCATAGTACCTGTCATCATTTTCTCCACATTTTCCCACTCTCTTTTCTCTCTATACCATATTCTCTCCCTTCTCCATATTTGGCTCACCAAGCATTTGTCTTAAACACTTTCCCTATATTTCCCCATCCTCCTTTATTTTTCAACCATGAAATAATAGGAAGAAAAAACAGATGACACTGTCTTTTGATGTTTACATCTCCTTTTTCTTCCTTCATTTCATTCCCTCACATGACTACATACAGAATACATAACCATCTTCCCTATGCACACCATCATTCCTCTTTTCCTTAAACTGTAAAGTATAAACAGTATTCAAAGTTTCAAACCCATAATCTGAACTAGCCAGCACGTTGTTGTTTAAATGCATAATCATGGTGAAGTAAACCAAGAGAACTTTCCAATACCCAACTTTTGTGTGTTCCTATATCTATTAATTTCTTGGATTATCTACTGGGAAATAAAGCATATGAGATATCTTGCAGATACAACTTAGACCAATCAATCAGAAACCAAAGTATAAGTCTGTTACTGACTGCTTCCACTAATTCTTCTTACTAGTATTTAACTTCACTAGCGAATGAATAGTACTCTGGAAACTGTAAAATGATTATCTCATATTCCCATAATGATAAGATCATGTAAATATATACCCAGAGTGCATATAAAACCACCAGATTTGATTTCTCATCTGCAGATTGACCATGGTTACATAACCGATGAGACAACAGAAACAGTAATGTACATAAGCACATTGTGAAACCCACAAAAAGCACAATGATAACCAAGAGTAGCATAATAATTTCTTCTCATGTCAGAATCCAGAAAGCAAACTTAGAAATGTTCTACAACAATAAGCCATAAGGAGGCAACTATTACTATATTATCCTCACAAAGTCCCAAAGTATCCCCTTTGAGAGGATTCATAATTTGAGCAAAAGTAGACTACTCAAAAATTTCACATTTCCATTTTGTCAAAAGTAATTCAGTCCTATCAAAAGTCGATCTTATAAACTGCACTGAGAACAGAAGTTTAGTTCAACTTAGAGAAAACTAAGCTTATTAATATCCTGATTTCCATCTTCCTGATGTAGCATCATTTTAGCTATTTTATATTTTCCAATATAATATCATTTTAGTCATTTTTAGTTTTAAAGAGATAACCAACTTTTTCCACCACTAGACAATTCATGCAGAACTGGTCAAAATCTCTGACATAAGTAGATCATAAGCAGCAAATAATCGGTCTCAAGAAAGGATAAACACCAACATCATGTTAACGGAGGTAAAAACAAGAGGTGAGCTTTAGACCACAGGAATTATTTCCCATCCCTACATATTTCTTTATTTTCATTTTGTCTGGTTCTATTTCATCACTTTTATCACGTTCAATCATATTCATACCAAGAAAATCAGATAAACATCATACCATATCTAGGAAATATAAGCATTTCAAGCCTTTGTAGATAGAAATAGTGGAAGAAACTTCATTGATCACAGAAGGGAAGCAATAACTAAGATTTGAAACATAAAAAAGATAATGTTTTACTTAGTCCAAGAAGAAAAAACAACATGACACGGTACTATGACACTTACATTAAAACTCACCAAAATAAAACCATTGTAGCAAATTGCTGTTATGTAGTATAATATAGGACCCAGAAACACTTGACAGGAGCACAAGAAGAATATGAGACATCAATGAGGATACTGTGAGCCTTACAAGAACCTATTAACAACTAGATCCTTTGCTTTCCCCAGAGTGCCTGCACTGGGTACCCAATCATGGGTATGCACACAAAACTTGGGTATGCATCCACAAGAAAGAAATTTAAACAAATTGATGCAGACACAAGTATCCTCACCCAACCCAAGCACCCAGGTCGTAACATATATGAGAAACCAGAAAAAATAGAACCTTTTTAACAATGCAGCTGACAAGATAGTTGACAACATTAATTTTTATATAAAATGTTAGCCCATCCTCTTGGATGGGAATAATCATCAAGGAAACATAACAGCTCAGTACTTAAAAGATATGTCATGCATCAGCAGTTCATTTAAATAATTTTCAAAGCCCTAAAAAAAGTTAAAATTCTAGAAGACAAATTCTAAATTTGTTGCAAATAATAGTATTTACGACACATACGTGATATAGATGAAGAAGACAACTTCTAACCGCTTAATTAAGTTATCAATCAAAAAAAAATACTAAACTAACCAATTCATAGTTGCTTTGCTTCGCAATTCCTGTAGCATTGGGATCTGCATTGATCCTTAAACTGTAAGAGAAGTCTTTCAGTGGACCAATATTAACCAAGGAATCCCTGACTGCAAACGAGAAGATCTTCTGCGTGCCACAACATGAAAACACAACCATTAGAAAATTAGATCACAAGCATATGAGTTTAATCTGCATCTGTCTTAATTCTGTCTTTTAGTACAGATATATGTATATGTACACTTGCATATCAGTATCTATACATATATAGATGTATATGTATACATGTATGTGTGTCATGAGCATATCCAGACTTGCATATGCAGAGATATATACAGGTATAATTACAATTAAGTGGAACAAGTTAGCAAGTTGTTCTCACTGGAAAATATCCCCATTACATCTACTGAATTGAATTGATGCACACACACGCAAGCATGTACATGCACATGCACACACAAAGAAGGGAAAAGAGAGAGAGGTAAAACTAATAACAACTGCAGCAAGTCTGCAACATGCTGCCGCTGGCAAATGTCCCTCTCGCACCTACTGAAATGCACTTAGGAGCTCTAAATTGCTGGAGTTGTTGCTCGTATCGGATGACAGAAACACCCCAACGCATATAAAGCTTTCTAATGCAATTCAGCAAGTGGAAAACTGTGAAAAAGATATTTTCTGGTTGGAGAAAGTTGATAACTTGCTCCAACCGGAGAAGTATAACTCTACCCTATCCTCATGCACTTACAGCTTTTTAGTGCAACTGCCAAGTGTAAAACTGTCATAAAGGCATTTTCTGGTAGGACAAAGTTGCTATTGCTCCAAATGGAGCAGCATATCTCTACCCTATATAAAAGTGTGAGCTGCATGTATATAGGCATGTAACTGAAGATGCAATTATTTTGTAAAGTAGTAATTGTCTGACTAAATGTATATAGGCCCCCACCCATTATATTGGTGTGAGCAGGATTCTAACCCAGGTTGACAGCAACGACTTCCAACAAATATCAACTTCAGAAATCAAAAGCATTCATGTCAGATTATTTGATATTTTTGTTTTTCCAGATCCTAACTAATCATGACTTAGTAGGACGTGTTAACATAAGGCAGTAAGTCCTTAAAAGTTAAAAACAAATAGAAATAGCATTTGAACAAAATACAGGCAATAAAAAATCTGATAAAATACCTGATGTAAAGACTTTGGCAATTATCTGACAAAAATACAACTTTCCTGTATTTACAAGAGACAGAACATTGAATTGTGCCATTTTATGTAAGTTAAAACTTGATTACAGAGTTAAGATGATAGAAATCTTGACACTGGATTGCAAACAATAAAACCTACATGACAAACTGACATGCTTATCGGAAAACAACTATCATCACGTTGACAAACACATCAATGCATCTTAAGAAATGCAACAAGCACCAGAGGGACATAAAATGTAACAAAAGGCTTGAAGGCAAACATGAAAACTTTGCAACTGAGTGCCTACAAACCTGTGCTGATTCTGAACTATTTGGAGCTGTGGAATACAATGAAAGCTCCTCACCGCTGACAACTTCTTGTAGAGCATCAGATGACATCCTTCGTAGCCTCTTTGCTGAGGGGCCATCGCCTTCAATATCAGCAACCTGCCATATTAAGACCATGCACAATGGGACATTCCTTTTAGAGTACAAGCAGTTCAGCTATCATACTATTAATCCTATTATCTTTCAAAAAGAAAAATTCATATGGAATACAATTTTGATTGATCAGTAAAGAACCATTCATAAGAGCACTCAATCTACCATTCAATCTATATTACATAAGATAACTTTCAAACTTCAAAGAAATTCCAAATGTAAGCTTATGCCACAACCAAAATAGTCTGAAACATGAAAACTATCCCAATCAAAATTAGAAGTTAGACTAAAACTAATATATACTGTCCCAATCCAGGATGAGGAGGTTCGTATTTGTACTTGGATGATTATATCTTAGCAATATTTCTCTTTTCCTACTAATACCGAGTGAAAAAAAAATATTATATCTCACTGAACCTCTAACTAACATCCTAATGTCCACACAAAAATGTTAATTCCTCTATCTTGAACAGCAATGAAAACAATCCAGTCAATTATAGCAATCTATGTGGGAATAGAAATATATAGAGCAAACTAGCTTAACCACTAAGGACTTGAGATAAGATTTCCTTTTATTAATCTAGACCAAACAAGGGTTCAAGACCCAGCGAACCCCACTCCATCTCAGCCAAGGTCCGCTGAACAAATATCGGAACCCGTAGCAGTCGGCGGGCGGTTCGATACCGTACCAACATAAAGTACGCTTAGGCGTGCCGGTTCCACACTTGGGCATGCCAGCACGCCCAATTTAGAAAATACTTATGAAATATGTATTACGTACTACTAATTTTTTATTATTTTTGGTATTAATTATATATTTTTAATTTTTTATATTAAAAAATAATTTTTAAATATAAATATTTTAAAAAATTAATTTGAGCTCAGATCCATGTAGAACCCTACCATGGATGTTACATATATTTTTCTAGGCCCATGGGCATGCATCAAAGACTAATACCTGTTTATTTTTTAAAAACTTAGGCTTGAGCCACTATACGCATGATCGCATCAAAAATTGAATAAATAGACATCAAATTTAGCAGAAGAGTAGCTTGCATACCCTAAAATATGCTCCTGATTTCATTTTTTAATCCAAAAATATTATTTTAATTTTTAAAAATTACATATAATCTGAGCATATCATAAAATCAAGCCAAAGTCAAAAATTTTGACATGATCTACCCTAATTTTGTAAAGTTTAAGGTATTTTTCGACGTCAAAAAACAGAAAAAATGAGATAGAGAAGAGGATGCATACTTTATTTTTAAGTTGGATCCTCCTTCAATCTTACTGAATCAGCGTATTTTTTGCCGTAGGAAAGAGGAGTTATCCGAATAGGTTGCAAAAGCCTGAGAAACATCCCAACTTATTAGTTTCTCAGGCCTTCCCAACTTATTAGTTTCTCAGGCCTTCCCAACTTACTTTTAAAACAAAAGAAAGAGAGGGAAGGGGGGACGATCTGGAACCGGTCCAACTCGGTGCAAACCGGACAGTTCTCACCGATTCTGCATGGAACCGGCTGGTTCATACCGAGTCTATGCGGTTCGTGGCCGGTTCCGGCCGGTTTCTATCGGTTCGAGACCGATTCCAGTCAGTTCGGAGCCAGTTCCAAGAAAATAGGTGAACCGACCTGATTTCCGGTGGGCCAGCTCGATACGAGCTCGGGCCGAACCGAGTTATTCGGTCCGATTCGGCAAACCTTGATCTCAACTGTCCTGAATCAAACTAGTGAATGGTTGGGTGTTGGAATGGCTGCAGGGCCTGAGTTTGCATAGATCAGGGTGCCCATTCTGTATTGGTACGTCTTGGCAAGGATTGGCCAAGTCGGTGACCAGGTCTGCTAAAGCCATCTAATAAAGACCTAGTACCAAAAAAACAAGGGAACCTATGGCTCTTTTTATTATTTTTGCACATGCAAGTGTGCGTGAGAGAGAGAGAGAGGGTGTTGGAGAGGGGGGGGGGTTATGTTTGTGCACGAGGAAAAGAATTTAGAGCGAAAAAGGAAAGTAAGGGGGAGGAAGGGCCCAGATCTGGCGAAACTCGCTTAGGTTCAGTCTCTCCTAAGCCAAATTTCTATTATAAATTAGGTAATACCATCTCCCACCCTCTTTCTTACCATTTATTAGGCCAAACTCAAGATATAAGGGGAGATCATGCCAAACGTTTTCCATTCGGCATGAAAATTCGGGCATTTTGTAGGTCGGGCAACACCATGAATTTTTTCAGATGTATATTTTATTTTATGAAATCATATTTCATAAAATAACTGTAGCATGTTTATACTATAAGCGTGCATATGCTTTTTATTATTGTCAGATGTGGATCACTTTTGAGAGCATTCGAGAGCACCAGAACATATTGGTGGAAATGTAAAACAGACCCAACCAAAACACACCTTTATCTAGGTTAGAAAAAATATATGCAGTACCTCCAAACTTTCAACCATTTTAATTTCTATAATTTCTATAAATTTTTAAAATAATTGATAAATTATAAAAATAATTCACTAATAAAAAATGAAGCAAGTCTAGATAATTTAGTCTAGAACAAGATGATAGAAATTTATAGAGAAAATTCATGACTTGCGGCAGAATTCCAGATCCTCAAATACCATGAAAATTGGGGAACAGATAAATGAGAGAGGTTACAACAAAACAAACGTCCATGGCAATTTTAAAAATGTCTGTGTTTTAATGAATTGCTATGAATTCTACAATGAAATAAAGCTCAATCACGATGTACATATCCAATGAACTTACTAATACCATGACAAAACTATCAAAGATCTTAAAATACTCATACTTTAAAATGCAAATAAAAATGAAGAAATTGGGGAAAAAGTTATAAACATGAATTGACATATGAGAAAGCCAACATCAAAAGAAACATTTCATATCTGCACCTCATCTTTCATGTTGGCTGTTGTTGGTGTGGATGTCCCACAACTATATTGCACAAGAAGGCTGTCTCCCAAACGACTGCCCAGGAAAAAGAATGAGCTTCCAATTGTCGTGATGCCCTTGTTGGAACAAGGCAAAAGGCATCATAAGCAAAGTCAAAAGGACAATAAAAAATATTTAGTGAAGATGATCAGGAGAAACATAATGAATTTGCAATATAACATGAATCAAGTTAATGCAACTAACTGAGGTCAAAACTGAAGCTTTTGATTTCATAAGATCAAGTCTCTGCACAACTCTGCAAGTAAGAGGCGAAATAAAGATTAACAAAAATACCATCAACAGTACTAACCCCATGGTCTTTCAATAATTATTGAAAATCAACAAAATTGTGGCTTTGTATGGGGAACAAGAAATGCAGTGAGTTAAGTTCAGTAAACTGCATATGATAATTCTGTAATACAGAGCAAGAGGAATGGATAATTGTTGTCCTTAATAGGCAAGGAAATATATGTCAAGGAAATATAAGGTCATGATACCTCCCATCATAAACCAATGTAAGCAAGAGTAGTTCTCCAGTTTTTGATGAGAACATGGCAACATCATGTGATAACCATGTCGCATTGGCTGCATCAAGCTCCACATTGATGTTTGATTTCGGCATCTCTGAGCTGAAACATATTTATGTTATGTGTTAGAAGGTTAACAAAACCTTGATTTTCCTAATGAGAAATACAGGTAACATGGCCAAGTCTACATAAATATGTGCATGTAGATAATCAGCCACATGAATGTATATCTAACTAATTTATTTAAATGACACAAAACAGGAAAATTGTAAAACGATTGGCAATCTTTGAAGGATATGTACCTATTTTCTGGCTGATTTGCAAAATTGTTGAGGCCAAGTGAACAAGATGCAGACTGTAAAAATCATCAAGATAAATTGCATAAAGTGAGTGCTTGAATAAAGTAAAAAATAAAATGCCAATATATAAAAGTGGTACTTATATCACCACAACAGGCAGCTTCAAATGAAATGGAATTACCTGACTGTGATAATGAATGGTATTAGCACATATTACAAGAACACCACCAATAGGAGAAGGCACTGCAAGAAGCTTGGATGCATCATGCGGAAGATTCTGAAGAAAACATGAATTCAAATAGGTCAGAAAATTTTTGCAAAACTAACTAGCTGTCGTTAACATGATATTGTACTGGAGAAAACTAGTTTGCCACTCATGCCTCTCTCTTCACATGCAAGCTATTCAGCTAGTTTCTGGTGGTCATTTCACCAATGAAACCAGCTAAAAAATGATTATGTCACAAATCAATTTCAGACAAAACAATGGCATGATGGCAAGTTTCAACTCAACCAGCAGGATATTCAGAAATTATAAAATGCAAACTGCACCAATGTGGTACAAGAGAAAATGTTGCAGTACAAAGAAATTTAGCTTTCCTCCATCTAGTAGATGATACATTAGGATGCCGATCATACATGTCAGTTTAGATAATCAAGAAGCAATTTGACATTGATTGGACCAACAACAATTAATAGGTTCGGAGATGGAGATTAATATGAGAAAATGGAAGACAATTAATTTAAGCACAAAGAATAGTAGGACTTCACCAAGCAAAACATGACCCGCACCTGCCAACCCACATGAACCCACCCGAAATAGAAGTGTTTGGGTTGGCCTTCTTAAATTCGGGTCAGAAACAGGTCAACCGTAACCAACCCATTTCTTGGGTGGGTTTGGGTTTAGCTCCCAAACCTGGTGGATCATCTAAGTAGATGTATGACAGAAATACATCAGTTTTTTGAAGCGTAGCAAAGATAGTAATATCACTTGCAGAAATATATACTAACCATGATAGCAACTATGGAGCTCATGCCCACAAAACAAGTAGATTTTTATAGCCTTCTTTATTCTTATTATTGCATTTTAGTTAATTCACCATTGATTAGTTTTTGATGGGGACTTGTATATATCCTAAGTTTTATTTTTTTGTGCTTATGATGATGACTTGCAAGTTAAACATGAATTCTTCTGTTTGTGCTCTTTGCATGCTATGATTTGCTTTACCTTCTAGTTATATAAAATTGATGAGCAAATATTTAAATTGGTATGTGAGTGGATCGGGATTTATGTAAAATAAAAGGATCAGGTATGGATTTACATTTTCCAACATGATTTCAAATGGTTAGGTTTGCGTTGGGAATTTTTTCGACCCAAACACACTTCACAACAGCCCAAACCCGACCCAATCGACCCATTGCAAGCCTCCTTATGAGTTGTTGGCACTAGGTAGACAAGACAATCTAAAAGATCGGAAAAATGTTGGAAACATGGTCGGCTGAACCGGTGCGAAATCAAGTCGGTCCGCCTTATAATTCTAATTTCGACCCCATACCGGCCAGAACCGGTCCTTTATCAACCGGAACCGGCTGATACGTGTCCGAACTAGTTGAAACTGGCCGATACGTGTCCGAACTGGCCGGAACTGGCCCATACGTGTCAAAACCGGCTGGAATCGGCCAATACGATGCAGACTCGATGCAAGTAGCCAGTTCGCACCAGGTCAACCCGGTTCGAAACAGGGATGTCACTGTAGAGCGTTCCGAGAAGGCCTTCCTAACATCATTAGAAAAGTAGCGGAGTCTCCATCCCAAATATTCCAAAATCAATACTGATTCAGGCTATCAAAAAAAAGATCCAAGATTAAATAAGGTATGCTTACTCTCCCCTATCTCATTTCCTCCTTCTTGGAGAGGGCTTGAAAAAATAGCTCAAAAATTGCAAAAAAAAAAAAAAATCATACCAAACTTTTTAATTTGCGCTTCATTTTTTATATGTTCTAGATCTATGGACAATTTATACGCTGACATAAAAATTTTTAATTTTTGAGTTATATATAATTTTTAAAAACTAAAAATATTTTTTCAGATTAGACAAAGAAAAAAATTAAAATAAATAAAAATAAAAAAAATCAAAAATCAAAAACATATTCAGGAGCATGCAAGCTACTCTTCATAAAAATTTGGTATCCTATTATTTATGTTTTGATACGATCATGCGCATAATGGCCTACGCCTAAATTTTTAAAAAAATAAGAAACAAGTAGCCTTTGATGCATGCCCGAAGGCCTTAAAAAAATATATGTAGCATCTATTATTGGGTTCTACATGAAACTGAGGTAAAATTAATTTTTTTAAATATTAATATTTAAAAATTATTTTTAAACTTAAAACATCATTAAAAATATATAAATAATGTCAAAAATTACAAAAAATTAGTAGTACGTATTACATAACTCAGAAATAATTTCTGACGTAGAAATCATAGTTTTCTAAATTTATGATATTTAAGTATATTTTTAAATTTAAAAATATATGAAAATATATAAATAATTAAAAAAATATAAAAAATAGGGTTATGTATTAGATAAATTAGATGTATTTTCTAAGGTAAAAAAATATATTCATCGTAAAAAAATTTTGCTATTTTTAAATAATTGATAAATAAACTAGCGTACTAGACCTGTAAAAATGGAGCCATCAAGAAAAAAAAAGGAAACAAAGCATGACATTGGGAGGAATAATGGGCAAATGCTCTCGGGCTGGCACTATTGGAAGTACAACTGATGCAACACAAAGTTCATGAAAGAGGTAAGCACGTTGAAGCAGACTTAGGTAGTGGTTACCCCGACATATCTATGTACCGGAAATGCTCACAGAAGATTCGACAGCTGGTAAAGAAGCACTTCATTAATTTCAAAGCAGCGAAGGAGATCAAGAAGAAGACGGAAGATTAACTTAATGCTGAAGCAAGATAAGAAGAAGGATATGTGGCGAGCTATTGGATCCCGGTTCCACTTCAACCATACTCTAGCGAATGTGGCAGACAATACGTACTACAGTCTGTCATTTCCACCATACAGACTGCCGGTCCCATTATAAATCTTCTAAGCCTGAAGGATATCTACGGTGAACTTCTTGACAGTAACAAGGAGCTAGAGAAATAGATTGCCTCCTACGAGAGCAAGTGGCCCACATATGGACTGACTATAACATGTGATGGTTGAACCGATATTGAAACCGGGAGTCGCACGGTTTGCTACCAACCATGTTGCACTTGATAGCCATCTTGAGAAGAAAGCAGCCCTACATCAGATGTTTGTCAGTCCCGAGTGGCAGAAAAGTAGATATACGAGGACCGACACTGAAGAAAGCAGTGTCGAGAACTTGGTGATGAGACAGACATTCTGGCAGCGAGCCACCACGATAGTGAAGACTATCAGACCATTGTACAAAGTGTTTCGGGCCATGGACAGCAAGAGCTACCCCAGATGAGCTTTCTGTATCACAACTATATTATCAGGTACAACTATATTATCAGGTAAATGTCCAGCCAGAGCTTTCTGTATCACAACTCTATCACACCATTCTAGCTCCTCCACAACTGTATTATCAGCCAGAACATACCTCTCAGAGCTATAGCTTCAGCGAGAGATCCAAGAGTGCTTATAACCCGGCACGCATTTCTTATGGGATGAACGTACAAGACAATGCCGCTTGGTTATAGGGTAAGCTGATATGCCTTCTGACTATGCTGATGATCCGGATATCTACGAAAGACATCACCACTCAACCGAATTTTAAATATCGGTATGTATTTTGGACTTTAAATGTATGTAATTGATTATATTATTTTTTAATTTTCACATCACTACTTGATTTAAGAATATTTCATGTTATTCATTTTATGATTTATATTATTTTAAAGTAATAAGATGCATCATCTAAATTAAACCGAAATCATAAAAACATCAAAAAAATATCAAAAAAAAAATCAAATTAGACTTAAAATCATTGAAAAAGTTCAAATAGGGTGATTACCAATTAAATATTCTTAAAAATTTTAAAAAAATTGGGCATGCTGGTTTGATACGGTACCAAACTGTATCGGGTGCGAACCGGTACGGAACCCGATACCGGTTCAGCGGACGTTGGTTGGAAATATTATGCATTCCATAAGAGAAACAATATACAGCTCACAGTTGGCTAAATTGTGATTACCAATGAATGAAGATTGTAAAAAGGATAAAATCTGATCCTCTATGTTGCAAAATGTATTTAAAACTAAATGTTAACTGCAACTAAAGTGCTAATCATCCACCACATGCACAGACTTGCAGACGCGTGCATGCATGTGCACAAGACAGGCGCATATGCATGCATGGTGCATGCAAGATGCGCATAAACACACACTCAAGCAAGTGTACAAGCACATGGAACAAGCATACATGTGCAAAGACACGATTAACAAGACTC
The DNA here is from genome assembly GCF_051530095.1 of Phoenix dactylifera. Classification (NCBI taxonomy): domain Eukaryota; kingdom Viridiplantae; phylum Streptophyta; class Magnoliopsida; order Arecales; family Arecaceae; genus Phoenix; species Phoenix dactylifera. The sequence goes on along the minus strand of NC_143192.1, from coordinate 2,231,529 downwards.
TTAAACTGCAAGCAACTTTGATCATTTGGCATTTAATCTCCAGCATGGTTCATAACAAAATGGTATGTAAAATTTCAGATTCTAAGAAAAATTGATGAATAACAAGAAATGCAAAATGATGGAACAAAAAAATCTTCAGCTATTGTGTCAGTTCAGGAACATTCAAATTTAAAACAGAAGGTGGCCCTGCAACAAGCTGCATGGGATGTGCTTCTTGACATGTGAAACATGAAAAATTTACCCTATCTACAGCAAAATCAACTATACTTGACAAAGAAATGTGACTTGCTAGACCAAATTGACATCTACTTTAGGTACTCAAACAGCACGATAATGATGGTGTGAATTAGATGCCATAAAAAACATGGTGACGGAAACTATATCTTGAACAATACAAACTGCCCAAGGCAAGAATATAGTATGGAAATCAAGTAGAAGCGCCTACCACAGCAGACCATATCATAGGATGCTGTTTTAGAGTTGTGCTGATACTAAGTGCACAGATCATGCAAGTATGGTGCTTCCATGAGATCCGACCAGCCCAGGTAGGTTCTCTTTCATGAAGTATAACCATAACAGGCTCAATATAACCTGCCCAGGAAAGAAATTAATTGTCTTTAAGGATCAAAAGAAACAGGACATAAAGAAAGAATTAAGCAGAATCATAGCTGAAAAAGTTGTGAGATTGATGAATATAGATTTATAGAAAATTGAAGAATTTCCACCATCAAATTAATTTGTATCACCAACATGCCTCACACATGCATATACACATGCATAGATGTACGCAAACAAACATGCACAGAGATAATATGCAGAAAGAAAAGAATTCAGAGTTTCTGAACTAAACATACAAAAAGACCTTGCATCTGAATACCATGGACCAAGCAAGAAGAAAGCTCAGAATTCGCTAATATACATTTCACCATAAGCCTATCCTTGTTAGAAGATGAAATACAACATATGCATACGGGACATTCAATGATCATAATTGTGCTCTGTGGGACAGTTTGGCCAGGACCCTATCTTAGTTCTTATAGCTGACTTTATAGAGGGGACACAGTTTGTCAGTTAAGGTATTCTGAATCTTTTTAAGATCAAAGTAATAAATGAAACGTTCACAGATGTTGCAATACATATCTGTTGTGAGTAGGTTGAACAAACAAACAAAACACATGACAATATGACATATTACACCAAGCCCAACAGATTTATAAAATTATTATATTCTTGTGAAAATTTAATAGTTCCATGGAGCCTTCTAAACTTTGAATTATGGTCTACAATCAAATTAATATATGATGCAAAAAGGCTTTGACAATGATTGCAGCATAATAATAATAACAACAACAGCAGCACCAATAACAAAAAATTAGTTATTAAAGTAGCTCTAAAGCATATGAGTCTGTATAGTTATAAAATAAACAGACAAGAAAAATCCCCCCTCTCAAGATTCAAAGAAAAGACAGAGAATAGGAGGAAAACATCGATCACTCCTACTCAAGCATCGGTCCCCTCTTATCTTTCTAAAATCAATCTATCCAAAATTCAAAAAAAAAAAAAAGAGATAAGATTATCATTCCTCCTACTTCAACTTTAAGTCTCTCTGCAGTCGAGTGCAGGTTGGGGTTGATTTACATTAGTTATGAAGTTAAGGGCCTTGATAATGCATCAAATTTTCTATTACAATGATCTAAGCCCCATCCAACTGCTAAGACTGTCAAAAAATCAGGTTGGGGCATCAAAGCTATTTCACAGTCAAAATTTGATCATTTATGGAGTTCTTTAACAATGATCTAAGTCAGATATTAGGTTACTTGACATTTAACTAACTTGGATGTTAAGTTAATAGGCCACCAAGTTAGTCTTTTTTAACTCACTAAGCCATCAAGTTATTTGGCCTACAAGTCACTTAGTCCCCAAGTAATTCTTATTTTGTTTGATTTGATTACTTAGTCCTAAGTCAGCAATGGTTATAAATATAGTGTATAGCATGGAATAGCTAAAAACATAGGTATGAATCAAGGTTTTAAATACAAATGGGGCGGTAGGGTATCTTGCATCCCACTGACCTGGGTCTCAAAAGGGGGTATCGTAGACAGGATAGGGCACCATCCCACGTGTCAAGATGAGACAAATCAAGAAATGGACCAAAACGGGACGAGACATCCACCATCCCGAGTATACAAGGCATCCTTTCCCAAGAAAAAACTTAAAACCTTGGTCAGAATCATATTTTGTATGTCAAGTTCGCCGACCAATACTGAGGTCCAATACCGGCCAATGACCAGTTTAGTATAGCATGTACCATACAGACCAGAGGCATAACTTGGGACCAGTGCAGGGAGAGGGAAAGGGGGGAGAGGAGGAAGGAGAGGAAGGAAAGGGGGGAGAGAAAGAGAAAGAGAGAGAAAGGACAAAGAGAAAGAGGGGACGAAGCTGTCAGGGTTGTTGTCATCCAAGAGAGAGAGACAGACAGACTAAGAGAGAGTAGGCAAGCTACCAAAGGTCAATATTTTTATAATATTTTCTAGTTTGCAAAACTTTTCACCCTTTCTAACTTGAAAAGGAATCCATTTGGATTCTAAAAGGATGGACCTCACTAGTGTAAGTAAAGGCATTATACCCTGGATTTGTACAAATGAAAAAGCAAAAAGGGTTTCACCATGTTTTCGCCTAATCCCCTTTTTAATTAGAAGAGGAATTCAATCAGGTTTTAAGGCTTGAACCACACTAGTATAAATAAAGGATTTGTCTAACAGTTTTCTTCATCTCTAACGAAAGTAAACAAGGCTTAGAGCCCTACCTTCATATTCTACTATTATATGCTTGGGAGATCTTGTTTAGCAAAATGAAGGAATTTGTTCTCTCTCTTCAATTGGATCAAGTTAGTACCAAAGCCTCGGACCTTATATCTACAAAGCTCTAATGTATGGTCCAAACCTACCGATAGTACAAGAAATGGAGAGAAGCTTTTCAATGCTCGATGTACATCGAAAGAAAAAGGCGAGGATGACTTCTACTCAATGGATGATGATGTGAAGTCTGGCCTCAATCAATTGGAGGAGAAGATTGCACAACTCAAAGCTTGTGTCTCGATTAAGACCTTCGGTGCTAGCACCAAAAAATATATTGCAAAGCCATCAATAATATTTGGTAATGAAGATCAATCCTCCAATAGAAAGGAAGACTGATTTGTAATTCTAATTAGCAGATGCTAAAATTTCCCAAATAAGGAAAGCCCTAATCTGGAAGGATCACCGAGCTTGCTATAAACTACTCTGGCCACTTTGGGTTGGTCTAGTTGAGGTTTGAGAGCAATATCTGCCAAATCCAAGATTCTGTCGCAAACCAAAGTTTTGAGAGGCCATAATTTCTAGTTCGAGAGGAATTTGGCAACATGATAGAAGGAAAAATTGTTATAAAAGTCAAAATCTAGCCTTTGTTCAAAATGAGAATTTTTATAATATTTCTCTATTTTGGAGAACTTTTTACCTCTTCTCACTTAATGAGGAATCTAACTCTTATTCTACACCTCATTGGAATAAATAAAGGCCTTGTTACATCGAACTATTGGATCCCGGTTCCACTTCAGCCACATCCCAGCGAATTTGGCAGACAATACGTACTACAGATCTGTCATTTTCACCATACAGGCTGTCGATCTCATTGTAAATTCTTTAGGCCCGAAGGACATACGGTGAACTTCTTGACAGTAACAAGGAGCTAGAGAAATAGATTGCCTCCTACAAGAGCAAGTGGCCCACATATAGACTGACTATGATGTGTGATGGTTGAACCGATATCGAGACCGGGAGTCACACGATTTGCTACCATGTTACACTTGGTAGCCTTCTTGAGAAGAAAGCAGCCCTACGTCAGATGTTTGTCAGTCCCGAGTAGCAGGAAAGTAGATATGCGAGGACTGACACTGAAGGAAGCAGTGTCGAAGACTTGGTGATGAAACAGACATTCTAGCAGTGGGCCACTGCGATAGTGAAGCCTATCAGACCATTATACAAAGTGCTTCGGCCCATGGACAGCGAGAGCTACCTCTGGGCTTCTTGTATCACATGATGAAGAGGGCAAAAGCTCAGATCAACGAGGTAGATCCAGCCCATGCCTAGGAATACATCGACATCATTGAGCGGCGGTGGGACTACCAAATAGCTAGGAACTTGCATCTAATAAGTAAGCAAAACATTGAAAATTAGACTGATCCTGTACTTGTATAATTTTACTAAGACAGTCTCCTTTATATGCAGCATACTACCTGAACCCCCGATTTCAGTATAGTGTAGCTAGAATTGGCATGGATAACGAACTTCTGACAACTCTGCGTAATGTCATTTATAAGATGGAGTTTGATCCAGAAATCGTAGCCCTATGCCTAAAAGAGATAACTTAAGTGGCATATGTAAGTTAACCAGTATCTTCTATTATTTACATAATACAACACGATTCTTTTTCACAGACTAAATTATTTAGAAAGAGCAGCAACAACTTTGGACAGCGGGCAGCTGTCATGAGTAAAACTATAAATTGAGGTATGTTACCCATCAGAAAGATATTCACCTGGTGTTAGATGGTTACTAATATGGTACTATCTTATATCTATTTTAAATCAATATTTTTGCAGTTGAATGGTGGATTTATTTTGGGTTGTCTGCGAAAAATCTTAAGCGGCTAGCTATCCGGATCCTCTCTCAGACGGTCTCCTTGAGTGGTTTTGAACATAGCTGGTCCACCTTCACCCTCATCCACAGCAAGCAAAGAAACTGTTTGACATAGAAGCGCCTCAACGATCTTGTATATATCCACTACAATCTGAGATTGAAGTTAAAGTGCATTCAGAAGGAACTGGAGCTCAAGTATACAAATCCGATCCATAGTGCTTTCGTTGATGGTGATGATGATCCTATGATCGAAGACAACAAAAGCCGGAGCTTAACAAGCCAGAATCGCCTCCACAACCAGCCAGCTTCATAGCCAATGAGGCTAGATTCGATACGGATAATGGGCTGAGCGCAATATTCTACGCATTTTTATAACTGATCAGCCACAGCCGCAGGGGAGCCAATCACCACATGACTCCTTGTCCGAGATATCCTTTCAAAAATATGATTGAGAGATGCTCGGACGAGGCCACTACGCTATCTGGTCAACTCGGTCAGAAGGACGACATAGCCAGGTAGAGGGGCACGAAGAGTAAGAAGGCAGCTGCCCAGCAGACCACACAAATAAAAGACACTTGCATTCCCAATGGGGAGTGTCGAGAAGTCCTGGAACAGCAGAAACGACAGTTCTGGTGGTCATGGATCTACTGGCCATGGACAAAGTGGAGAACGGAAGACCACTGTTTATGAGACAGCCGCAGGGTGATCTTCAATACACCGAAGAGTCCCAATTTACGTATGCTACACAGGATCGGGACCACGGTGGACGATCTGGCAAAGCCCGCGAGAATACGATTGCATATAGAAGATGGGCTCCTTGTGGTTATTCAGAAGAACACAATGCAGCTACAGATGACCTCGCACGTGGAGTAAGATCCATAAACGTATCAGATTTCGAGTCTCATATTAGATCCTATTATCCGCACCCACATGCAGCCTATGACCCACACGGATATGGATATGAATATGGATATGGTGCATCTGAGGCATCTTTCGATGGCTACTATCCTACGCAGTTCGGAGCATCTCACGGATCGAATTTTACTGATGGCATATTCGGATAGGCTCCTCCACAGTCGTATTATCAGTTAAAGGACACCTCTCAGAGCTAGAGCTTCAATAAGAGATCCGAAAGTGCTTACAAACCCGACGCGCGTTCCTTATGGGATGAACATACAAAACTACGCCGCCACTTGGATAGAGGGGTGGGTCGATGTGCCTCCTAATTATGCTGATGATCCGAATATTTACGAGAGGCATCGTCACTCGACCCGATTTTAGATTTTATTATGTATGTTTGTTGGACTTTAAAAGTATATAATTGATTGTATCTTGATTTGAAGATAATTTATGTTGTTTATTTTATGATTTATATCATTTTAAAGCAATAAGATGTATCATCTAGCTTAAACCGGAATCATAGAAACATCAGAAAATATCAAAAAAATAAAGAAAATATCAAATTAGACTTAAATTCATAGAAAAAGTTCGAAAATAGAGGGAACTCCAAAAAAAAGAATTGTGAACCAGCACCAACCGATTCGGTTCAGTCTGAACCGTACCGGGCACCGATCGGTATAGCACCCGGTACCGGTTCAGCAATCCTTGATCTAGCATCACAAAGATTCAATAAAACTGGTTTTGATCATACAAGTTAGGCTTATAAGTGAATCATAATTCATGGGTTTAGCTCGCGTCCCCTCTATTTGAACTTTAATCTAGACCGCCACCAAGATAGAGCCTTTTTCAATAATCTGTATTGCATCAAATTAGATCTGTCTTTAACCAGGTGGGTTGAATCAAATTTGCTGATATTCATACCTAAGCCAGTTGAGAACGGATCAAAATGACCTTTGCGCAGCCCATAGGTATTACTCTAGAAGCCAGTCTGATTTGATAGGGGTCAGCTTCAGCTTATTTTTTTCTTAATCTGTTTTTTTCTATGTTTTCACTTCTTTTAATTTTCTTAAATGTATGATATGAATTTGTTGATTTGCTTGCCCTGATAGTTAGCATTTGGAACTTCCATAATTATAACTATATATTTATTAATTACTTTACTTTTATCATATATTTACTTATTATAAAGAAATGATATTAATTTTTTTCCAAAGCTTTTAATTATCTAAGAAATTTAATTTTTAATAACTAGAATAGCTAGTACTTTGTTATTATCTAGTCTTTTTTACTTTTGTTAATAACATTATATCAATAGTTTAATTCTAAATTTTCATTTTACCTACAAATTTTCTTCTTCAGCTCTAATGTTTTATTAAACCTTCCTACAGCATACTGCGAGAATATTTTACTACTATCAACTATGTTAAAGGGATAGGTGAACCATTAGACAAACATGGTACATTTGAGATTGGAAAGGAAGAAGGAAATTTGACTATTTTTTAATTTCATGAAAGATATAGTGAAACTCTTCTGAGTTAACTGCCAAATGAACTGCTAAATCTTCAATAGCTTGCTTTAGATTCATGAATTTGTTTCAAGAATCGATAGATTTTTTTGATTATTGATAGTTAAAATAGTCCAGTCGGTATAATTCAGGAAAAACAAGGAATCAACCAAATGAACAAATTAAGAGTATTGTCCTAATCGTTGTACCAGCAGCCTCGTTCTGTGCAAGCACAATGAAAACATGATATTATCACAATAGGCATGCCATTAATATAAAATGATGCTCAGTGGAATGGCATCCGACATGATAGGAAAAATGAGGAAGCCACTCAAGTAGTCTTCCGGCTGAAAATAATTATGTCACAACCCAAAAGTTGAATGTACTAGAAATTTCAAAAGCCTCAGAAGTGTTTAAGAGTTTTCCAAAATAATGGTTATTTCCAACATTGTTTAATCGAAACAATCTTTTTTACAATTTAAGTATACAGTAAGATATTAAAAGAACCATGCTTAGTTCATTAATTATATAATAATATACAAATCATTGAATGACTGTCAAGAGGAAAAATAAGAGCCAGAGGTAAGGTGCTCTTGGTGTACCACGCCAAAAAATGCTCCACAGTTCCAATGGTCAGAGAATAAAGAACTACTGAGCAAAACAACGATTACTAGTAGTAACAATCAGAAGCAACAACTGGTGTTAAGTACATTTAGAATTGCAAATTGGTTGATTATCCAAATAATTTCAGTCAAGGTCCGCCGTACCGGTACCGGTCGGCGTACCGGTGGCCGGCCGGACCGGTACGGTACCGGTCCGGTACGTACCGGCTGGTACCGGTCCCGTACCGGTCGGTACGCGGTGGTTTCAAAAACCACAGCGCGCGGCGCTGTGGTTCTAAAAAAAAAAAAATCGTACCGGTGCGAACCGGCCGGTTCGCACCGGTACGAGGCCGGTATCGGGTACCGGCCGGTTCGGATAAAAAACCGGGAAATACCGGTTTTTTATCCGTTCCGGTACCGGTTCACGGCCGGGCCGGTACGGCATTCCATGATTTCAGTAATTATTTATGCTCATATCTCATAGCTATAAATAGAAAACTGCAAAATGGCTAAATTATTCAGTTATCGACATGGCCAATTCAATTCTGCAAAACAAATTCTATATTGTCAGGTCAAGGAATTATAATGTTTACAAACTATAAAAACACATCTAAGTAAAGCAGTGGAATCCAAAATTAAAATCATAACTCTAGCAAGTTCACATGCATGTGGCACCATATGGAAAATATATGCTCCTAGAGAATGAAAGCAAAAATCGAAATTTGACATACTATATGGGACACCAATGTGTTAATATTTTAAACCCCCGAGTAAGAATTTTATTAAAATTAAGTCCTTTAGAAAGCATGCTAAAATATGCTTTGCCCTGTTAAAAAGGACCATAAGCATGTAAAAGATAAGAACAGTTTAGCCTTATAAGTTAAGACATCTGTCCAGTGATGAATTCGAAAAATTTAGAAAACATAAAGATTCAGTTCTACAGTAACACGCAATGTCATGTTTTCCTTCATAAATAAAAATGTCAAAATAAATAACAGTAAACAATACAAAGTTTTCACTCCATTAGAAATAACACCTGGAAACCAACTGCACATGGAGACAATTTCCTATAAATAATTTAATCCAATATGACTTCCTTACACACTTGACCTAATACCTCCATTAAAGTCATTATAAATCTCATATACTTCTTTCTTTGACAGATGTAAGATCCAGAATGCTCTCTTACCATGTACAAAGGTGAAATCCTTGACATGCTTCATATCTAAATCATGTAAGTTAATCACATATGATGACTCAATACGCGCAGGAAAAGTGCCTCCCAAACTAGCAGGCTCGTCATCTCCAACCAATCCTTGGCCAGCCTAACAAGCAAGACTTTTATAGACTCAGAAGCACAGAAGAACAGAAAGAAATATAGAATTATAAATTTAATTAAAGAAATAGAACAACACGGCACATTGGCTGATGACCTGTGGACCACCATTAATGACAATCATGACATTAAGCATTGCTTGCAATATTAGACCATCATGGATATTAAAAAATAGTAAAAAATGTCAAACATTAATGCATAGGATGAAAGCAATTCCTAATGAGAAGAAACTACAATCACTGATAGAACAAATCAAAGCCATATGGAAAAAAATAACACCAGAGTCAAAAGAATGAAAAGTTGAGGTTGTTAAATGGAGCTTCTTACAAAGCACATTAAGCACATATACAACCGATTACCATATTATGGTGAACCATGAATAGTAAAAATGGGATCCAAAAGATTTAATTTAAATGTTATCCACAGAATTGATCATGGTTCCCTTATCATCTATCTTTTCAAAATTCAAGACAGAAATTACTTGCAGATTTAAGATATGTCAGCAATTACAAGTCTAAAACTCTGCCACCATCAGAACTGAAGATTGGTTTGGCTTTCAAAAACAGTAATGATTGTAAAACAAAGAGTCTCCATGGAGCAATATGTATGGAAAGAGTGACGAGAGAAAGAGATAAGAATGAAGGGTTTCAATTTCAGCACTGGTGTCTGCACCACTCTGCTCCTGGATAAGTATGATAGTACAACGCTTCCATTTTGATACTCAGGTTGGCTTGGCATCCCAGTACAACACCAAGACACCCCAGCTTGTATTTCTCTTCATTGTTTTGTTCTTCTTCATAAGTTCTTAGATGTTTTCTCAAAACTGATCCACAACTAGCAACAATAATACAAATACACTATGATCTTTTGCCTTCTTGAAATTATTTGTGTTATTTTTAACAATAAATTTATTCGGCGTAATTATATTTTTTAAAATAAGAAATACATAACAAAGAAAAACTAAAAATATGGTGTTCTAGGTTGATGCCCACCCAACAAAACATCCAAATTTCATACCAAGGGAGAAAAATTTGGCACGATTTTCTTGATTTTTGGCCAAATAAATGGTAAAAAAATAAATGGATGAGCATACTGAATTTTTGTGACTTTTTTGGCTTACAGGAGACCAAATCAGAGGAGGAGGCTGGATCTAAGCACCTTATCTCCCTTCTTCCTCTCCTTTCTCTTCTCTCTCCCTTCCTGTCCTTTCTTTTCCTCTCTCCCATGTGAGTATCCCAGCAGACAAGCTAAGAAAGCACCAATTTCTATTTTTCACTAAGAACGAACTTTGTCCCAGTTGGTACCAATTGACCTCGTCACCAAATCGTTCAATCCCAACCAATAACGACAAGAACAAGCTGGGATCTAGAGAGGCCTGGGGTCCAAATGCATTCCAAGGCCCAGATTCTCGTCTAATACGTTACTATAATGGGTCTGACTAGGTCCTTAATCATTGGATAAGATAATTCTGTGGTTTATTTGTGTCACACCCCAAAAATTCCGAAACTATTTGAATCTCGATGTGTAACCAGCAAAATCAATCAAAATACCACAAATAATTAACATCCTTGAAAGAAACCATGCAACTGAAGGTACATGACTAAGAAAGAATCATCTCAAAATCCTATTTCTAGTCCAAAAGCAATTGTTGAAGTATAATGAGTAACAATCACACTTAGACACCTCTATAGAAAGTAGTATGTTTAGATAGCAACTAACAACAAGGCCAATAAAACACAAGAAAAAAAACTTTTATCAATTTGAGGAATTAATTGGCAGACTATAAATAGGAATATGGTGTAGATGGAGCTACATGTCATTGCAATTACAATATTTGCAAAAATAGAAAAGGATAGTTTTACAGCACTCCACGATTGCACATGTACTATCCAAAAAATATTAGGCCAGATGTCGGTGAGAGATGAAACATTTAGCTTGGCAATTTAATAGCATATAATAATATTTCATAACAGTATATAACATAATCATTTACTAGTTGTAACGTTATTCTAATTATATGACTATCAAAATGTAAAATAATTAAATTACCCCAAATAATTAACAAATAAATAATTCACAAATATTACAAAATTATATTATGTTAGATTAGCTAAATTATACTATAATATTACTTTTATTTATATTATAATATAATTACTATGTTATATCATACCTTCTGAGCAATATCATGATATGTAAATGTATAGTATTTTTATGGAATTTATCATATACAATAGTTTCAACATGTTAGAGAATCAAATTATACTAGTATTTTGATGTGATATATTTAATTATTAGTATAATATACAATCACATTGTATAACAAATATATTACCGTACATTGCATATATAATATTAAAAATTATTGTATTGAAGATATAATAGTCCAATCTGCATTATAATATTATGTCTTAAAAAATATTTATATATTTTTAGTGCACATATTATACTTAATATATGTTAAACTACAGGTAGTATTATAATTAGTATATGTCATGTTATTTGTAATCATTACCATACCAGATTAATTATTATATTCTGTTAATATATGATATCATTATTTGCATGATATTACTATAATATGATTGTAATAATCCTATAATATTGTATAAATATAATGCATTATTATGATATAATTATTTTGTAAACATTATAACATAATTTTAAGCATAGTAATATATTATGTCTTATATTGTGAAATGTCGATGCAAATATCCTAAAAAACAATAATATTTATCATTTTAACCAAGATACATCATACTGTACTGAACTGGCGGTACGGGGCATATACCATACCGTACCGGTTCGGTACCAATAATGTGGTACGGGAGGGCGTACTAACATAGTGACAGGATGCCCAGTACTGAGATGGTGTACCTTGATTTTAATATATATTGAGGTGTGACGAAAGACAAAGGGTAGAATAAGAATAAACTAGGGTTTGTAACAAGGTTTGCAATCTCAATGCCTGACCATGTACCGATACCATGCTAATATAGTGTCAATACACCTGATACGGGAGTCGGTTCAATGCAACAAAACTTAATACACCTCCTATGCCAAGTCTTAGTTTAGTACAAGTATGTACGATACGCCAGTATAGGAGGTACAAATTGGTACGGCAAACTTTGTAAAGTGTGCAGATAGTAAAAAGGAGGATTGATAAAGTGGGAATAGTCCCCCAACACCCTGAATTAGTTATTCAAAGAATAATGAGAATTGATCAAAATAACTACTCGCCTTTAATTCCAATTTTTTAAGACTTCTTTGTCATTTTATGATGGAACAACAAAAACTGTTTGGCACAATAACAACTATTCTCCAGGGAAAGGTTTATAATGTGCCTTTTGGCACAACAAAACCAAGTCTTAGATTTGCAATTGAAGCCTTTCCCTGTGGGATAATGCTTGGAATTGTTGTTTCTTTTGTACAACTAATCAATTAACACCACCAAGCACAAGGGCGACCATTTTTCTGAAACTTTACACATATATCTAGTACACCTACCATATTATTGAGAGTTGACAAAGCTGTAAATCTCTTCTGTTACCGAATATATTTTCTTAAATAACTAACTCTTAGTCCAGGAAATTTGGTATTTTCTACTAGCTAATAGGCAACTTAATGCCAGGGAATGAATATTTAACCAAGAAAAGATATGATAACAACACTATAGAATATTGCCTGATCAAAATCTATGAATTTCTCTGTATTGGAAAAAGAAAATAAATCAAAAAGATGCTTTAAAAGAAAACAGCACCTGAGCAGATTTAAGAATTATCATTTGAAGCCCATAGACGAGTGCTCCACCACAGCGGCCCAAGGGGTCAGCCTTTATTAGAGGACCTCTAGCAAATCTTTCTCTGCCCCTTTTCAAGAAATGCCAATCTGGTCCCTCAAAACAATGCATGGAACTGCAAAAGCCCAAAAAATCACAATAGACCTTAAAATATAAATTTCTGTCAAGTAAATCAAGAAACTAAGTCTCTTACAATTTCACAGTGCATTCAAAGTTCACAGCTTGAAAGATTTTATCCCACAAATAACAAGCCAAAAGAAATTAAATTAATAAATAAACACTGTGGTTGAATGAAAGGTATCTTTCAAGCAACTTAAATTAATAACAACATGTTTCAACCAAATTAACATCAATTTCATATCCAATCAATGATTACACATGGTATCTTTCAAGCAAGGTGGGAGAAATGAGTATACCTCTTTTTTTTTCTTTCATCTTAAGTACTAGTTCAGTGACAATATTTTCATTATGCTGTTGGCTTAAGTATATATCTAGAACACATAGCAAAATCCACATGCATATAACATACCATTAAATTGAATTCTTTTGGAGCCATGTGCATGCAAATAAAAGTTAATCGCATGCAAATAAAAGTTAATCGCATGCATCTATAATTTACAACTCTTCCATCAAGTTAAAGTTGCAATCACCAAAAGCTGGAGTGTAAATGAGCCGAGCTCCACTGAGCAATGGCCAACTCAAGCTCAGCTCAATCATTCGTAATCCCAGCGAGCATTTGTCACAAGATCAAGAGGTCCAGCTCATGCTTTGCTTCTAGAAGATCAAGCTAGCTTGATCCCAGCTCATTTGAGTCAGTTAGGCTTGGCGAGAAGAGATGAAAGGGGAGATTAACAACCAGAGCTCCGTGACACAATTAATACGAGGATTGAGGAGAATACTAGACCTCCTAAGTCTCACTACTTGAAGCCCAGCCGCTTGAGTGATGGAACAAGTAAGAGATTTCCCATTCCTCTCCTTCCATGAGTTTGATAGGCTTGGCTGGTTGGACAACCTAAAGATACACATTAGCTCTGCCACAGACTACTTTATGGTTATAGAAGTACAAGGAACCACCGAGGCTTCAACAATGTTGATATCACCCAAATAAGTGGACCCGCCTGCTCCAAAACTGTCAATAACAGTAAGTATTGGCACCTAGTCACCTTTATAATGGGACATAAATATAATGGTGGAAAAACAACAGTTGGTATTTGTCCCACTAACTGATCCAATGTATTAAATGTGGAGTTGAGAGGATCTTGGGAGGGATTGTAGTGCGCTACCTTGACACTAGAGGTGAAGAGTATTTCGCTCAAGGGTAACTCAGCAATGACTGTCACATGGACCACTAATCAATCAGCTTCTAGCAACCACCCAAGCTTGAGAAACATTTGGGCTACGGCCGAGATTTGGAGGAGTTCAGATGCTCTTATCTGTGAAGAGAGAAGCAAACCAAGTCGCTGATACCTTTGCTAACCTAGCCTCCACTAGTCGCTTCTCTCTCTCTCTCTCTGTGTATGTATGGAATGATGATCATACTTTATATTTCCTGATACCTGTGTATGTACATAAATGCAAGCAAAGATGCATATATATATATATGTACGTGCATCACAATCAACTAGCATGTCAGTGCTAGGACAATGAATGCATATGTGCCATGTAGACTTATTCACGGGCTGGACGGCCCGGCTTGCTCACGCCCGAAGGCTTCCGAATGGGCCTGGGCTTGGATTTTAAGCTTGGCAGGCTGGGCAAGGCCAAAAATATGAGCCCGCCTGTTAATCGGGCCGAATAGGGATTAGGCCTTGAAACCCAACCCGAGCTTGGCTCGGCCCAAATAAATAGGTAACCCTAGGTAATCGCCTCATCCTTCCTCCTACTCCTCCGTCGTCCTCCACTTCATCCTCCTTCCACCTCCTCATTCCTCCTCCCACTCCCCTTCAAGGCATTTTCTTAAATTAAGAAAAAAGGCCCAATACCCGGCCCAAAGCCCGAAGCCCAAGTAAGCACTAGGTCAGGCTGTGGAAATAGGCCAGAAGGGCAGGCCTAACTAATTTTAATTATGCCAAGGGTTGAGGTCGGCCCACCTAACGAGATATTGCAAGCCATCAAGCAAGGATTGAAAATGACCATACTCAGCATGTGTTACCCGAAACCACATTACATACCGATACATATCGCATTTTGTACCATCCCACACCCACAAAAGCATGAGAATTATCGAGCACATGGATTAATGTACTGACCAAGCCACATGATTCGATCGGTAACATACCAACTAAATCATGCAGTTGGGTACCAACCATAGATTGGAATAGTTTGTGGTCTCAGCTTGAACAGGTGCGAGCAGATCCTTATTGGGCTAAACTAGTAAGAGCCCAGTATGGCCCTGATTAGCCCCTACCCTCAATAATTGAGGGAGAAAAGGTCACCATGCCCTTTCCCCCGAATTTCACCCATGAGCAACGTAAGAGAGGAGAAAAAGGGGAAGAGAGTGAAAAGAAGAGCAAGGAGGGTAGATCTAATATTCATGGAGGTATTTTACCAGATTTCCTCTTCTAATTTCTTTTTTTTGATGTTACAACCCCTAAATGAATAGAAATTAAAAAATATCGAAAAATCATGCCAAACTTTTGTATTTTAGCATGATTTTGTGATATATCATAGATGTTAGTCAAATCCATGCAATGTTATAATTTTGAAAATTTTAATATTTATTTTATTTTTATTAAAAATATATTTTTGAAAAAAAAATCAATTGAAAAAATAAAGGAGATGTTAGATTCCAGAAATTAGTATCATATTCTAATTCTAGCATGCTACCTACTCTCTTTGTTTGGCAGTGATGCAACTAGTTCTTGGCATATTAATTGCCTCTCGAATAAAAGCTTATCTTTAAAGTAATTCCTACATGAACTAAGCTATTAGTGCTTAATATGGGCTGAAAAACTATGTAGCACTTCTATCAAAGGCTACCTTATGCAAAACTAAAATTTAATTTACAAGATTTCATATATATAAATATTATTTTAATAACAAATTATTATAACTTCAAAAATTTATGAAATTTCAGAAGATATTTCCGACATGTTTTTTGAAGCATGTCATATTTTTCAAATAGTTATGTAATATATGCATTTTTTTTAATTTAATACAAAAAATGCATACATTGAAAATTTATGGAAATTTAGAATTATCTAAATATAGTTCAAAAGTAATTTCTAAGGCAACTAGCACTTTTTTTAGGAATCTCTAAAAACTCTTGAAATCTTTTGAATAATTTTAAATTAAAAAATTAATTAAGCTATGAAACATCATAGATAATTTGCAGATACACAAGAATAATTAATTAAACCATTTCTAGGGTTGATCATATGTGGTTTTAATGGTTTCAGGATCAACATTGGATCACATCTTACAAGAACAAGTGGCCCATATATGGATTGGCATTGATGTTTGATGGTTGACATCAAGGAATGCTGAACTGGCCCGTACCAGCCGGTTCAGCCTGTACCGAACCGGTTCGGTCTTGACCAGGTCGGTTCGGGCATAGAAAATCGGACTGGTTCCTTCCAGTTCGGCCAGGACTCGGTGCGAACCGGCACCGAGTCCAATTTGATCTGCCATAGCGCGCCGCGCACGCTGTGACCTTTTTGGCCGGTACGGTACTAGTCCGAAGCGGTTCGGTGGCCGACCGGTACGCTTACTGCTACCGGTTCGGCGATCCTTAATTGACATTGATGTGTAATGATTGGTCAGGTCCAACCAATGAAACATTATTAACTTTCTCACATGTTGTAACAAAGAAATATTCTTCCACAAGTTAGTTGATGCTTCAAACAGGATGCACGACACAACTTGATGGAAAAGGTTATTGACAGCATTGGAGTACCATGTCATCAAGTGGCGACTAATCAAGGAAAACAATATATCGCTTGTGAGCTATTGAATACAAGGGAAACATATTTTTTGAACCCCACTATACTAGTTTGATGTCATGGGAACGACAAGCATTGAAGAGTGAAGCAAACAATGGAGACGTCCGACGCTATCAGGACCCACTCTACAATGACTTTGTATATGAAGGGAGGATCCCATGATAGGTTGACTCGAAGGCCAACAAGCCCTGCCAATGCTTAATCAGGCAAGATCAACCCTAGGCCAGCCAGTCTCATAGCCAAGCAAGCTAGGGTGAATGCAAAAAACTAGGTGGATCAACAAATGCCATGTCAATACCAAGCAATAGTAGCCACCACAAACTTTAGGGAGAGACCAGTCAAGGTCACAATCTAGTTCAGAGTCGAAGACCTCCTACCCAAGATTCAACAAGAGATGTTGAGAGGTCACTATGACACTAAAGCCACCCAGGGCAGCAGAATCCCAGTTAGAGAGGTGGAACCAGTCAGGGTAGTCTACAAGTTCGAGCAAACCAAGAGAGTCAGGGAAGTCAATCAAGCAAGGATAACAAGTCAGTGCCTCAAACATCCACTCGGGCAAAGCAAAAGGAAAGATGAAAATTGATATATTAGAGAGAGCGGACAAAGAACCAATTCATAGTGACTCTAAGGCAAACAGATTGCCCAAGTCATCTCATGATACAAGAAATGATGATAGTGATGATGGGTTCGATGATCAAAGTGGAGATAGCAGACAAGGAGGGATAGCAAGCAGTTCCCTTTGCTTACTCCATTCACTGGTGAGTCCCAGTTTGAGTATGCAACATCATATAGGGACGATGAGCAAAGGACAAGGATGGATGCCATAGCATACACGAGGGGACATAGAGGTGGTAAATGCAATATCAATCTAGCCCATGAGATGATGTATTGAGTGGGACTCCTGCAAGTATCAAGGTCCTCTTGGTACTCGGGATTGTATCCTATAGCGAATCATAACCTCCTTTGCCGGGTTATAACCAATATAGATACATGCCCTTTGAGTCTTCATACTCAAGTGGGCATCATCCTCCCTAGCCTCAATCATACTACAGATCAAACTTTTATCAATCCTTTTTTCTAATTTCCATCACTACACCCGACAAAACAACAGTATCAACATGGCTATTTGGTATAGATAGGCTACTAGGATCCAAGACCGGCACAACACGAAGGCCAGATACAAGTCCCTAGGCCTGACTATAAACGTGACCGAAACATGTATGAGACATCGAAACGACTTGGAAATAAATATAAATATTTTGCATTTTCAATATTATACTTAGTAAGACCTTTAGGTATGTAACAGTAAAAAATACCTAAACATAAAAAAAAAGCTTAAAACCTTCAAAACAAGAAACAAAAAATATATTTTTTGTTATACCGATATGGTTCAATACAATTCAGTATAGTATTGCAACCATACTATACTGATCACCTACCTGTACGCAGTTCGGTACCAAAACTACGAACCTTGATAGAGCAAACTATAATACATATTATAATGGTATATGACAGATGCACCCCATGTGGCAATACTTTAAATCTAGGTGTCCAGCCAAAAAGAGGTAAGATCCCTATTATTTTTCTTTGAATAAAGTGCACCAGCATTGTGCAACATGGCACAATCTATGCCCCTAGAAGTATTTTAAACTAAGGTTCCCAATCTCGATATCCAACCCCGTACCGGAACCATCTTGGTACAGTGTAGATATGCTCGGTAAAAGGGTCAGTTCGATGTGCCGACACTTGATATGACTCCCAATCCATATTGTATACTGATTCAATACCAATACGGTATGGTATGCCTAGCATGCACCAGTACAAAGCGGCACAGCATAACATGCTTTAAACCTTGGTATCAAACCAAAAATATGCAAGAACCTTTTGTTTTTCTTTAAATTAAGTGTGCCAGCATTGTGTTACATGGCACAATCTATGTCTCACGCACTTTAACTCTTGCAATATATATGTGTATGTTTATTAATGTATGTTCATGCGTAATTATGTATATATGTATGTATATATATAATATATACGTGTGTGTGTGCATGTACATAAACGCTTGAGTCTTGCATGTGCAATATAGATGACCCAAAACCAAACTCTTAGGGGGGAGTCAGGATAGAGTAGTTGTATAAAAAGGTTAGGAAAAAATAACATGAGGAAGGGAAGGGAAGGGAGGGGAGGGGAGGGGAGGAGAGGGAGGAAGAAAGAGAGGGAGGGAGAGGGAAGAGGGGGAGAGAGGGGGAGGCTTACCAGCCAATGGTGTCACAGTGTTGAAGAGGGGGAGACAGAAAGAGAGTAAGCACCCAGTGAAGAGAGAGGGTTGGAGAGAGAGGATGCGGCTTACCGGCCAACAATATTGCAACACCAAATAGGGGGGAGAGAGTGCGAGAGAGCAAGTGTCGGGCAAAGAGAGAGGAAGGGGGAGAGAGAGGGGAGGGAGGCTTACTGGCCAACAGCATCGCAGCATCGAAAAGAGGGGAGAAAGAGAGCGAGCAAGAGAGCCCTCGAAGGCTCTCGAACTATCGAACCAAGATGGGGTGGTGCGTTTATAACCCGAACTGATCCGCATTGCCAAACCACCTGACTTGGTGTCGGTTCGGTTTGTTATAGGCCGAACTACTTGGTTTGTATTAGTTCGGCGATCACTGGAAGGGTGGGTAGCACGCAGCATTGATGACTAAACTAAGATACTTATGAAGATTTTTTTCTTGACAATTCACATGGTTGATAGTTGTAATCACTTAGGTTATTATTTATTTATAAACAAGTGGTTTAGACGGGAGAAACAAGGCTCCATCCCTATGAGATATGGGCCCCACTTTGCAACCATTTAATATTTTTCTAGACCTGTAGTGTGGAGTTGATTAGGAGTAGGAACCTCCAAGATTTTCTATAATAATCAAGATTTTAAATATTGGTAGGATATCCCACTGACCAAGTGTCAAGATCGAGCATTATCTCAAGTGTTGTAATGAGACGAAGCAGGAAATGAAGTGGGCATGATAGGATATCACCATCCCAAGTGTCTATACATAGTGGTTCCCATTCCACAAAAAAATCGACATAGCCCCATCATGATAATTAAAACCTTGATTATAATATGTATACACGCACATGCAACACACAAACTAGAGCTCAGCTCATGCATCTCACATGCTTTGTTCAAAAGAGGAGAGCACTGCATACATGGGCCTACACTAAGCATAATATAATGATAAAAGTTGAAACCATTGCCACTTCGCCTAACTCAAGAATTCCAAAAGTCATGGAAAACTGAAAACAATTACACAAAGACTAGCACAAAACCAAAAGAAACCAAAAGAAATTGTGTACTTTTTTTCCCTTTTTCTCGGCAAGATATGCATGTGGTAAACAGATTCCCTTTTCCTCCAAGAAACATTGGAGCTGTGAAGGGTTCAAGCATTGGAGGTTGGCCACATGAGCTAGCCTCCATAGGGCTGCTACGCATGCAGGTTAGGTTGGGTTGATGACAAGTCTAGCCCATCCCAACATCTATATCCCCCAACCCTAACCCATCCTCGTTGTCGGTTAAGATTTCTCTAACCCAACCCTATTCAACACCATCTTAAACTAAATTCAAGTTAGGTCGGGTTAGCCAGGCTAGGTTGGGTAGTGCCACATTATTTAGCTAAGATTAGGATGAATGCAAACTTTAAGATAGGGGAAAGGCTTCAAAAATTCTTATTGGATTAGTATTTGCTAGATGACTATCTCGACCATTCATCAATTTTGATGGGACACTTCCACATAGTTTAACAAAAGTGCAAGGTTGGTGGAACCACGCTGAACCACTTGATTCAGGGGTTACTGAACCAAACCAATGCAGAATAGAGATGGTTCCTCATTTGGTTCGAGATAGGTGCAGAACTAATCCGAACAAAGCAGAACTGCATGGTCCACTCAGTTCAGCTCAGTCCTGAACCTGATAGTTCTAGGCCTGTCACTTGGTGGAACCATCCTAAACAACTTAACTCGGAGTGTACCGTACCAAACCACAAAGTTAATTTTCTCCCTGACCTTTTCATGTGTTTCAGGCTTTCAGCATGCTTAACTTTCAATAATTTTGATATTTTACGAAGCAATTTTATGCCCAACAATGGAAAACGTTACTGAACTTAAGAAAAACTCTATATACAGTTCCAGATCAAATCAAACATGACAAACTTTATTCAAAAATATCAATTTAAAGCATAAATTACAATTAAAAACAATGTATATATCTGTGATGTGGTATATACTACACATGTAACAATAAAAAGAAATCCGTTCTTCACCCAAATAAACTGAATGTTGCCACCCATTTCTCACCTATGTTGTCAGTCATTTGTCTTACCTAGTACGCAACCCATGTGTTGAATCATCATATTCTAGCACTGTAAGTTTTGCATCTTGGAATGCTAACACTATCGAATCTCTTCTTTTGCTGCGATCATCAACTCCAAGAGACAGTATTGCCATTGATTCCACATTACCATGCAATCTAAACACGCATCATAGGATCAAGTTATTAAATAGTTTAGTGATTTAGAATTAAGCAGTTATAACCGACATGGATCTATTTATGCTACTATAAAACAACATGAGACAGCCAATAATAACTAATTAAACTATGCCATCATAAAACAACAAAAGGCTCATGAAATTAAGTTATTTCTCTGCAGCAAGCATGTCAGTATATTAAGTCATATCAATCACATCAACATATTGCTAGCAGTATGTGTCCCTGGTAATTAAGCAAAAAATTTCAAAGAACACTATGAAATCAATTTAGTAAATCTGCATTAAACTAAAAATAATAAATGGTGGAATAAGAAACAAATATTAAGTAGAGGAACTGACAAGTAATATGTAGACATATTCTCATAAATTCTCATGAAAGGCCAAATGAACTCTCAACATTCTTCTCAAACATGTATTTTTGAGAGCTTGAGTTTTCTCTACCATTTTATGAGATCTCCATTTTATAACCAAATTCATACTCTTGTAGTCATTTACACAACTCAATGATGATACTCATTTAAGAGGTACTTATCTTTGTTGTGTTGTTGGACACCTTTTACATCTTCAGATATGTTATTGCATCAATCATACATCACTGACATTACAACATTAAATAATCTAAATTTCTTTGTTTCAATAGAGATAAACAAGAGGAGCAATTTCCCCCATACCAATACGATGCAATTTACCAAAGATATAGATTTGTTAAGTCTTAAGAGAAAGAAAGATAAATTTTGGTGAGTGGAATGTTTGTACTTTCAGAGCAATCTTCTCCTAAAACACAGGCTGGCTGTTTAGAAATGAAATTCTCAACTTTTTTGTTTATTGGAAATATTCATTTATGATAGCTCAAATTATCTTCATCATCTTTCAGATCTTGACAGTTATCAAATTCATGTTTGGAAGTCCGACCACCTATCTGTATGATTAAATAAGATTTCACTCCTCATATCATTGACAATTATGTTGTTGAAGGCTTAAGGCTCACCAAGGTGCCAAGTTCTCTTGGAGCCCAAGCCTAGAGATGGGCATCAGGCCGTGCCGGGCCCGGCCCGGCCCAGGCCCCCCAGGCCACAGAGCAAATGGGCCGTGCCTGGCCCGGCCTGTTACTAAACAGGCACGGCCCGCTTAACCTAAAGGCCAAGCCCGGCACGGCCCTAGGCCCATGGGGTGGCGGGCCGTGCCGGGCACGGCCCGTGCCGGGCCCAGCCCGTCTGTCCAAAAAAAAATAACCGTTATGGGTGGCCCCTAACAGCTATTTTTTAGGCCCATAACGGCTATTTGTGGCTTTTTACCCATTTTGCCCCTCCCAACAGCCATAAAATGGCTAATTTGAGGGATATTTTGGGAAAACAATATTATAATTTACATGCATCGGGCCGTGCCGTGCTTGGCCCACGAATCGTGCCAGCCCAGACCTTTATGGACCGTGCCGGGCTCGGCCCGCAGGCCAGAAATCCTTAACCCAGCCCGGCCCCCTTTTATGAGCCGTGCTTCGTGCCGAGCCGTGCCGAGCCGTGTCGGGCCGTGCCAGGCCATGGGCGGCCCGGCCCAATGCCCACCTCTACCCAAGCCCAAGGCACAAAATGATGCACGCACCTTGATGAAATGAGACACAAAGATAAATATATAAAATATTAAAAAGCACACGATATTGGACATATTTAAGAATGAATTAGGAATAGGAAGAAGAAAGAGGAATAGCAGGGCATATGTCGTCTTTTGTTCTACTTCTGGGGAGTTAAAATGCAATAGTAGCTATACCTATAGCAGCAACAGCTGATAAAGAGGAAAGGGATGAGGAAGAGGAAAAGGAAGAAGAAGAGCAGGAGCAGAGATGCAGGACCACCAAGGGTTCCCTGCAACAGTGTAATTGGGCCTAAGAGGAGGGAGAAATTGAAAAAATGTAATTTTACCTTGCTGTCCTATCACAGAAAACAGATCAGAAGTGAATAGTTCAGTGGATTGAGGAATGAGGGAAGCATTTTGGGTCCTTCCTGAGATTTAGGGATTAGGGTTTGATGTTAGGAAGAGTGTTTTTAGGGTTTTAGAATTAAAGCACAAGGGTGTATCTTGATCTCCTGTCTAATTTCAGATTACAATTTTAGCAGACAAGGAAAGAGGACTAGATGAAGAGAGGGAAGAAGAAAAGGGGAAAAGGGAGAGGGGAGACGAAAAAAGGAAGGCACTGGAGAGAGGAAGACAGAGAAGAGAGAGGGAAGAGAATCAACTTTTTTGACAATACAAACTCATGGAATACAACTCATGTCTGTCCTTTCACTATCCCACATACTATATATAGAGCCTGCATGAAGTAGGGGCTAAGTAATCAAATAAAAGAAAAAATAATCCTAAATCTGGATCTTCCTCTTCTTTCGCCCACTTATTTCCTTTTTCTATGATAGATCTTTATTGCCCCTTCTTTCTTTTGGTCACTTAAGCCCCACAATCTTAGTCATAGTAACATAATAGGTGGGTAGATTAAAAAATTAATAGAGGTTTTAGCCTGGACTTTGCTTCAAGGAACAGAAAAGACATGTTTATCCTGTCTCTAAGTAAACTCACCTCATCTTAGGGCAGGCAAGATGCTAAGGTGGCAACTTGCTGTGCCTCTCACTTAAGCACATGACAACTATGTTGATAAAATCTAATAAAACGATTTTTTTTTATTCCATTGTCTAATGTCCTCATTAAAATATGTTTTCTCAAGAGCTTAATAACACTAATATATACTGAATCGAGATTCAAGCTTTGTTTATTTCATATTTTCATATAGCAAAATGAACAGGAACAGTTTCTCCATTATCAACTGAATGCAAACTGATTAAGACTTGAAATTTGACAAGTTTGAAGAATGAAAATATGTTTCAGACCAAAAATAGAAAGAAGAAAGGAAAACAAATTTGTGTTGTGAAATGCTTGTGCTTTGGGATCAAATTTTCAGTTTAAATGGCATATCCTAAGCCATAATCACTATGGCCCCATTTGGGGAGCCGTTGGCAGTAGAGCTTTTGGAAGTAGAGCTTTCTGAAGTAGAGCTTTTATAAAAAGCAGTTTACTGTTTGGTAACTGCATTTTTAAAGTATTCTGCCACTTTAACATATGTTTGGTAAATAAACTGAAAAAATATTTTTGGTATGACAAAATGACCATAAAGAACATTGCATAATATTATACAATAGAGTATAATAAAATATAATATATATTAATACATAAATATATGATATAGTATAATATTAATGTAATGTAATATAATATTATTATAATATAGTAATATAATATTGTATACTATAGCATAATAATTTAATATAATATTAAATTATTTAACATGACATGTCAATGTATTATCATATAATGCAATATAATATTATATTTATAGTATAATATAATAACAAAGGTATAAAATATTATAATTATTAGCATAAATTAATATTTCATAATATAACAAATTTTTTGGCTAGGTGATAAAATTGGTTAAACAATTATTAAAGAGACATTTTGGGTAATTGTTATATTTTATCACGAGTATTTTGGTCAAAAACAGCTTTCCGACAAGACCTAAAACTGTTTTTTCAGAAAGCTCCACCAAAAGCTCCACCAAACGGGGCCTATGTCATTAGAAGTAGAATGAAGGAAAAGATATTTATTATTGGTAGCTTCCTACAAGAACAAGCGGCCCACATATTGAGGGACATTGATGTGTAATGGTCCATTCGATCCAAACAGGTGAAGCATTAATAACTTCCTTATGTGACAAGAAGGCATTTTTCCACAAGTCAATTGATGCTTCGAACGAAGTGCACAATAGCGACTACATCCATATCTTGATGAAGGACGTTATTGACAACTTCGAGGAGCATAGTGTCGTGCAAGTGGCGAGTGATAATGAGCACACTATAAGAGGGCTAATAAACTGCTGATGTTAAGAAAGATGCATATATTGTTTGGTCCCCATGTGCTGCACACTGCATTGATTTAATATTCCAGGCAAGGTATGCTGAACTAGTACCGAAAGCCGTACCGGTCGGCGACCGAACCGGTTCAGCATGTTCGGTACCGTCTCGGTACCAGGCCCATACCGAAGGAGCCCAGCCGGAGCCGGAGAAAAAGAGAAACAGCGAGTGAGCGAGAGAGGGAGGGAGAAGGAGAGGCCGCGAGGGCTCGATTGAGGCCGTAGAAAAAA
Source organism: Phoenix dactylifera (assembly GCF_051530095.1). Lineage (NCBI taxonomy): Eukaryota > Viridiplantae > Streptophyta > Magnoliopsida > Arecales > Arecaceae > Phoenix > Phoenix dactylifera. Next base: position 2,206,061 of record NC_143192.1, on the reverse strand, counting down.
ATATATTTAATTGAAGTCGACAGAGCATTTGCCGACTTCACTTAAAAATTTTCAAATTTTTTTCTCGGCCACGTCTCCTGTTTCGAAAGAAACAGGGGACGCGGTCGCGGCCTCGGCCTCCGCCATCCCCCCTCCCCCCCGGTAGCCTCCGCCGGCCCCCCGTGGCCCTCCGCAGGCGTCCGCGGCGACGACTGCTTCCTCCGTCCCCCACTTGCTCGCTCGTTGTTTCTCCTTTTCTTTTCCAGCTCCATGCAAATCGGTTTCCACGGCGGAACCATACCGGTAATCCACCGGGACCAGTCTAGTACAGGCTGAATCGGCCGGTATAGGCCGGTTCAGCATCCATGATTCCAAAATATTGGCGAGCTTTGTAGAGTGAAGCAGACAATTAAGACAGCCCAGGCGATCACCAAATTAATATACAATCACATAGCAGCGTTGGCACTAATGAGGAAGTACACTAGGGGAGACATATTGAGAACAACAACTACCCACCCACTTTGACAAACACAACCTTGCCCTTGACAACCTGATCAAAAAGACGTCGAAGTTGCGGGTCATGTTCCTCGATGAGGAGTGAATGCAAAGCCAATACACCTATGATGGAATGGAGAGGCACCATGTGGAGAGGATAATGACAAGTTAGTAGTTCTAATAAATGGGCTGAGGAAATAGTTAAGGCCATCACATCACTTTATCGAGTGCTTAAGGCTATTGACAATGAAAGATACCCTCAAATGGGCATCCTCTACCTATGATGATGACAGCCAAGGAAGAAATTAGACAGGTTGAGCCCAAGCATGCTCATGACTACATCAACATCATTCAAAAGAGATGGAATATCCGGATGGGCAAAGACCTGCATCTAACTGATAGGCTAGTATTACTTATTATTACTAATACTATAATTTCAATCAAATTAACACAAACCACGGCTACTTACTACCTCAACCCGAGGTACATCTATATAGTCCCTGGGAAGAAGAATGATGCACGGTTCCTAACGGTGTTAAGGAATGCTAAGCATTACTTAGATACTAATCACCTATTATAATGTCTTAGATTTGTGAATCTTGCACAATAATACCATAAGTTATATGCATCGTAGATCAAAGATTATAAGGAGGGCAATGGTATGTTCTTAGAGAGGGGTGCAGTTGCTAGTAAGGGAGAAATTTTTCTAGGTGCTATACTACAATAATTCTTGTTCACCTAATGTATCAATGCAAATTGTTGCACGATGGATTATTCTCACCTAATGTTTTCACTATGATGGGGAACACCACATTTGAGGAAATATGCAATTAGGATTCTCGCATAGATTGGGTCGACTAGTGGGTGCGAATACAACTAGTCAACTTTTGCATTGATACATAGCAAGAAAAAAATCCCTTTGACTCATAAGACACCAAATGCATTTACATGCACTAGAACCAATGGCTGAGGTTGAAATGTCTTCAAAAGAAGACAATCTAAGTATTAGGACCCCTTTGTAGGGACTTTTTATATGACCAAGAGGAACCTATTATAGGTTGACTCAAAGGACAGCAAGCTCAACCAAAGCTTGATGAACCAAGATCACCCCCTAGGCCGGCCAATCTCGTAGCAGAGCAAGCTACGATGAATGTAGATAATAGGGTAACTTGACACATGCCACATACAAAGCCAGCCGATGCCCAATAATAGCAGCCATTGCGAAGTTAGGAATCCAACAACTCCGATCATCAATGTAGGACCCCTATCATCCAAATCAAAAAAAGATGTAATTGTACAAGAGTTACACCATGTGTAACTTGAACCTAGCCATATATAAAAACTAGAAACAGAATTCTCATCTTTTTGTCCCTTCAAAAAAAAATGAAGATCTTTTTTGTATGTAGAAAAGTTTTCCACCAAAAGAATGTAAAAGCACTACAAAAGCTATCGTAAGAAGGATATGTATCAGATTTTGTTTGTTCGTACATGCCTACATGCATAGGCACCGACACTTCTAGCACATGCATAGACATGCGAGAATGCACATGCATAAGCATGCACATGCGCACATGCATAAGCGTGCGCATGCACACATGCACCTAGACACATAGAAGCATCAGTGACTTCTTTTAAATAGATTAAAAGTCTGACCATTCTTTCTTCTTTTTCTAGTTGAGGAGTCAAATTTAACCCCACCTTACCCCCTCCCTATCTTTCTTCTTTTGTGATCTGATCCTGAACAAAATTTGCTTTCTTTCCTTCAAAATTTGATCATCATATGTTGATTCCCATAACAAATTAAACCCAAAATATCATCTAATGGAACCTATTGAGCCTCAAAAGATGGTAGTGTTTAAATTTTAGGTATTTGAACATGTCGAATAAATGGGTGATCTTCTTCATGGACCACATAATTTAAGTTTGTCGGTAGATAAGTTCTCCCTCCTTTTTTATGTACTCACGATTACCAAGAAATACCTACAAAGTGTTACAATAACCGCCAAAAGCTTGTTGAACTAAGCCTCTAATGTACATGCCCACCAAGCAAATATGGAAAATCCCATTGGCAGTAGTATGTTCTTGTCGGCCATTGCACTAAGGTCTAGAAACGACCATTCATATTTCTAATCAATGGCTAACTTGCAATGTCAAATTGGTTGAAGACTTGTTGACCTCATAAACAGGGTATACTTCACCTTCCTATTTGCACCCTTACCTTCAAGGACCCATGATTGTGCTAAGTGGCATGAATCTAATAACGGGACTTTGTGAATTGCTACACAATCTACTCTCTTCTTGTCCAAAACTGGCGTATGATAGGTTCAACAGGCACATAAACATAACCATCAAACCTTGACCCAACAACTTGCGTTGGCTTTCTAAATCTTCATTTGCCAAGCATTCCTACTTAGGGCTGCCTACAATGATACTTTAAGCTTCTCCATAACCTTCCTTGCAAATTCCAATGTCTAATGTCTTCTCCTCTTCCTACAACTTCAATAAAGATTGAAGTATTTTGGATCAAAGGAGATCTTCATTACACATGCTCGAATCATCTTATTGACTTTTTATGATTTTGACCTTACTATGTGCAACTCCTACAACTCCTTTAATACCCTCAATTCTCAACCCATTCTTCATAGTTTTAACACATATCCATCTCAATATTCTCATAAATGTCCAAATAAGCCTTTTTTTGTGTGTGTGTGTGTTTGGGGGAGGGGGGGGGCACTAGAGTCCTTCCACAAAATAAGAACCTTCAAACCACTTTAAAACCTTCTATATTTCTCGATCTGTTTTCATATTTTCTCTTGTTATGAACTTGCCAGCCTCTAGATAGCCTCCTATCCTTTGCCCTGCCACACACACAACATGACAGGGTCCAAAAGACATGATACAACATTGTGCTAACCTTGCTATTTTACCTTTCATTGTACTGAATTTGACCACTGTTTGTTGATAGCAGCCCACTATTATTTCAAAATGAAGTTCATAACTAGACCTGCTTTTAGCAACCATCATCTTCAGACAATCACCCAGATGATTGTCATAATCAAAAAATTTAATGTAGCAAAAAAAAAGAAAGCTAAAACGGAACAAGAAGGAAAAACAAGCACATGGAATCATTCCCAGAATCCCTGTTCATATGGGTGCCCTTCCTTTTCCTCCACATCTCTCTCTCCACACCTCTCTCTCCACACATAATCTAGCAACTGGTCATGTTTAAAAAGCAGGGCAACCAAAAAGAAAAGGATATTCACAAAGGATTTAGCAAAATGATGTTCTTGGCAGCTGATTTCTTGACAACCTCAAGTTTTTCGATTCACAACAGAATAAGGTCGAAATGAGAAGAAAAAAGAAGTCCGTGGATGGCGCACCGGTAATGGCAAACGAGTTCGAGGCGGGCACCGCTGAGCCCATCCATCATGCCCCCACCACGCTGCTCGCCTCCGGGCCGAGCGTCAGGTCTGCCATCGTCTTCCTGGATCCTGACAAGGTAAATCTCCAGCACATTCCCGGCCGTCACGACGAGATTGGGGATGGGACCAATCCGCCTCTTGGGAGACCATTCGGACTCGAGATCGTCGGCTTGGATGGGGGGGATCTGGGCGGCGAAGTCCGCCCGCGAGTGGGTGATGAATCCGGCGGCGCAGTTCTCGATCCCGGTCGCCCAGTGCATCATCTTGAAGGAGGCGTAGCTCATCTTGATTCTTGACTAGGGTTTCTCTCCCTGCTCTGGGGTTTCTTGAATAGAAAGAGCAAAAGAGAGACGAAGGGTTTAGGGGGGAGAGAGGGGGGGGTGAAAAGAAGGATGGATGAGAGCGGCCCGATGATGGACGGCAACGAGGACGAGCGAAGCGGGCGGTCACTCCTTAAACCCCTGAACTTGGGCGGGACGCAAAACGAAAGTATAGATTAGGCCGCGACCAGCCGAGGAAGGGATTTTTAGGGCCTACGGGTACTTTTATATAAATCTGGAGGTTACCCTACCGGGGGGAGAGAGAGGACGAGTTGGGTTGATTTGGGTTTCCCCAAAACCCGTGGGGAGGTCTGGCTTCCCTCCATTCAAAACACTAATGAACCTCCAAGTTGGATTACCTTATGATGTACTTTGATAGTAGTGTTATCAAAAAGAGATAGAGAAGGGACGGATTTGTAATCCAAGATCACAATTTCAGACTGATTGTTGCAGAAGAATGACATATAGGCGGTACGATAGTTATAGAAGCAGAGCTCAGGGCGGCATAGGAAGGCATCACCTATGTGAGGAGCGTCCTAGGGTCTGGTGAGATCATCTTGGAAGGAGATTCCACTATGGTGATCGATTGGATTCAGCACGCAGAACGGACATATTGACGACCATCCTTTTCTTAGCGATATACAATGGATGGTGAGAGACTGTGACTCGTTTCAGATTGCTCATGTATACCAGAAGGTGAATAGGGCAGCCGATTGGGTTGCTTCCTTTGCTGCCCATCATTCCGAACAGGTCTTATGGACATGGTCTGAGATTGTACCCCCATCTTTATGCCAGGTACTGTATCTTGACTCTGTTGGTTACACTCACGCTAGATTAACGTGAACGACCGTTTTACCAAAAAAAAAAAAAAAACTATCTCCACTCGCCAGCAATTTTGGCCCCTAATAAGGAGCACCCCTAACTCTTCTAGAGTGTGTCCCTTAGGTGGCAAATAGGCCAGATTATAAATTGCCATCCCTCCCAATCCCATGAATCTAGCAAATTTGCTTTGCTTGTCCCCATTTCCCTTGACAATGAGGACGAGAAGGACGATGGATTGGCTAGCTAGATGAATATGTAGGCATACTACCATTTTCTTACATGAAAGGATAAAGAATGGAATATAGATTTGCAAACATGAATTCTGTTGGCTTTAATTTTCAGCTACTATTATTACTAGAATATCGGCAAAAAAGAATAGGCAACAAAGATAAGTTAGATCGAAAAACTTTATAATAAATAAACATAAAATGATTGGAAAATGAAAGATAAAAGTTTATAAATTTGTTCTATATGGTTGTGCAAAGTCTCCTACTACTATCACAATCTTGTATTTATATATATGACCTCCTTAACTATTGGGAAAGCTACCATGCTTTGATATTTATTCTTGCAGAGTTATACCAAGTTAGCCACTACCATTACTTGAGACTGTTACCATTTCTTCCACTACTTTTAAATGTTGGCAACATTCGACTTCTTGCATTCTTGGTGCAAGTAACTGTCTATCAACCACTTCTTGTAAATTTTATCTCATTAAGTGTCTTATTCTTGGTCAATAGCTCACATTATCTCAATCTGCTCTTTGACAACCTCCATATGGATCAGTTTATTCTCTAATACTCGATCTAAGATTCGCATTTGATAAGGCTTCCAGCCAATCAGTCCACTACCTAGGTATCACAATCATGTTTCATCAACACCCTAGCATTTGATCAATACTCCGCCTATTGCCTAGTACTTGATTTGCACTCAATTTGCACCTTAGCACTTGATCTATACTCGATCTATCATCTGGTATCAATCTATACTCAGTCAACACCCTCTATACTCTACCTATCCCTTGGGTTGTCTTGATGCTCAATCAATTTTGGTAATCAAGGAGAAGGCTCATCAGCTGGCCCCATTCTCTCCTAAAGTGAGCATTAATCTATTGATCTCTGCTGATTTCACAACGCTTGTGACTGGTTGGTCCATGGATCTTCGCCTTTAGTTTGATGGTATAAATAGTTCCTAAATAATGATCTCATTTGCCAAACTTGTGCCTAAGCTAACTCTGATTGAGTTGACCAGAAGGTTGGATATTAGTAGGGCATATCGTCCCTATAGTCCTAGAGTTGGTGGTTCCCTTAACAGTTTGATGGGCAAGGAACTAAATAGGTTTGGTCTTTGATCATTGAGCTTAATCTTTGATCTCATAGATGTGGGACATGCCATTCCTATGCATGAAGTATTGGATTTAAGTGGCTTGATTGTAAAGCTCGCATAGGTTTTGATGCCACATAAGACCTCCTTTCAAGGTAGGATCATAGTTCTTGACAATCCTTTGAATCTTATCTTCTTCCTCTGCATGGGTCCTTGTGCGAACTATCATCTCTTATGAATGGGTCAGGAATTCAATAAAATTCTTTCTGAACTGCATCTTTTCAATAGTGAGCTTGCTCATGGAAGGACTATATTCTATTCAATAATTATAATACCTTTTGAAGGAGACTAGAATCGCACGGAGAGACTAAAGTTCAAAGTCTTTCATGGTGGTAAACCACGTAATAGGCTTTCGTCCCTATAGATATATGAAAGAGGTATATCATAGGAGGCTTAACATGGGCATACTAATGGGTATCTACGAAGAAGGATGAGATATGAAGATTTGAATCACTTTTCCCATTGTACAATCAAAATTTTGGAACCTTGAAATTAGGTAGAAAATCTACACTATAAATCCTATGCAAGGGTTTGGTAGGTTGAGAAGTAAGAGTTTCTTGGACCTGTTATTGGATATAGTCTTTAAGATCAAGAGGTTTGAATCCTGACTAGTGATGTCAAAGATAAGGTGTTGGGATTAGGTGCCAGCTATCTAAGAGAAAGATCCTCATATTTTTATAGTTATTCTTTTGCTACAGCTTCCTATTATTTGATCTTGTAATACCTATCAGGTCTTCCATATCCAACCCTTTAAACTTTTCAAGGATTTCAAAGTTGCCAGGGTCATCAAAGTCAATTACTTAAGTAATTGTTTCCTTACCTGAATTTTGGGACATTCTATTTTTCTAATTATTTTTACCATCATTAGCTACAACATGAAAAAGGTATTATCCAAGTAAACCAACTATTAATATAAGCAGCATTCAAGTTATCACCAATCACGAATTTTATAATTAGTTTCTCTTGATTAGTTAGAAAGTCCTCCAAATAAGTGGTGAGACCTCATAGGTTATCAAAGAAACCTAAGCTAAGAAGGTTTGCTTTGTCGGGTGATATAAGGTTTGTCTTTTATCAATATCCAAATTTTGAGGCCGTTCAATCTTACCTCTATGTGAGGATAGATCTTACAAACGCCTACAAGCAAAAGACCAGCCAAGACCTTCAAGAAACCTTGGAGGGACCCGAGCAAGCCCTCCACCTACCTGAGAATTGCTAGACAAATCCAATAATCCTAAAACTAGGACTCCTAATGGTGAACTATGCTATGAAATACCTAACGGTAAAAGAAAACCAACAATTGAGTAGCACACTAACCGCCAGTATACCAATGGTGAACTAATAGAGAGGAGCTAATTGACATTCACACCCTACCATTCTTATATCTTCTAATAGTAATGTTGATATCATTAGTGCATTCGATTGCTCCTTTCTCACCATTAGTTCAAAAAACTAAGAGAAAAACTATAGCCTAATCTAAGCATGCATGAACCCAGATATTAAGGTAGAAAGTTAAAAGTTAAACAAAAGAACTTACTTAGGCAAGATGAAACAGAAGGTGTCCCATCGTGATCACTAGAACTGTAGGATTCAGTTGCACCATTCTTCACTCCTCAATGAAGGGTTGCTAGTAGATGTAATACCTAGTCCATCTACAGGATCCTACTCCTATGGACAAGATCATGATCACCACCTAATGCTTCTTTGGCCACCAGGACACCAAGATCACTTCTATGGGAGATATTTAATGCGGATTCAATCTCCCTAGGATAAGGATGTATGCACTCTAGGGGTTTCAAAGGGCCAAAGGGCTTAAAAAAAATAGAAGGGACTAAACTAATCTGGTCATAACATATAAATCTAAATTAAAAATTACAAAGAAATAGTTGATATGATACCCTTCTAGGGATCTGGCAAGGAAGGGGATGCATTAGACCACCTATTCTTCCCCTAAACACCTCAACAAAAAGCAAATAAAAGGGCCAGGCTAGTCAAATTATGCCTATGCAATCATACAAGAGAGAATAATCAAAATAAGAGGAAAGGCTACAAGACTTTCCTAAGACAAGCAAACTTAGGCCGATCCTTCCTGCGAGCACCCATTGAATCCTGCACACCTTTCAAGACCATCAAAAAAACTTAGTTTTAGCCTCTATCAAGGTGGGTAACCTTGGTCTCCCTTAATCAACTCTTGCAAAGACTTAGATCTCCTTAGTGGGATTTTCATGAGAGATTTCTCTGCTCTCTCTCTCTTGTCCCTGTTTTTCATTTTTGTTTGGCCTTGGTACTTGGGTATTTATATAGAACTCTTAGGAGAGTCCTAGGATAGGGTATCCCATGTGAGACTAAAGAAAACTAGTAAAAGTTGCACGAAAGCTCAACAAAAATGAACAAAAATCAACTTAGGGTAGTTTGAGATAAAGTAGGCTTCGGTTCCCTTCTAACGGCGAATTAATACTATTCGAACTGTACTGACAATGAGTAGTACCTGACAGTTGATAGTTACAATTGTTAGCACTTACCAATTGACAATTACAATTGTTAGTACCTCACCAATGATTAATACAATACACTATCAATTAATTATCAATAGTAGGGCATCTCACCATCAGTACCTACTAATGATGTGTAGTTCATTGTCAGTTGGCATTTGACAAAATCAATGGATGCAATGCATTTATTGGGCTACGCTACGTGGCTAGATCATAATTCTTTTGATGACACTTTAGTCATTCTTTTGGAGGTATCAACAACCAGTGTCTGCATCTCTCTCTTGCTATTCTCACCAACTTGCTAGTTCATATTGCATCTTCCTCCCCCTTCTCTCCAATCATGAACTCATTGGTGCAGAAGAAGGTGAGCCTCTTCTTTCTCTCTGTATCTCCAAATGTTTCAAATACTCAAGTATACACACACATATACATGTAAATATTTATATATACATACACAAACATTTTAACATATACATTTACATGAGGGTGAGTCTTTATGCAGCAGTATGGTTATTGCATGTGATCTCTAAATTGCTAGTTCAAAATATATTAACAATCTCTCCACACATAGGTTAAGGTTGTGTATATCTGACTTTGTGATGGCAGGAGCCTTATGCACTAGCGACCCTTTCTTTCAAATATATATTTATACATTTACATATATAATATATTGATTTCAAATAATTGGCACAAATCATTATATTTTGGTCTTTAATCTTGTTCTAGTACAATTTTGATGTATCTATGAAATCTTCTGAACCTTTGGCAATTTTGACTCTTTGTTTCATTTCCATGAGGCATTTGGTTATAAAATTCAACATAAAAGGAGAATGGATAGCATATTATGGAGATAGGGGCATCCAACATGCATCACCACCCCACCCCACCTCTCTTCTAATGATAGGTCCAAGGAGGTGGGTTCTTGATCTTTCTCTCCTTTAAGTACTACTTTTTGTTGGGTTGGCGATGATTTTCTAATCTTCTTGACTTTTAGGCCCTTTATATTGACCAGGCTACTAACTGTGTAACTATTTTTGTCTCATGTTTTGTACCTTTTATTTAATGTCTGTAACTGAAAAGGGGTCCTTTGCCTTTTGGTCAAGCTGTTAAATTTTTCTTTAGACCCCTCTTCTACCCCTATCTTTTATTCTTCATCATTTCATTCTCTTAATAAAATCTCAATGTTTTTCGTAGAAAAAAAAGATGGGTGTTATCATCATGTACATCAATCATCACATAAATGTATCCTTTTATTTGGTTTTTACTGGTATTATTGAAAATAATTAGTAATGGTAATTAGGAAAAACATTAACACATACTATATCTACTCACTTTCTATGAAACTTTTAAAGACCTAAAATTAATGTTACAATTTTATGTTATAAATATTATAATCATATATTTTATTAAGCTAACAAATCACGCTAACCCTAATATATTTGGCACTCCGCCGCCATCGCTCTCCTAGCGATTCCCTTCCCTCTCCTCTCCACTTCTCAATACTGTTGTAGCAATTAGATTCTTCCATAAGAGCTAAATTAGCCACTATTGTCAATCATCAACAGCTACCGGCATTAGTTGCTGTCAAATCAGGTACTCAAATTCTTTCTCTTTTATCACTTTGCGTGTCCAAATCCCTATCTTCTTCTCTCTATGTCTATCATCGTATCTAACTCTTCCTCCTCGAACCTACTCTAATTCTAGGTATAGATAAATGAATACTAATATGTGTTTCCTGAAATCTTTTTTGCTAGATTATATATGATTTTAGCAACATATTGTTTTTTATCAAATTTTTCTGAACTTGCAATTCTATAACATCAAGTTTATCATTGAAATTTCAATTACTTCCAAAAATTGTTTTGGTTTAATCTTTAAATAGTTTTTTTTAAAAATATGTGAATAATGAACCTTATCGATCTAAATAGGGAGAAGAAAGAATTTTCTTCAACTTGCTCAAATCAAATCTCTTAGAAAATAATGATAAAAAATAGTATCATGAAAAACCTTTATTTTCTTTCATTAATTGAATAATAAAATCGATTATAATTTCTCTTATTTGTACTAGTAAGGTTCGGGACTCCTCATGCAGTTCAGATTCCTCTTCTAATTAAAAAAAAAAGTTTTTTTCTTAAAATAGTGACTAATAACAAAAAAAAAAAAAATCCTTCTAGAATTAGATCTGGAGTTCTACATCTACTTTACCTCATGTCGCTTCATCTAATTCTTCCTAGATTGGAGTCAAAATCATATAAATTAAAAAATCTTTAGTTTTACCAATTCATTTCAAGGCCTAAACTTTGTTGTACCATGTTAGTGAAGGAAGACTAATCTTTTAAGGGTGGTCATACCATATTGAATTAAAGTTACCAATTTGAAAAATATCCCTATATTTGGATGTCATACTAGAAATTTATGACCTTTTATAGTTTTGATAGGAAAGCAAACTTTAAATATAGTAAAACTTACTCTTGAACCTTGTCCAAACCTATCTAAAGTGGCCAAACTGATCCTTTACATCTTTTACTCGCATAGCTTGAGGTACTTCTAATATATCAACCTAATGATATCCAAAGAATAGAAGAAAAAATCTAATGGTAGACATCAATGTACCTAAAATCTTCTGGTATTACAAATTTGAACCTAAGAAATAAAAATTTTGATTATATAAAAATATTAAACAAAGAACAAAATATGCAGCAACATGCCCAATTTTGTAATGGTTGATCATCAAGTAAATTATTGTAACCATTTTAATTTTTCGGCTTTGACATATTTTTGATTAAACTTTTTTTCTAAGTTATTCACTCTTATATTCACAAAACTTAGCGATTCATTGATTGAAATATTTGAATGTCAATTAAATTTGTTTCACTCATAGTTTAAAGTATTGAAATTTAACTCTATATGTTCATTCAAAAAAATCTTCAAAAAAACTTGACCAGGCATAATTTCCATAGAGCTAAGATGAATTGATGATAAATCTATATTACTTAACAAAAATATATATACATTTAATTTTATAAGTTTCAACTAAAATAAGCATATCCTCTCTATTTTTTAAGGACATGGATTCTTTTTGAATAATGTAATTCTTAAAAAATCTATATAAACTTCATTCTACTTGCATAACTGCATGTCATTTTCTTATTATATGATGCTTTCATAATATTCATAATAAATAAATATATTGTATTTCAATTATTTCAAGAGCTTGTACAAGTATCTTTTTCTATCCATTCTCATTTAAGTATATATTGCAATTTTTGAATATTCTTCATATGAATCATTCTTGCGGTATTTCCTAAGTTATTCTTTCAGGATCTTTTAGCTCGCAATAAAGCTAGTGTGTTTATTTCTAGTACTCATCATTTTGTCTCAAGATGCTCTATTTCTTCTTTTCAGCATATTAAAGATCCCTTAAAAATTTAATTTATCACCATATAATTATTTTCGAACATTATCTTTTTCTTTTTGGTTTTACCAACATTGGCTAGCCTTATTTCATCTATTTGGATTGATCATACAAATTCTCCTTCATGACTTAGTTCTATTCCTATTTTTTATTTTAACTAATTAAATTAAATTTTTATTTGTAAGAGATATGTTTCCTTATCTATAAGAATTGATCGTATATAGTTTACTTCAAGTAATTGATGAACTTCAAGTAATTGATGAATAATTTGGAATGGAAACCTGTTCTAGATATTTTCATTATTTGTATATATATACATTCATATGGGCATTAAAACTAAGCTATATGTTGTTATGAAAGATTTTCTTTATTTGTTCTCATACCTTTTTATGATTTGTCCATAATATTACTAAAATAGAATAATTTATGTATGCAACAAATGGATTTGTAAATTAAAATATTAAGTACAAATGAGGAAATATTAATGACTGAATTGTTGTATTCATTTTTATTTATATATTTCTAGCAATTTCTAATTTTATTTTTAATTTATGTTTTATATAAATAGTTTTTGAGGTGATATAAAATATAGAATATGCTTTGGATACAATGTTATATTTCTTGCTAAAGATAAGTATCATCATTTTTGTCATGTAACTTGTCATTGTTTCAATCTATTTTAAATCTTTAAAGAATATCAATAAACGGTATATGACTAAAAAGCAATCACATATATATGTTATATCACCACCACTTAATTTAGCATTTTGGATATTACATATGTCTATAAACCATATTAGTTGAATGTAATTGTGATCAACCAAGTCTATTTTTTTATTAGTTAATATTAGTCACTTTGCAATTATATTTACTAATATTGATAGAATTCCATTTTTATTGAGTATTATCAAAAAAAAATACATAATTTAAAGCAATTTTTTTAATTACTTTGCTAAATTGAACCTTGACTCTATTATAGTTATTCATATTTTTGCTAATCATATCTAATCCATAAGGAGAAAAACGTAATCTAGATTTAGGATTTATTTTGATAATCAACATAAAGTTGGAACTGATCTTTATAAAAGGTGATGCCAAAAAGCATTTAATAAACTATTTTCCTTATACCTTGGACAAGTTTACAAAAACTTGTAACCAGTAATATGCTAAAAATAGAAGCATGCAAACTCCTATTCATATTAATTCAAAAATCCTATTCTTATTAATTTAGTCCAAGTACTAGTTTAGAGATATTATTCTCACAATGAAATAACTAGGATTGTATGAGGTATAATATCTTAAGTAGTCTATTTTTTATACTATAATCTTTCAATGCTCAAGCTCAATTATGACTCACTCTTTCTAATCATATTTTAAATATATTATTTTTTTACTATATGAAACAAACATTGATTTTAAGTTATAAACTAAACTTTTATTTAAGTCATCTCTTTTAGGTAATGATATCTTACACTTGCTTAATAAGCTTGTTATCGGATATTACTTGCTAGATTATGAGAAGAAAAAAAAAGATACATAAGTAGATTTGTTTATTTTCCTTTATTGGTTCACTATTTAAAATAAAACTTGACACATTAATAATTTAAAAATAAATCTTGTTTTTATATCTATTTTATGCTCTTGATATTTTTTTCATTAGTTTTTGGAGATCATGATATGACATATTAATATTAGAAATATTTTTAGGCCCAAAACCAGTGGTGCATGTCGAGAACTTTTTAAAATATTTGAATATTTGAAATACTTCTATAATCCTCATTAATAACTTAAATATATTTAATTTATACATATTTTAAATAATTAATATTATTTACTATTTTAGATATTTTCTAAACAAATACTTGTGTAATCTCATATTTCTAAAGAAAAATCTCAAATTATTTATGAAAGTATTGATTAAAAGTTACAGTATTTTAAGCACTTATTTCAGACTGATGGATAACTTTATCATATGCATCAATTTTATATTGTAATTAATCTTCATAGTTAAGTACTTCTACTTAAATAATAAGCTTACATTTCTTTTCAAAACAAATTACTTCACCTTTTATAATAAAGAGATGTATTGTGTTATTTATCTATATTAGAGCATGAAGAAGTTATATAGTATCAAAAGTTTTTAGATGATGTGAAGTTATATACTAGCTTCTTGTTGATAATTATTGGTATTCTAATTTAAATAAGTAGTTTCTATTATTCTTAAAATTTTTACTCTATGTACATCATTTCAAAGAGTTAGCTTTGTATGGTAGAATATCATTTACTCTTTTATGCTTGACAAAATTAAAAATTTTATCAATATTGGCCTCTTCTAGTTGCCTTTAATGCTTTGACTAGAATAAATCAAATTTTAGTGTAGCTATCCCAATTACGCCTTCAAGTTGTTCCCGAGTTTTTTTGTTCTCAAACAATGAATCTTTAAAATGAATCCTACTCGAAGTTAGAAAGTGTATTGGAATGCTCCTACTCCTTTAGGTACTTGGGAGACATTTATCACGTACTAATTTATTCATTGCATTCTAATATTTTTTACTAAGTGTTGGAAATTGCACTGCTATTATAATGATTAGAGAGAACAAATAAGAAATGAAAGTTTACTTTCTAAGGAAATTTATGATATTTAGTGAAGAATATGATAAGTTAGATCTTTTCACTATTAGATAAGGAAACATTATTCTCTTCATCAAATTATTGATCCATCATATTATTTTGAAATTGTTGGTTTATTAGGCAATAATCCCCTAAATAAAGCATTATTGCTAATTAATATATAGATTGACAATATTTAAAAACAAAAAGAGGAGGGAAATGAAAAAATAGTAACACTAGTGTAAATATGAGCAAGCCAAATCCTAGCCAAAAGCTAGTATAAAAAAATTTAATATACTTTAGAAATGTTTCTGTGCAGAGGCAAGTATATCAGTGTGGTATGATAAAGTTAAGTTGACATAATAGATGGTTTAAGATTAGAGATTATTGTAAAATTTTCAAAAATATCTCATAAGTTACTAAAGGAGTAGACACAATTCAAACACGATTTCAAAATTTAAGTAGGACTCATTTTAGAGAATAATTATTCATGGACAAAACGAGTTTGGAGAAACTTAGAGACTCAAGTGTGCTGACTAGCAAAAGTAGTGCAAATATGAGTATTTTCAAATCATAACAAACATGCAGCTTGAAAAGCTATAATGTATTTTATAGTTGTTTTTATAAAAGGGCAGGTATCTTAGAATGGTATGATAAAGTAAATCTTATCTAATAGGATTAGAGAGTGGAAGTATTTTTTTATTCCATGGTTTCTCTATGTCAGCCCTACATTTCCTCCTTTACATAAATATAGGAGAGATTGGAAATTAGGGTTTCTAGTGCACCCCCTACTTGGCCACTGGAGACTCAGATATTTTACTCCTAAGAGGGAATACAATTTTCAATGGAGTAAGGTGAGAAATAGGAAGAGCAGCCTAACATGGGTGGCCACCTACTACTTGGACACAGTCGAAGTAGGTTATATCAGAGGCCCGATAAAATCTTTCGCAACCATACCTAGCCAAAACCTATTTTAGTTTATTCTCAAACAAATCTAGACCTTACTTGATCCAATTTGGGATTATTTTGATGAGAGAATAATTAATCAGAATCATATTTCAATTAATCTTAAGATAAATGGCACATGCTAAATATGTTGTTGAGTAGGTCAAATTAGGTTCTTGCTCACTGATAACCTCTCCTATAGGTCCGATATGAGGATATAGGGCCCAAATCATATTATCAGACCCCTAGTATGTTAGCATGAAGCTAGTTGATCTTCCTATTCTTGCACAATCTTTATGTTGTAATTCAACCCTCTATCATTTCAGTATCCTCATTTGACTATTAAGATCTAATGCACTTGAAAACCCTTAGTCATACTAGGTCATGGCCAATTAGAAGATTGAATCATATCATACTCTTTATATATATATATATAATTAGTTTACATGAAACCTTAAAACTAATCAATTATTTATTATAGTATCTTTGTCAAAACAATTTACTCTTTGTAAGAACATAAGCAACTACCTAGGTCCCATGTCGTCCATATTTGTTCATGTTTTTATTCTAATTGGGACACTATCTGGAGTATCATTGTCAATACAAGGCTTTTGCTTCAAAATTTTTAGTATCTAGAAAACAACAAGGTATCTTACCCTGTAGGCTAAGTGGCCCCTTCTAAGTTGCAAAACATAGTTCTGTATCTTAACCCTTGACAATGATTTTCAAGGTGGATTGCCTATTTTGACTGTTTAATATGATAATACATGAAGAAGGAATACCTAAGTGCAATACCTAACATTACCTATAGCTGCAAACATATTTAAGTGCTTAGAATTATCCAATCCTTCTTGTGATAAACACTCTTAACCACTTAATAATTCCTCTAGAGTAATTACGAACTCTTTTATGGCTCTAAGGTAGATGTGTGAGACATACCCTATACTTTTTAAGGGATCATGTAAAGAAAAAAAATCTATGAATTATTCCAAATGATGTATACCCTTACACTCAAAGGCATTTACATGCATTTTCTGAATCCATCCAATCTACATGGTTGTGAAGATATTTCCCTTGAGGGGTGTAGTTAGTGGATTTGCCACATTCCTATTTGAAGCAATTGGTAAGACCTGCACCTCCTTTCCCTTAGAGATGTCTCTAATTATGTGGTATTTGCATTCTATGTGCTTTATCTTATGGTGAGACCTTAGGTCAACACTTTGAGCTAAGTTCAACTATGGCAAATGATTGACCAATTTCCAATATTTCTTCCCTTGGTTGCTAGAGTATCATGATACTGGCATAATACTATAGCAAATATCTAGTTGTGTACACAATATGACATACATTAGACTTTGTCAAAGCATAAGGAGTCCTTTCTGTTAGCTGGATCTTTTTTTATGTCGTGGATCTAATACCATCTGAAAGATCAAACGCTAAGCTAGAAGAGTAATGGAGTAGGTTTTGGTAGCTCTAAATTTGACGAGAATCTTATTTGTGTAACAGACTAAGCTGATTCCAATCAATATTTTGCCTATTCTTAGAATTTAATTCTTAGAATATAACTAGCTTCTTGATCTATTAGGGAGAAGAAGGAATTATCTCAACTTGCTCAACTTGAATCTCTCAAAAAAAAAAAAATTAGAAAAGGTAGAAAATTGGTGAAAGTAGGATTTAGGCCTCCTTTTCTTTCATTGATTATTAATTTAAAAACTTAGGTACATAGCCCTATTTATAATAATAGTAAGGTCCATTTTTGCAAAATTTGAGTCAGATTTTTCTCCTAGTTCAAGTAGGACTAGCTTTCCAAAAATAAATATACAAGTAGAAATAAAAATAAAAAAAATAAAAATTCTACAAGAGGTAGATATTGACTCATACATTAAATTTGTCTTTTTTTACTCTATCTAATTTTTCACAGATTGGAAGATATGCCTGATAAAAATAGTTCTAAAAAAAAATATATTTTGATCGGCTTGTTTCAGGATCCAAAAAGTTACCCAATTGGAACTGTGTTGTAGAACTCAACGAGTTATTTGATTGGAAAAAATGATCATCTTAATTCGGCATCTTATGACCAAATTATGTCTTCAAAAGTTTGGCACACGATTCAGCTTTCTGATGTAGTAGATCTTACTTTTAGACCCTGTCCATCTCATTGTAGTAGTCAAAGTGATCTACATCAAGTTTGATGATTTTTTTAGATTAGGGCTCTTCTATTTTGGACTTATTTGGTTCATTGGAAAAGGAGGAGAAGTGTGGTCAACAAAAAAATAAAAAAATTGGCTTATGTTTGGTTAGAAATTTCAAAATAGAGAGATGGAAAAAGTAGCTTTCTCATGGAAATAACCTTTCGACATTTTATAGAAAATCAAAACTTAAGTAGGACATGAAAAAGCCACTTTTGCATGGGCTGGGAATTATGGTTATTTTTATTTTTTTCAAAAATACCCTTAAGCCATCATATTAAAATGGATCAAACTTGGTCTTTTCAAATAGTTTGGAATGTGTGTGCAGCTACATCACATGCCTAACTCTGTTTCAAACCTAGAATATTCTATTGCCAATGATTATTCTAAAAATAATTATTATGATGTTACGAGAAGGAATGACTATGAATGCATTGACAATAATCTATCTTCTGATTCAAGCATTCCTACTTTGCAAATTAGGTTGGGCAATGAAGCTTCTAGTAGAGGCATCTATGTCTCAACATTCTCCTTTTGTTGATACTACTGATGTTGGTGTTCCAAATAGTATAACTAAGAATATTATATCTAATTCTAAGGGTATAACAGATATTTTATATAACTTCTCTAGAAAAATAGATGCTCAACCAAACATAAGTTACTCTGCAAAGTGAGCTTTCTATGCTACTTTTCTATGGTCAACCAAACATATAAAAATCACTTTCTAATATATCATATACCCAGCCATCGGCTTTCTAAAAAATACATTTCAGTGAGTTAAAATTTCTTTCATGAACTAAATGAGTCCTTAGGAGATTTTGCTCTTACTAAATCAAAATTGAAGATGAAAAAAAGCATGCTATCCCATCTCATGGTTAAACTACTTGGCTTTGCTTGAGGATGGTTCCTACCCCACTTCCCCATCCAAACTTTATGGTAGGGATGCTTGTTGCCTACCATAGTGATGGCGACTTTCTCTTGATCTCAATCGATCAATTGTTGGAACCAAGGGACGAGAGCCTAGCCTCTCATGAGTGACATCTGCTTCTTGTGTGACCATCAGAAACTTATTGCAGACATTAACAAGCCACTTTGCTTGGGCAGTGGTTGTAACGTCTACATTTTCTTGTATTCTGAAGGCATTGATTATGAACTCCTTTCCGTCCTTTGCGAGATGATACTTCCTCTACCACTTGTAAAAGATTGCATCTTGATCCCAAAAGTTTGGGCTCCCAAGTGTCATTTGGTCAATATCTAAAGAAACTACTTCGCATGTTGTCTCGACAATATACCCCCTAGTAGTTGCAAATTTGAAGGCACACTGCTTGATGATCTTCAACTTGACATCTTTTTGAATCCAATTGAAGAGGCGGGGATGTGGATGAGACTTGGTTTGCAACCTTAGCTTCTAAACCATGCTTTTAGGGATGAGGTTCTTTTAACTTCCAAAATCTATAGTAACCCTAATGATGCTCTATTTCATCTGGATCTTCAAGTGGAAGAACTCCACATATATCTCTGGGTTTAACTCAGTTGTTGTATCAGATTTTTTCGACATCAGGCTCAATTTTGAATCTTCTTACTCAAGCTCGGGCAGATCCTCAACCTCCATAATATTAAGAATTTTCTTTTCTTTTTTCTTAGAATCCTTATCCTTCGACTTATTGCTCTTCAACTGCAATTCGAGGTGGAGCTTCCAACACTTCTCTTTGGTGTGTCTAATGATCCTATAGTGGTCACAATTACTCCTTGAGTTGTTTTGACCTGCTTCTTTCCCTACTCCTCTTTCTGGCTTGGTTTTCTGCCATATTTCTTAAAGTAATTGCTCTTCTTTACTTCTCTAGGCCGAATCTTCTCCTCAATCCCCATGGCTTTTACATTAGCTTCACCGATGTCTTTAATTTTGAACAACTTCAGCTCCCTCTCGATGCTCTCGTGGAGACCACCATTATATTTCATAAAGATCGTATGATCCTTGATGGAGATCTTGAGTGAGATAGCTTACTTGTGGAACTCGGTGGTATAGTTCTAGATGGATTGATTATACTTCTGCTGTAGGTATTGCCACTTGATCCATTGATCATTCTCATAGCAGATTAGATAGAATTACTTCTTGAACAGGCTCTTAAATTTACTTCTTGTTAGATTAGAAATATTATTATTCCTCATGTATAAATTTCATGAGATAAGGATGTGCTTGGAAAGCTCTAGATAGACAAAAACTATCTTGTGGATATTAGAGTATCCACAGATAGTGAAGTAGGTTTCTAATTGGTCTAGTTAGTTATCCAGCTTTTTTACATTGACAGCTCATCGTATACAGTGATCTTAATGTGAGCTTCGAATTTGAAAGGTTGAAAAGGATGATTTGGAGTGCCGGCAGTTGCTTATCCTCCTTACTAAAGGATAGATCCTCGTCTCCGGATATCAGAGAACAACTTTGCTGTAGAAGTTGTTAGTGCTTACGTTGAAGGTATCACTAATCAAGATATGATATAGTGAGTTAGGCAATCTTCTTCTCTAGTTGTATGAGACATTCTTTTATCTCATCATCTATCAAGATAAAACTAATAGTTATATTCATCTTTATGATTCAATATACTTCAAGCATGAATAGCCCTTCTTTCATCTACTTGTACCGCTTGTGCGTTTAAACTATAAACTAAAGCCTCTACACAGATGTAGAGGACCGAGGCTCTGATACTAACTTAATCCAATCTTGGAAAAGAAAAAATTCCTTCAATTTGTTCAACTCAAAACTTTCAAAAGAAATTTAGAAAAGGTAGATTATTGAAAAAAGTAGAGTTCATGTCCTATTTTCTTTTGTTGATTATTGATTCAAGAACTGAGGTATATAGCCCATAATTATAATAATAGTAAGGTCTGTTCTTGCACAATTCGAGTAGAATTTTTCTCGTAGTTTGAATAGAATTAGCTTTCCAAAAATAAATAGGACTAGTAAAAATTAATATAAAATAATAAAAATTCTATAAGAGATAAATCTTGACTCTTACATCAACTTTGTCTTTTGTCACTCTATCTAATTCTTCACAGATTGTAAGATATATCCGATCAAAATTTTTTCTAAAAATAAAAAAATGGTTTCACTAATCCATTTCAAAACCCAAATGATGAAATTTTGGCCCGTTTCAACCTTCTAGGGATTGGCACTACATCATAGATCTCGAAGAATTAGTCGATTTGAAAAAAAAATCATGTTAATCAGGCATCATAAAACCAAGTAATAGCATTTGAAAGTTTGGCGCTTGATTTAGCATTCTGATATGGTGGATCCTGCTCATGGACCCTGTTCAGCCTTACTCATAGTGGCCAAAGTGATCTACGTCAAGTATGGTGATATTTCTAGATCACTTCTCCTAGAGCTTTTATGGAGTATTAGTGAGATAAGCACAACTTGATTGTAAATATTATGGTTGTACTAATCTCCAAAAGTAGAATGTCACCCACAAGGAGAACAATGAAAATAATATTAAACCCCTCAACCTTCCTGTATACATAGGACTCCTCTAGGTTTCCTTTGATCACTTGTTTAAATATTTAATAAATTTAGACCTTTATTTATCCAACTAGGGATTGTCTAATGAGAGAATAATTAATATGGAGATAGATGACACATGTTATACATGTAGCCAGGGCATGTGAAATTAGGCTCCCACTTATCAATTACCTACCCCTACAAGTCTACTATTGTTATATGGGGCCGACATTGTCTGGTATGGGGATATGGAGCCCATATCCCATTACCAAATCTCTGTTGAACCAATTAGTCTCTCTATGCCTGTAGAAGCTTTATTTGTATTTTATTTCCCATCATTCTAATGTCCTCGTATGATAATCAAGATGTAGTACATTGACAAAACCCTTAGTCATACAAAGTCACAACTAACTAGAACCCTGGATCATGTCAAACTCCTTTTGATAAGATTAGTTCTTGCGATACCTATTGAAAATGATTATTTGTTAAATCTTCGCATTTACATCACATTCTAACTGGTTCATGAGGAAGCCTAAAGGTCAATAAGATAATGACCACTTGATATTGTTAGAGACCGGATAATTATGAGCAACTAGTCCTGGTAATAAGAAGTAGGCTAAGAGGGTCAATTTTGATTCGACAAAGTAGGTGTGGAAGCCACTAACTAGGGCAAAGGTGCAGACCAGCTAAAATATTGACACATAATCAAACCTAAGGGTCAAACAATAATAGTAGGTTGTTCAAGTCCCCACTATGTGCCACACAAGATAGGCTGAGATATGATTAAAAAAATTATTAGTTGAACTAGGTTAAGTGATTGCTTAAGGCTCAAGCAGAGTTTTGGAGGTAGTAGGTGTAGGCCGATTATAAGTGCGGCCTATTAGAAAGGGTAAGTAGTGATTTAAGAAACTGATCATGCCTTATGTTCAAGAATGAAGCCTCGGAAGTGAGATGAGAGGTAGAAGCAATTGCTAAAAGATCGAGTGTGAAAAGTAGAGATGTGGATAAAACCAACTACGACAACTGTCAAAAGAGAGTGGATGGAGTAGCAGTTGCCAGTAAGAATAGGTGTTGGTACTAGAAGAAGACAACTGTCTAGTAGTTAAGGAGAATATTTATAAGTGTGAAATTGTAGTCCTAAGAAAGGCAAGCAATCACCAATTGAATCAATTACAAGTTCCATTTATTATTTTATCTGTCAATTTATCCTTACTATTTTTATTCCTATTTCGTAGTATATAGTTTGCAGGTCTTAGTCACCCCTTCCTTTCCTGAAAAGGTGGTATCGTAGTAGTGAAAATCTTCAAGGATCAAGATAGTATAACCTATTGCCATCTATCCCTTTTTTAGTTCGGAACATTGGTGGCATGCTCGTGCATCTGTCCAACCAAGTCCCTTGATCTATTCTCCTTCTTATCCCATCTTGAGGAGAAGAGAGAAAAAAATGCCAATACTTTGCCAAAATTTATTTTTTTCAAAAGAATATAAGCAACTACTTGAGCCCCTGGTTTTCCATGTTTGATCATGTCTTTATTCTACATGATGATGGATTCTATATTGAACATATAGACTCTGCCTTATGTCCAAATCCAGTAAATTACCATGCTCTCTATTAAGGACATAGTCCAAAAATATTATTGTTGATACTTAGATTTACTTGTAAATTTTTTGATATCTAGAATTTAGTAAAGATGTCCTTTCCTTTGGATCAAGGGTTTATTTCAATATTTGCAACCTAGTTCACACCTTAACTCTTGACGATTATTTTCGAGATAGATTGCCAGTGTTGATCATTCAATATGATAGCACATTTAAGTGTTAATGTGTGGTCAACACCTCTATGGAGAAAGAACCTCAGGTAGTCATCATATATCTCGGTAGATGAGATGCCCAATCACACCCACAGCTGTGAACTTATTTTGAGTATTTAGGATTTAGGAATATCATATTTTCTCCATATTAAGTAATTGTTGCCACTTGGATACATTCCTTGGAGCACTCATGGACTTTTTTCTAGCTTTAAGGCCAATATGTGTCACATAACCTATACTATTTAGGTGATCATGTAAAGGAAATATCCGTAGATTATTTCTAATGTTGTTTGTAATTACATTCAAATAGCTTTTAAGTCATACCCTACTCTAAGACATGGCACTCTACTAAACAAGTACTAATAGGTGAAATTTTGAAGAAAAGTTATATTTAGACATATTGATCTTCTGGCTTCATTCTTCGCTATGTTGTCCAAACCTTTATATTTATATTTGACCAATACAAGACCTGCTTTACTGTGGTAAATAAAGTAGATTATGAGGTAAAACCAAATTAATCTATTTAAAGTAGAAAAATTATTTCCTTACTAAGCTCTGGTGTGAATCAATTATTTGAGTTAGAATACCATGATAATCATCAAAAGTCAAGAAAACTTTGTTTGAATTTACTGTCGGAGAAATGTAAAGTAAATGTTGGATGTAAATTTTTTTTTTTTTTGAAAAAGTTGAATAATACTTTCTTGTTTAAATTACAATCAAGAGATTAGTTTGATAACTCTTCAATATGTACTTTGTTTTTATTTTTCTTAAACAAGAAACATATCTCGAGGACCGACAATATAGTTTAAATACAAGTTTCGCTAGATTCTACATCGTTTTCTTAAACCTAATCAAGACTTGGTTTCAACATGAGGCAACATTCTTTCTCATCAACTGTACCCTTCAACCTCTATATATGCTTGGTCTTGCTTGATTTCAATTACCACTATAAAGCAGTCATCACTTTACTCCTACCCATCTGGCATCTATTCCCACATTCAGTTCCCTCATCCTTCTAACATTTGGCTTCCAAGTTTTGTCCTGTCTCTCCTTACTTGCTAAATATTTCCTAACGGATGACAAGGAGAAAGGCAAAAAAGAAGAAAAGGTAAAGAAACAAGAGGATGGAGAACAAGAACAATGACGTGACAGAGAGACAAGTAGGGCTAGAAATGGAAGGACAGAGGATAATGATGGAGAACATGCAAGTTAACAGTTATCCTGTTGCATTTGCTACTCAAGAACAAGTTGTCAAGGATCGTGCAATCTTTATAGAAACACTCAAACAATTCCATGCAGCCATGGGAATGCGATTCTCGTATGTATTTCTTATCTTCGATTTAAATGTGTCTTTAAAGATTATCTATTTGTAGTAGCATAGATGGCATACATTTTTTTCTTTATTTTTGTCTGACTGATTGCTTTGGATTAAGGATTCCTATCTTAGGAGGCAAATTTCTTGATTTGCATCTCCTTTATGTACAAGTTACACAAAGTGGAGGAATTGAAAAGGTGATTCTGCTTTCCCCTCATTTTTCCTTAAATTTCATTGTACGTTAATGCATAACCGTGTAACTCATCTATTGGTTTTCATACATAACACACGATATTGGTTACCTATGCTAATAACACTAATAAGATCATTGTAGCACCTTATTCTCATTTGACACAATATAATGTTATTTATGTCCTTATTTATTTTGTTATCAATATGAACAGGTTGTTAAGGAGAAGGGGTGGAAGGATGTGATTGCTGCATTTGACTTTCCAAAGACTACAACTAGTGCAGCTTATGTGCTCAAGAAGTGCTACCTAGAAATTCTTTTCCACTATGAACAGGTGTACTTCTTTAGGAAACAAGGCCCCGTTTCTCATACTGGTGGGTTCATGGTTGTTAAATAATTCTTATCTTTTTTTTAAAAAAAATTATTTTATTGCAAGATATGCATTCAAATGTGAAATTAATTTGCAGAATACTTAGACGTAAAATTTGCAAAGACTAAGATCAATCGAACCAAATCTACCTCCAGCTCGGCAAAGACAACACGTAAGAGAAAAAGAAACCAGCCTGAGCAGAAAACTGAAGGTGATTTACTTTATTCCTTTATTCAATGTTTCATCCCTTTATTATTGTAGATCACCCAATCTATATTTGCTAGCTCATCAAAGCTCTCTCTCTCTCACACGCCCACATGCACACACACAGAGATATAGATCAGGCTAATTTTGCCTAGTTTTGTTTCTGTATCTTTGGCTTGGGTAGTAGTGAAGCATTAGATGGCCTATCCTTATGCTTTGACTCCTTTCCCCTCTCTCTGTGGCTAGGAAAAGATTTGGAAAACTAATAGTTACATCCAATTTCCAGCATTATTTTGATTCTACTAGGATATTTAGGCCAATATCTAGCTTGGGTCTAGAGTTTCAAAAAAGCATGCCTCATGCAGGTCTCATCATGGGCAAATCATGTTCAACAATGGCCCTACATAGGCCATGAACTATTTAGTTTTATAGATAGGTTTGAGAATGTTATCTCATAATGCTTTCTTAATTTAACCTCCTTTGTTCATGCATTTAAATTCTCAAAAAGAAAAATTATCCTTACAGAAACACCAAGCACATAAGCACTATTGAAGTAGCTCACCCTGATCACCTAGCTGTAGCACCACAACACAGCCTAGTTCCGAGAACTCTTAGTGGATCACTAAGTACAATTTGGAATTCTTTTTTTTTTGTTGATAATCCATTTGATGGTTAATGAAAATGTTATGAGTAATTTTTGCATTAAGTACATTGCATTGATCATAAAAATAACATTGCATTGGCCGAAGAGAGCGAGTGTTATTCCGATAATGGTATGAAATTTTTTTTAAAAGAATGATGTCTCTTACATGGTACAAGTAGTTCACCATTTCTACATTATGCTTCAGAAATCTTTCAAAATGAATATGATTGCTTCGCTGAATGCGAAATTATTGGTTATGCTAAACATTATTCCTAATTATTTAAGCACTAACATAGGCAATGGCTTTTCCAGAGATTTGCAACACTCCTATTAGTGGAGTAATAGATGGAGAATTTGAGCATGGTTACTTTGTCACTATGATGATGGGAGCACAAGCACTTCGTGGAGTAGTATATAGGGCCAAACAGTCCTTAGAAGCCTTACCCTCTACCATTGGAAATACAAGTAATGCTGGTGTCCCAGATGTTTCCCCTGCTCAACCTAGCCGCAGCAGAGCAGAGGATGGAAATCAGAGTGTGGAGGTAATGGAAGAGTAGACACCAGGGCTAAAAGCGGACACCGTTGTGGAATTGATTAAGATCTGAAGAAGAATTCCTAGACAGAACTTGGAGACTCTCTATTTAAATTTTCACTTAATGCACTGTGCATGGGTTGAGAACATGTTTGAAACATATTCCTGCAAAACATTAAACATGAAAAAGCTTTAGAAAGGTTTAACTTTTTGGGTCACAACACACAAATTCTACTTTATTCATCAACCAAAAGATTTTAAGGCAACAACTAGTTATGCAACTTTAAGGCATTTAGCTGAAAGTAAATGAGAAATAGATAAGAATTTAGTATAGTAGATAGATTGGTCCATGGATAGAACTTCTGTGCCACAGTTCTCCAGCTATTGAGAAAATGCCCGCAAATTCATTTGCTCATCTCATTTGTTGCAGAGAAATTTCATTTGAAGTGGGCCAAAACATCGCATTTTTTCTATGGCTTATAATCTTGCAAAAATTCTCCCAACTTGTCTTGGAGCTTTGAATCAGTCTAGATGTGACAGGTTCAATCTTCTATGGATGGTTGTCAAATTGATTATGTGATTAAAAATTTTCCTTAAAAGAAGATTATGTGATCATAAATGCTCCCTATATTCCAAATGATCAGATAATGGGGGATGGTCAGTGTGAATCATGCTGCATTTTGTCATAACTGATTGCATCAAATGACTTTCTCTTTCAAAGTAGGGCACGGAAAAGATGCTGATTGTATAGCATCTTGTTAAAGCGTATAATATCAAGTGATTATGAAATAGGGAACACTAAACTAGAGTGAAGATAGGTTGATATTAATGTTTAATTTGCCCTTATTGAATACCAAAAATGCAACACTAAACTATGGAGGAGTTTAGATTGATTTTTAAGAAATGAGTGAAATATTAATATGGGTATCAAGTTAGTATAAGAAACTTATGCAAAGTGATTCTTCTATGCAAATTAAAAAGTAAACAAAATAACTTAATTTGTCATCAAATTACTCTCAAGCAATTTGATATCATACATAATTTTTATTAGAAAGAATTATTACATTATACAATGATTATGTTTAAAATGTTCATGGATCATAAACTGTGTTTTTGCGTAGCTATATACAAGTATCGTCAGTCTCGTAATAAGAGATGGAGCTGCTTAAGTCTAGCACATGTTGCATAGAAAGTCTCTCCAATATATGATGGGCTACAATTGGCACTTCAAAAGTGTTCACTTTCGGAATGGGAACACAAGTTAATGACAAGGGTGCGGTAGATGAGCGAGGATGATACTGATGTTGGATTAGCCAGATATAGGATGGTAAGATCAAAAGGAGGATGTTGAAAGTAGCATGGTCCAGGTTCCTTGACCTTTAAGTATTTTTGTTACTGTCACACCACCCACTCGAAAAAAGATTGATAGGATAGGATAGGGGCATACCCCGGGCTACAGTTGAAGTGAACTACTCTTACTGCTACTCTTACAATAGATTAGAGTTCTTTTGATAATCTAAAAGCAAGAAAGATAAAGATAGATCAAAGATAAACTAGATTAAATGATGTGTCGAAAAGTTCCCTGCTTTAAAGTACATGCATCCATTTATTTATATACACAACAACAACTGTACAATAACTGTTGACTCTTGTAACTGTCCATGTTATCATGATCTTTAGTAGTTCTTGAAGTTCGCCTCTATGATTCCATTTATGGTATAATTGGAAACCAAATCATGATCCACATAAACCAACATCCCTCGGCCGTTATCATGGTTAACTTATCATGGTCAGCAATATGGCCGAAGCTTGTCCCTTTGACATGTGCCTCCATACTTAGTTGGATTGTTGTGGTCAAATCCTATTAAGTTTAGCAAGAATCATATGACTTTTATTTATTTCAATTCTCTTTAATCTTGTTCACATAGCACTTGCTCATGGTCGCCCGCTAAGTTGTTGAGATGGATTGCAAATAAAAAGTCATCCGACTAATATCTATCTCCATATCCATATCCATAAAAGAAAAATGGATATGAATTTGGATAGACAACTATCCGATTTGTATCCAAATATCTGATTCTATTTGTAACCTTATTTAATTTTATATAAAACTCATAAGCTTTTAATAAAAAAATATAACCATATTAATATGCTATTAATTTATTTTACCATTGATTTAGTAATATCTTTGATCCCGTGGCTACAAAGTTTAATTATTCATCTTATATCCGCATTTATATCAATACCTCTAGTATTCAATTTGTATTTGTATCTATTTGAAGCAAATATAGATATATAATTTTGCATCCAACTAATATCCATATTCGTATTGAATTGTAAAGCAAAACAAATATCACACCTCGAACCCAGAGCGTAATAGACCCCACATACCTGCATGGCGGACCATACAAGCATGCAAGGCTATAGATCATATCAAAGCAATAATGATTCTTGAAAATTAATTTAATTAAGATCTTATACAAATAATTGTTCCAAAGTGACATAAATTAACATATGCTAACCATTTATTCAAATCAAATAAAATATTCTAAGTAGTCTAAATGGTCTAACTAGAGCTCCAATCACTGAGAATATCTTCATAAGATTTGGCGCACTCCTCCAAGTCCCGAGAAATCATGATTCTGAATTTAAAAGATAGAAAAAGAAGAAATAATGAGCCACACTAGCCTAGTAAGCAACATAATATAACAAAGTGGGGTCTAAGTATGCCAAATAAATAGATAATAGCAAGATACTAACTAGAAATAAATTAATTTTTGAATAATACATATATGTCTTTTTAAATTTATTATTATTTTTATAAACTGATACTAGAAACCCAATATCAAGCTATGGCCACGTAACTTAATGGCATGGGTTAGATACAGAATACACAAAGTGTCAAATACTACTATTCTAATCACTAGTGGTATGGTATCCAAATAGCACTATTCTAATCACTAGTGGTTCGGTGTCGAAACCAGTTTTTAAGATTATAAGTTGATAGGGCCAACGAGTAATCTCCATTGGCAGGGCCCAATCATAGCGGTGCTAAGAATACACATATATGAAACAAACTTCATAATTTGCCTAGTCATATTTTTTAAATTTCACAACATAACACATAACATAATTTAAAATATTTACTATCATAACAATAACATGTCTAACGCATTTAACCAAGTATAAAATAAATATCATAATCAAATTTAATAAATTAATTATTATTTTATCAAAAATTTGGAAAACACACTTTGAAGCATTAGGTTACTTACCTCATCTTGCTTCAAAACTCTATTTCAATTAGACGGATTAGGTTTGACTGCTTTAATATAATTAATGTTATCATTATCTTAGAAGCCAAGCAAAATTAAAATACTCGTTAATGATGCTACTAAACAATGAGCATCTGCACCATGGCCAGGATTACAACTTTAAAGCAAGTGGATGCACCTTAATAACAGGCCCCGTCCATCATTGCTATCTACAGTTAAGAGAGAAATGAATGAAACTAAACTAACCGATTTGCAACTTAGAGAGGAAGGAAACCTCAAGGTAAAAAAGAAGCAAGAAAACATAGCATACATGGGAACATATGATTAGAGTGATGAAACATGGGAATCCTCCAGATAGTTTTCAAGCTTGGACCTCCACTATGCTTAGCTTTGGAATTGGACCAGTTCTAATTTCTAAGAGAGAGCACATTTTTTCCCCCATGTTTTGGATCTGATCCAAACGTGACAATTAATTCTGGTAGAAGGTCAATTGTTTGTAACAAAGAAGATTATGACCTAGCTCTAACATAGTGACTGATAATACTGAATTATGCTCTTTAGTTGGAGTTGCCTGGATAATAACTCCACATGTCACATTCAGGTGTAAATAGGAAGAACAAATGCCCCTAATGTTTAGTTTGATCCAACTTGCATTTAATTTGCAGCATTTATGCTACTTCCCGGTTCTATTCTCTTGTTATATGTAGGATGTGTTTGGTTTGTGGCCGGAATCAGAATTGAAATGGATTAAAATAGAAATTGGAATTACCAAATTAATTTTTGTATGTGTTTGGTTCTTGATTAGAATCGGAATCTGAATCGGAATAGGATTTGAAAACTAAATGTGAGTTGAGATTTGATTTTAGAGGATTGGTGCTCCTATTTTCACAATGAAACTTCCCTCAACAAAATAGTTGAATGGGAGTCACTCATTTTTATACCCATTCAAGAGCCTAACTCTTTCCAAACAAACATGCCCATAATCTATGCTTGCAAGGACCCAACTACTAAAACACTCCTTATTGTATAAATTTGCACTTTAATTACATGCAATATTAAACAGGCTGACTCTCAGCTCCAAACCAACGCATATGGCAAACATAACCGACAAGACTAGCTAGCTAGTAAGTTTCCAACTTATAAACACTTTGCACAAAGATGGAAACCTCCAAACTGCACACCCTCAAACCTAAATACATCATCTATATTAGCCAATAGAAAGCAGATACACAACATATATAGTAATTAGATAGATCCCCATAGACGCGTAGACGTAAATGCACCATAGGGATCAGGATCATCTTCTTCATTCATGTCGCCTGGGTTGCACCCTCACCTCAAGTGGTGCTGCCATCTCGGACGATAGCCTGAGAACCTCCGATAGATCGACGTCCTTCACCTCCGATGGCAGCCATTCAAAGTCATGAAGGAGGGAAGCCATCCAGAAGCTGACTGTCATCATCGCCAGCCCCTTGCCGGGGCAGCTTCTCCTGCCTGACCCAAATGGTGCAAGCCGGAGGTCGGTACCCATCACCGAGAACTCCACCTCCATGTCTCCATCCTTGTTTAGAAACCTCTCAGGCCTGAACTCCAGAGGATACTTCCAGACATCAGGATCACGGCATATTGCCCACATGTTCACCATGGCAGTTGTGCCGGCAGGAACAAGATGGCCGTCGACAAGAGTTTCAGATATCGCAAGGCGACTCCAGGATAGGAGCGGGCCTGGTGGGTGCATCCTGAGAACCTCTTTCAGTAAGGCTTGCAAGTATCCTAGTCTCAGTGCATCAGATTCGACCACCCGCCGCTGGGAAGTCCCGACAACGTGATCGAGCTCTTGGTGGACCTTGGCTTGGATGCCGGGGTGGAGTACAACACGAGCCAGCGTCCACTCCATCAGCACTGCCATTGCATCTGTCCCTCTAAATATCATCTCCTACATTTGTCACACCGAATCATCATAAAACTATTAACCAGAACAATCATATATTGTTTCTATTCATTAATTATAAGCTCCAAGAGCCATGCTTGTAATTACTAGCTAGAATTAGAACTATATTTTCTTAATCTGTTAAACAGGCCATATTCCATTACCTGTAGTCTGCATACGAATTAAGGAGCATCATATGTTGTAGACAAACGTTTCTCTGAGAATATATTTCGTTGTAATGTAAGTTTCTCGGAAAAATAATTTTTCTTGGGAAATCTGATTTTTTGATTATTTGTTTTATAAAAAATGATGAATTTGGAAAAATTATAACTAGTTTTCTATATAAAATTTTATTTCTTTTTCATAAAGAAAATATTATTTTTCCTTTTCCATACGAGGATTAGTTGCAATCAAACGTAAGGGTGTTTTTTTTTTTTTTTTTTTTTGGGGGGGGGGGGGGGGGGGGGGGTACGTGAACATGAGGGTGTTTGAACTCATCATGAAAGCTCTGAGGGTGTTAGACTGACTGCTCACCCATAGAATGGCAACCATGTCAGAGTCGGACAGGCCCTCAGGTTCCTGCAGAGAGATCAGTGTGTCCACAAAGTCTGGTGCAGTTGTTCTTCCACCAGTTACTGGAGCTCGGTGTTCCTCGATTATTGGATACACGAAACTATACGCCTTGGTGACGAGCTTTGAGCATCTGGAGCGGATTTTCTGAATGTCGAGACCAGCAAGAAGAGGGAAATGATCAGACCAGTTGTTCTTCCCAAGCAGGTCGTAACCTTCCTCCACCATGCAAAGAAGTCCTTCAGTCTCCTCGCTCGCCGAGCACAGCTCAAACTGCTTCCCGAACACAAACTGCATGATGTAGCACAGCGAGGCCCGCCGCAGAATTCTGCGAACTTGTACATCTCCATTGGTGCTGTTCCGAAGAGCAGCTGTCATTTGGTCGGCGATGTGGGAGCGGTGAGGAGCGGAGGCATTGACTTGCTTCGGGGAGAAGAGGTGGGTGGCGGCGATCCGGCGGAGGTTGCGCCAATAGGTGCCATGGGGGGCGAACCCGATAGAGCGGTGGAACATGAGGCCGTAGGCTGATTCAGTAGGGGGACGGTCGGCGAACACTGGGCTGTTGAGGATCTCCTTGGCGACATCAGGGTGGCTGGCGACGATGGCTCGGGTCTCGCCTATGGAGAAGGCCATGAGTCTCTTTGCACCAAGGCAGGTGGCGGCCGCAGCGAGATGGCGGTGGGCGAGGCCGGACATGAGGTCCATGCTCCCCAGGAAAGGGAGGCCTCTCGGGCCAGGTATCATCGTCGAGCTGGTGGAGGAGTTTGTCTTCCTCCACCAGTAGTACTTCCCCCAGGCAGGGCCGCCGGGGAAGGCCCAGTGGAGAAGGCAGTTGGCTAGCCATACCAGAATGGCAAGGACGACAATGGAAGAGAAAGCGAGTGCAATGGAAGGTGGAGAAGAAGAACGTGACAGGCACCCTAAGATGTTTGGAGCTAGGGTTAGGGGCAGGATCCACCAGCTCTCCACACAAGTTTCCATGACTGGCTAAGCAAAGAAAGCCCTGATATGGAGAAGTTTGGAGTTGAGGTTCTGTGTGAGTGATCCAGCGGAGGCTCCTCCTATTTGTAGCACAAATGGAGGTTAGAGAGAAGTTTCAACCTGGATCCCAGCTTTCCGGGTTTGTATACTGGATCAAGTAGGGAGCATTCCTTTACCTGACAAGTGTCCAATTCTTATCACAAATTCCACTTAGTTTAAGGCCATATTTGGATGAATGAATTATGGTACACAGATGCAGCCGTTACTTCGAGTATTGGTTTGATGTAATTGATAGGTACGTTGCAACTAAACTTACCCAAAACATCCCAATCAACTTGTGTAACTTGGAGAAAACAAGTTGTGGGGACTGATGTTGCAATAGTGACAACCGAATTACATCATCATTGAGTTGAGTTCCTTGAACTAGTCACGTATGCAAGCAAACAGCTGTATATAACTGTACTTATTTTAATTGATATGTTCATACTTCTA
The DNA here is from genome assembly GCF_051530095.1 of Phoenix dactylifera. NCBI lineage: Eukaryota > Viridiplantae > Streptophyta > Magnoliopsida > Arecales > Arecaceae > Phoenix > Phoenix dactylifera. The sequence continues at coordinate 2,172,183 of NC_143192.1, read as the reverse complement.
TCTAAATAAAAATATCTATTACTTGCGTCTCCAAACCAAGTACTTGGACCTGGTTGTTAGACTTCAATTGAGTTTTCCCTTTCTTTTGGTCGTAAGTGCTGAGTGGAGACAATTCGGATTCTACAACAAAATTTCATTGGAGGCAGCTCATTTAGAGTGATTAATTAGAAAGGTTAGTTGGCATTGAGGCGGCCTGTCGTTTTTAGATGACTAGGAAGTAAATGGAGTAACGTAGGCATGACAGTGGTCACAGTTCTCGCGGAGCAACTGCTCCTATAAAAATATGGCCTCGCCCAATGTCCTTCTTAGGCCCCTGGGAATATGTTGGCAGCCTGTTCCCACATTTAACTTGCGGATGGACTATTGGACTAAAGACCATAGAGACTCGTATCAAAAAACACAGACCATAATAGAGACTGCCGTGGTGCAGAGGAATACAGGTGGATGGCTCGTGATGCTTCGCATTTTAAGTCGAGAAGTAGAATATATATATATAAGAAGGTTTGGATGGTTGGTGAGCAAAGACTTGGGCCTTGCAAGTCGTCAAGAAGGGTATTCTTAATAGAGTTGTTCTAGACATATATGAAGAATCACGTGAAGTATGATGGAACCGGCTGGTAGATCGAATGATTGAGGAGAACGACCAACGAGGACGACCAAGGAGGACAAGCAACAGAGACAGGTCCTCTTCTTTGCTGCATGATTCTAGAATTTAGTTTACCCTTCCTAAGAGCAGTACTTTTGTCTGAATTTCTTTGAGTCTAATTTACTGTTGGTCATTGTCTTCTCAGTGATGGCATCAGAAGGAATCTAGCTTTCATCCTTGTTTGATTTAGCCATTCTTGATTGTCCCAAGAAGTTGCTATCTTGGATAGGCAATTTTGAGATCCATTTGTTGAGACATCTCATAAGTAACCTCTGTTTTATTTTCAATCAATGTAAGCTCAAGTTCTTGGGTACGTACAGTATTTGGGGAGACCCTATTGTAATCACTATTTTATTTATAGGATAATACATATTATATGATTCATGATACACATTATATGATGCATGATACATGATAAATAGTTCAATATGAAGATTAAGTTTCAATTTGAATTAAAGAAGTCAAAGAGTTTTAATAAGGCTCATAAGTATCATGATCCATGGTACACAATACACGATACATAGTCTTATTAAGAAGCATAAGTGTTTCAATATAATATAAAGAGTAACCATCTAAGAAGAGTTTCAACATAAGTATTTTATTGAGTAGTTTAAAATATGGTAACGAGTTTCAAAGAAACATACAAATTCATCTCCTTTTTTACAAGATTCTTTTGCACATTACTATATCCAAAACTAGAGGTGTGTTCTATATAGAAAGGTTGATTACATAGAGATAACAATATAAATTCTCCATGAAATACCCACTCAGTATAATCATTTAGAAAATAATTCCACCACCAAATATTCTTCAACAATTTTTGGAGCAAAAAAAGAATAATTAACACATTTTCGACATAGACATAAAATCTTTCTATTTATATTAGCCTTTTCAAAAGTAAATTTAATAAAATTCTGAACTCTAGCCAAATTTTTTTGCTGGATCTCAACTTATTTATTCAACTTTTGTCCATTCTATTAGAATACTGATTGAACTGCAAGTTATCTAGAAAAGATAAACAAAATTTAGCACATTATGGTATTAATGATAAACATTTAATAAAGACCACCAAGGTGGTAGCTCAGTTGGAACGGGGCGTTTACTTCCAACCAAGTGGTTCCAGGTTCGAAACGCGCGGGCGTCGATTAAATTTGGGGACCGAATGCTCCACGCCTGGACACGGGGTCTGGAAGTGCTACTGGTCGGCTGATAGCCTGGGTGGTGCCAGGTGTGACGTACTCACACGGAGGGTCGGGTCGGGTAACCAAGCCGGCTCACGGGTGGGGAGGGTATAAGTAAAATAGGTCGGCGTGCCCAACACACGACCCGGTTTGCCCGCATCGAACATTCTCCTGGCGGGGTGGGGGGCCCAGTGGGGGCTGCTACGCGGGGTTGGGCTTGTCCCTTCCTCCCCCCTGCTCCTTTTTTTTAGCAAAAAAAAAAAATAAAATAAACATTTAATAAAGATCTATTTGCAGGATGATATGATAGATTTAGTACGTTATGGTAGATTTCATGACATCTTATACTTGGTCAATTAACAAAAAAATTGAATATAATGGTTGCAAATCCCAAAGAAAAAAGTAATATTAATACAAATTGAGAGGGTCATGGCAAAGTAATATTTTTCTTTTTTCTTTGTTTTTTCTTTGCTCCCTTTCTTTTTCAATATTATCTCCCCTCCCCTTATATATTGATACTCACAACTACTAATTACGTAGTCAATGGCGTGGAGATCAACACAAAATAACTAACATAATGCCATCTCTCAAAATACTTTGTTTTGACATTCATATTGACGAGGCAGAAAATACACCGACAAAAAACCAATACAAACATCTGCCATTAATTATTTCAGCACATATTTTCTATTTAAATAAGAAGATGAAGGCACCCATGCAAGATATCATGGTTGGGGATAATGCTGATTTAAAACAAGGGATAATGGGAAGCCTCTACATGTACTAATTGATTATGTGATAGCAAATATATGTCATGTCAGTATAAGAAAATCATGTTGATTGGTTCTACCTTAGTCAATTAGTTGCCATAATTACTTTATCTATTTACAGAGGAATTCAAAGATCAACATGCATATAAACAGCCACAATACATTCATAATAGTGGATTCCACTAGTCCCCTGCACGGTCAAACTATTAAAAGATACAAGTTTCAAGTGCCAGTAACATGAATCTCCAAGAATTCTATTTGAGAGAAATCTCTCACTCCATCTCCTTTTGTTTTTCCTCTTGAACTTCAGCAACAGCTGCAGCAAATAATGATATTTGGGAAAGTAAAGATGCCATATTTTAGAAGAAAGAAAACATGCCCCCAAGCATCATTTAGCAGGCTTGGGCATTCTATAGTTCCATTAGCACCCATACGATGCTTAGAGTTAAAAAGGAAGCTCCATATGCTAAAGGTATTAAGAGGCAATTCAAACTAGATTTTCAAGAATGAGGTTTCTCTTACTGACTTTCAGAATTTAAAACGTCTTTACATGCCCCCCCTTTCTCTACCTCCACCAATAATAAACAACAACAGCATCACTCTATATTTTCATATATCATCAGAAATATTGTAAGGTAGAGCCTAATACCAATGCAAGCACACAGTTTCTTTTTCCCCCCTTTTTCTAGAGAAAGAAAGGGGAAGCTAACCACACTATAATCACCTTAGTTCAAAATTTTGGGAATGCACCATCAAAGAATCCAACATTAAGGAAAGCCGCAATACAACATTTGATTGCTATACTGAGGTGTATGACCAGTAAGGAAAGCCCCAATTTGTTACTTCATTACCAATGCAATCAAACAATTAGAAGGTAGCTAAGGAGAGATGAATGCCCGAGTGATAAGGGATGCTAGCCTCAAGATAGAAATGCTTACAACAGAAGATGCGGGAACCGAGAGGGAGGGGCTTCTTGGAGGCGACAGTGAGTCGGAGCTAGGCAGCTGGCTGAGAGAGAGGTGAAGCCCATGGGAGGGAGTTCAGGAGAAAGTTGGAGGTAGGGGTGGTGGAGCACGTGATAGAGTGGAGGTGGAGGAGGAGGAATCTAGTGAGGAAGGAGAAGCCCAACGAAGAGGCGGAGGAGGGGAAGTAAATCGGTGGAGAGGCGGCCGAGTAGGAGGGAGCTCAGTGTGGGTAGTGATGAGAGGAAAGGGGTTGGTTTAGGCTAGGCATTTGGAGAATTTTATGGGTATCAACGACGCTTATTAGTGTTGTGTTATTTTTGGCTTTCGATGATACTTTAAGCGTAATAAAATAAGGACGCTTAAAGTATCGTCAAAATCCGTTCTAACTTGCCAATGCTTTAAAGCGTCGTTGGAAGCCAATGATAAGTCACCATTAATAAGAAGTGTCACCAAAATTTGGCACAGTTTTTATTTTTAACGACGCTTCTTTCTAGCATCGACAAATTTCCGTCGGGTTTAACAATTATTCCTATAGTGATATATTGGCAGTTTTGAAAGTCTGCACAGGTTGCGTGTAATCATCTAAACAAAATCTTGGGCGAGCTTTTGAACAGTTTCTTCAAGTCTGCAAACTGGATTGTTGACTTCCAAGCTGAAAATGAAACACGCATCCAGGATGGAACTTAAGTGATCTGATCTAGACCAGGTAATACTTGAGTAGGATCATAGAAGCAATCATATTAGGTGGCTAATAATCATATTTTATAATCTGTTCACTATAAAATTTGCCAAAAAAGAATAATTGAAATTATATATTATGTTGGTTATATCTTTGGCATTAGAAAATAGAAAGGTTTTAGCTTGAACTAGTGTTGATCAACTTGTGATGGAGGTGGGCACTAGGGGAGAAACCATGAGACCCAACAACCTCCATGGATCAAGCTTAGGATGAGTGTAACTGATAGAGACTGTTTAATTTCCCATTGCATCCAGTCACTTAATGAGGTCATCACATCATAATTCAAAATGATGATGGTCCTGAAAATGATCTTAATTAAAGCATGTGCACAATTTGGAAAAGATTCCACATAATTTAAATTGTTGAAGAGAGAATTCTTATAGATCATGACACAAGATGGCATATCTCTTGAAGATTCCTCATATCTATGCTATATTGAAAAGGACAAGTTGAGTCCATGGTTTTCTGATGATACTATCACTAGTAATTTAAGTAAAACTTTATTTCAATAAGGATATTTTGCATAATATATTGGTATGATTATTAGAGAAATCATGTCCACTTGTTGAATTACCTCCTCTATTTTTTTTTTCCTCTGACTAGTATTATCTCATTTTGTAGTCCTTCCACTTGGACTCATTTGAATTGTTTATATTTCTCAAATATTTTGATTCTAAATTTATATTTGTATAGGTTCATTGAGGATTGAAAATTGGTGATCCGATACTGCAGTAGTTGGAGAGGAGAAATCCTTCAAGAACTCGAAGGAATATAGAAGCCACAAAATCAATCTTGTTCTATGCTCAGTGCAATCTACAGGATATATATGGTGCAGGTGCATATGCATCATGTATTGCTCTTAGTGGATGACTAAATATATGACAGGAATGACTCACGTAACACATCACAAAGTGAGAAAGGTTTTTAATTAATCTTTGAAGTCTTCTTTGGGTAATTGACAAAGTACTCTTATTTTACATACAAGCTTATCTACTTCTTATTATGATGCCTTCATCAATTAACTCCAGATGGTATTCCTTATTTTATTCCTTTGGTTTTCTATATAAAATAAAACTTAGATAAAATATTGTGGGTATATAGCAAAATGAGTATCAACAATTTAAGCTAAGTCAGAAGATGGAGCTAACTGATTTTGTTGGTAAAGTCTTTGAAACTTTGCAAGTCCCACCTGTTAGCTCCCCTCGAATTCCTTCCAGATCACCCACAGAAGCCTCAGCACATGCAGTCGGTTTTCTCCCTAACAAACCTCAACAAACTCTCACGTCCAGAATGTTCCCAGGAGGGTTATAAAACCTCTGCGTCATCTTCTCTTGTTGGGATGGAAACATAAAATGAAGTTCCGTTATCTTCTTCATCACCTTTCTTCTCCTTCCTTCTTCACAAATATTATTCAGTGACTGGAGCCTCTGTGCCAGCTACTATTCATAGTTAGTGCCAGGGTATAATTGTCCTGGTCGCTGGTTATTTCATGGTATCAGAGCAAGGAATCTTCCCTGTGCGTCTGTGAGCTCCAACCATCTCTATCACCCACAGTTCATGTCATCCGACTCGATCAACCTTGAAGTAATCTTACCTCCTCTCCACGACGAAGCCATGGCATCACCTAGGTCGACAAACAAACCCAACGAAGCCTACAGAAGTTTTTCCAACTCTGCTATCTCCCCAAATCTGAAATTCCTCATCACCCGAATTCAATCTCTGGTTTCGACTCAGCTTACTGCTGAGAATTACCTTACCTAGCGCTCACAAATCACTCGTATCTTCAAGGCGAGTGGTTTCCTTAGCTTTCTCGATGATAAAGCACCCTCAGTGACCACCATTGATTAAGAAGAATTCGAAAACTGGTCATTTACAGACCAATTTTTATCCACTGCACTGTACTCCACCATCTCTCCATCTCTTCTCCCTTTTGTGGTCAATTTAGAACATTGTCACAAGATCTGGAGGACTCTAGATAATCGTCTGAATTCAGCCACTCGGACGCATATCATCCAACTGAAGAATGAGCTCCATAACATTCGGAAGAACAATCTGTCAATGCAACAGTACCTCAACGAGGTCCGGTCAAAGATCGATGCTCTGGCAGCCACTGGATCCAGCCCAGACGCTGAGGACATCATTCTCTATATCCTCAATGGCTTACCAACCTGCTATGATTCTTTCGCCACTGCTATTCGCATTCGTTCTTCCTCCATAACTCTTGATGAATTATATGCTCTCTTCTGTACGTAGTGAGGAAATCATCATGAACTCCAAAGACAAGCAACACTCTGCCTTTGATAATTCTTTTGCTCTCATGGCAGCCAGAGGACGCGGCCGTGGTCGCTTCTTCTCCTCATCTCGGGGATGTGGTCGCACAAGACCAGGAGGCTGGTTTCAATCCTCTCAAAGCAGGGATTCCAAATCTCCCATTGAATGTCAGATCTATCACAAGCAGGGTCACTCAGCAGCTCGCTGCTGGTTTCGAATGGATCCTAGCTATCAAGAAAATTCTCACTCATTTATCCGTCCCTAAGCTCACATAGCTCATTCATCTACTGGATCTTCCCCTGGCGACTGGATCATGGACAGCGGCGCATCATTACATATGACACCGGATTCATCCTTGGTTCATCAGCCAAGTTCCTACTCCGGCTCCGACAAGGTCCTACTCGGCGATGGCTCTTCCACTGATATCAGTCATACTGGTTCAGGTATCCTTCACACTCCCTTACACACATTTCACCTCTCTACCTTATTACATACCCCACACATATCCCATAACCTTCTTTCAGTCCATAAACTTGCTTTAGATAATAATTGTATCCTCATCTTTGACTCCTCTGCTTGTGTTATCAAGGACAAGATATCGAACAAAACTCTCTTTCAGGGAAGATGCTCTGAAGGTCTCTACAAAATCCCTTTCATTTTCAATCAGTCGTCCTCCTCCTCTGCATTCCCTAAAGCCTACACAGCGTCTACAACTTCTTCAACCTGGCACCTTCGTCTAGGTCATCCAGCCAACAAGGTGCTACAGCACCTCTCCAACAACCTCCGGCTTCGCCAGACAAATTCCTTCTCGTCTCTCTGCAATTCATGCTGCCTTGCCAAAAGCAGTCGCCTTCCCTTCAGCTCACACTCAAGAACTACACAGTCACCTCTAGAACTCATCCACTCCGACGTCTGGGGTCCCTCTCCTCCAAGCTCCGAAAATGTCACTCGGTTCTATGTGTTGTTTGTTGATGATTTTACTCGTTACTCTTGGGTCTATCCCCTAGCTCGTAAATCCGATGTATTTGATATATTTCTACAATTCAAATCCCTTGTTGAACGGCAATTCAATCACTCCATTAAATGTTTTCGCTCTGACGGCGGGGGTGAATTCGCTAACCATAGATTCCACTCCCTCTTCTCATCTCTTGGCATTGTCCATCAATTCTCAGCACCATATACCCCAGAGCAAAACGGGATAGCAGAACGAAAACATCGCCACTTACTCGAAGTCATTCGCAGCATTCTCATTCACTCCTCTCTTCCCACAAAGTTCTGGATCGACGCCTTGCTCACAGCCACCTATCTAATAAACAGGCTGCCTACACCCATCCTCAACTTTAAATCTCCATTCGAGGTGCTGTATCACCAAACTCCAGACTATACCTTTCTCAGAACATTCGGCTGTCAATGCTACCCCTGGCTACGTCCTCAATCCAATAGCAAGCTTTCTCCTCGTTCCACACCTTGCATCTTCATCGGTTATTCCCCGAATCACAAGGCTTACAGGTGCTACAACCCAGCTACGGGAACAGTGGTCATCTCCAGGCACGTCCGCTTCGATGAAACTCACTTTCCTCACTCTTCCTCTTGCTCCACTACTTCAACACAGCCACCTCTACTACCGTTTCCCTGTCTTGTCCCACCCTCCTTACTACCCAGCACTTCACCCAACACTCCCATCCCCTCTCCCCCTCTATCACCACAACCTCCCACAAACCCATCTTCCCATGTCTCACCACAGCCAGAAGCACTTGACTCATCTTCCTCCACAACCACCACACCTCCACCTCCCACCTCCCACCCGTCATCACATGATCACCAGACAGCAAACTGGTTCTCTCAAACCCAGACATATACTCTCACTCCTTAGTACCTCACCCGAACCCTCTGAACCAACATGCTACACAAAAGCTGTCACTGATATGCAGTGGAGAAAAGCCATGTCCACTGAGTTCGACGCCCTGCTCAATCAGCACACATGGGATTTGGTACCTCGGCCTCCTTCTCAACAAGTTCTCGGATGCCGGTGGACATATAGAATTAAGAGGAACTCAGACGGTTCCTTAGCCCGGTATAAAGCCAGATTAGTAGCCTAGGGATTCAAATAGCAATTTGGCATTGACTACTCTGAAACCTTCAGCCCAGTCGCCAAATTTCAAACAATCAGGCTCCTCCTTGCTCTATCAATTACAAAACATTGGTAGGTTCGACAACTGGATGTCTCTAACGCATTCCTTCATGGAAAACTAGAGGAGCTGGTCTACATGGAGCAGCCACAAGGTTTCAGCAATCCTCAGCACCCAGACCACGTCTGCCTTCTTCGAAAAGCCATTTATGGCCTCAAACAGAGTCCCAAGCAGTGGTTTGCCACCTTCTCAACTTTCCTCTTACAAAATGGATTCAAATCCAGTGCTGCTGATCCGTCTCTCTTCTTCTCACATCAAGGAACTGTCTCCATATATATACTCATCTACGTGGATGACATCTTGCTCACTGGAAACTGTCCTCAATCCTTGACAAAATTATTTCTTCTACTACAAAGTCAGTTCCAGATGAAGGACCTGGGCCAACTATCTCATTTCCTCGGCATCCAAGCTTCATTCTCTAACCATGGAGTCACACTCAATCAAACGTCCTATGCCCTGAAACTTCTTCATAAGGCAGGCATGCAGGATTGCAAACCGGTGGCATCACCCCTTCCTTTGAAACAACCCGTCTTCCCCAACGGGTCTGCTCTATACTCAGACCCTACACATTACAGATGCCTCACCGGATCTCTCCAATATCTGACAATCACCAGACCGGACCTCTCTTTTGCAGTCAACTATCTTTGCCAATTTATGCTAATCCCCTAGAAATACATTTTCAGCTTCTCAAGCGAGTATTTCGCTACATCAAAGGCACCGCCGATCTCAGTCTCTTCTTCAAACCTAGATCTCTTCAGCTCTCTGCTTTCTCCGACTCAGACTGGGCAGGGGATTCCAATGATAGGCGATCCACTACAGGATACTGCATCTACTTTGGTCCCAACTTAATTTCTTGGTATGCAAAGAAGCAGCCGACGGTCGCCTGCTCCTCCACCGAAGCTGAATATCGAGCTCTAGCAGTCACTGCATCAGAGATTATCTGGCTTCGTCGCTTGTTATCCGAGCTCCAAATACCACCTTGTACATCCGCTCCATTACACTGTGATAACATCTCAGCCTTGGCTTTGGCCTCTAATCCTGTATTCCATGCTCGGACCAAACACATCGAAGTGGATTATCACTTCGTCCGGGAGAAAATACACTCAGGTGAACTCCACACAGCTCATATAGCCTCCGATGATCAGCCGGCCGACATATTTACAAAGGCTCTCTCAACTCGACGTCATCGTACTCTCTGCAACAAGCTGATGCTGATAACCTCACCATCACCTTGCAGGGGGATGTTAACTCCCCTCGAATTCCTTCCAGATCACCCACGGAAGCCTCAGCACATGCAGTCGGTTTTCTCCCGAACAAACCTCAACAAACTCTCACGTTCAGAATGTTCCCAGGAGGGTTATAAAACCTCTGCGTCATCTTCTCTTGTTGGGATGGAAACATGAAATGAAGTTCCGTTATCTTCTTCATCACCTTTCTTCTCCTTCCTTCTTCACAAATATTATTCAGTGACTGGAGCCTCTGTGCCAGCTACTATTCATAGTTAGTGCCAGGGTATAATTGTCCTGGTCACTGGTTATTTCACCACCCTCACCCTTACTTCAGCTGGACGTCCTCTCATCCTAGTTCTCAAGAATTAAAAAAAGAAAAAAAAAAAGAAGAACCATGTAATATTGAGCTGAGTACTTATATTTTTGGAACATCTTTAATTATATCCTCTATGTGCTCCATCTTTCATGTATCTGTCCTCCAAAAGTAAGATTGGAAAATTTAATTAATGGAAAATTCAACAATATATCTAATTCTTCGATGATGGATGATATAAGCATCAACTCTTTTGGCTAGTCCTAGTATTTCTCACCTACTTCCCTAATCCCACACTTCGAACAAAATGAAACAAGTGGAGGGGGTAACCAGAGAAAAAACAAATTAAACATTATGCCTGGCTCTTTTAACCCATTCCCACATGCCACCCTCATATTAAATAAGACTGTCTAATGACCAGTCTTTCTTATCATTTGCATGATGTCTACAAATCAAGGACGCAACCCATTGCTTTGATCATACTCAGATAATTTATTTAATGTGTGAGCATGTTATCCATGGCCCCACCCATATAATAAGTGAACTTCAGAATTTTGGCCTCGTTCACATATCTGTCTTTCTTGGTTACAAAACAATTAATTATGAAATTGCTGGTGCTTGAACTTATCCAGTGGCTGTGTTTATTTATCTGATCATGTTGTCTATGATGATCATGAGTTTATTGTTATTTCCAATCGATCCATTTTCAGTCCCTTTCTTCAACCACCGATGGAAAGGTAACATTGTCCAAGCAAAAGAGACGATGCATGAAGAAGCTTACATGCATCAACTACCCAGACTTGTTAATCCAAAAAATCCTCATCATGTATGGTCTCTAGAGTCGTAGGATACCACACAAACTCTTAATGCTTTAGTATAGCCAACTATAGCCAACAAACAAACTAAAAATTGGAGCTTTGTTTCGACTCTACAAATTATTTGTCTTTATCGTTAGCATATGATACATATATGTATAAAATATTTATAATCATACATATGATCATGTACAGAAATTCTTTCTAAGTTGTTAGCTCTCATCATCATATTATTTTTTTCCTTTTCCAAGTCAAACATCGCTTATTAATGAATAGTTTAGAGATGATTGGTCGGGCAGCAGAGAGTTAGAGTAACTCTGATACCATAGGAACAACTGAACTGTATAGTTGAACAAGTCTCTTTTTTGTTAATCATAAAATTATTTAATGGGTTCATATAGCTAATACATGTTTAATTTCAATTTTCAGCATTAGTGGAGCTCTATTCATTTTTGTAGGTCTTGTATGCCCTCTAGGGTTATACCCTTGGGTCATGTGGTCGTGTTCGCCAGCCCAAGTATTAGGTTTTTGTTTTTGGTAAAAAATAGGAGGGTGGAGGGACAAACCCACCCGCATAGCAGCTCCCACTGAGCCCTCTTTCCACCAAGAAATGTTCGATGCGGGTCGCAAGTTTTCGCATGCCCTCCCCGACCCGTAGGTTGCCTCACATGTAAGTACGTCACCCCAGTGCCACCTCGATACCGGCGGATTAGATAGCGACTCTACCGGACAAACCAGGCAGGGGGCATCCAGTCCTTACATTTAATTGATGCCCATGCGTTTCGAACCTGGGTCACTCCTATGGAATCTTAGCTCTGTTCCAACCATGCTACCATCTTGGTGCCCGGCCCAAGTATTAGGTTTGGAGCATGATAAAAAAGAGATACATGGTGATATCCATCATTATCAATGCTGTGAAAACTCCCACCATATCGATCATCTTTATTGGTGCCATGCGTAGAAGTTTTATTCTAAAATTTTAATTTTTCCCCTATTGCGGGCTGCAGAATGCTTGGAGTACACCCTTCCACACATCCACATCCGTTTCATCCCACCACGTTGTGGCTTCCTGCCGTCCAACAAAAGAAAAAGGAAAAGGAAAAGGAAAAGGAAAGCTCCCACTCCCATCATCTTCCTGCTGAACCAGACACTACATGGGAGGAGCCATTCCTTTAATTCATCGGCACGCAACACCGAAGCCAACCATCCAAGAGCAGTCCAAAATGGCCGGAGCCCGGCGCTGGCTCGGCGCTGTCCGCCGCACCATTGTCCGATCCTCCTGCAAAACTCTCGACGTTCTCGAAGTCCGCGGTGGCAACGGCGCCGCGGCCATCATCAGCCCTACGGCAGCCGAGGATGTCACGACCGGAGAAACGGAATACTCAAGAGACGAGGTTGAAATGCAGTACATGGAAGCGTTCTCGCGGGAGGAGCTGGCGGCGGTTACGATCCAAGCCTACTTCCGAGGTCATTTGGTATGTTTCTATGTCTCGAGTTTTTGTTGGTTTCAGTCTAATGATAAAGTAGTGTTTAAGGGAATATTATGGGACTAAATGGAAGTTGGGGAAATTGATGAAGGCGAGGAGGGCGTTCCGGGCGCTGAGGAGCCTCGTGAGGCTGCAGGCGGTGGTGCGGGGGGTGTGCGTGCGGCGGCAGACGCGGGTGGCGATCCACTGCATGCAGGCGATGGTGCGGTTGCAGGTCAGGGTGCGAGCGCGGCAGCTTCTTGGTACACAGAGAGAGGCACAACTTTCCTGATGAACTTGTGTGAAACTATGGAGAGAGATAGAGATCCTGGTGTTTTCATGAGAGACTTCGGCATTTGATTCTATAATGTGCTAAGTGTGTTGTTTCTTGTAGTCCTTGGAAACCTATAAAACCTTGTTTTTTCAGAAAAAAACCTATAAAACAGTTATATATCTCACAAGTTCTTTTGTTCCTCTAAACCATGTTCATGATTGGGGGGGAGGGGAACAGGCCTAGGGCCCTTGGGCTTGTATTAGGTTGGCCGGGTTAGGGGAGGGCCAACAAAGACCAAATCAGGCCATTCATACCCCTACTTGCTAGACATTTTGATGGATCAATGCAGCAGTCGACCTCTAATCACGAATCAAGATGCACAAGATGTATGTTCATGTGCAAATTATGGATCGATCGATCGTGAACGTGTAATGTTATCTACGTATCACACATCAATTTGCATATATAAGATGCACTATATGTGTGCTTAATTTGTGCATGGATATTTAATCTGCATTCGTGCATTAGAGGACGCAAGTTGTCTAATGGGAGTGAAAACTACTCTACATCCTCCATTTTATTTAGCCATTTTTTTTTAAAAAAAAAAATCTTCTCTTGTTCTTATATCAGAATCTTAAGGAGATAACATGATGAAGATCCATCAAGTAATATCTTGGCATTAGAACACAAGCAAGATACAAGTAGGCAACCGTGGTAGTTGCACAACCTTTGCCATCAACCTAACTTGCACGAGATCCTATAATTTGGGTATGCGCACATTATTATTAGTTTCACAAGTCTAGGCTTTGTGATTTCATACAAAGATTGGTTGGTTTTAAAGGAAAAGAGAGTTTCAACTAGATTTGTTTGGATTATTAGAAATCTAGAAAGCACATTTTGTATTAGGGTACTAGGGGTTATCCTCGAATTGGAGGGTTATCCTACCAATTATCTCAAAACGTCACAAAATAGCCTCATTGGAATAAGGCCACTTATTTACATAATTTTATTCTGCCAAAATGGTAGAATACAATTATTTCATGGAATAAGAGGAATATAAGTGGGACTATAAACTTCAGTTGTCAACAGTTCCTTGTTGAGCAATATAGCGCTGAACCTCGTTCATTTATGTTCAATAAAAATATTATACAGTAAGTCATTGCAATCCCACCACCGAGCTCTCTTTGCCATATTTAAGGGGTTCGATACCAGGGCTCGGCCTCTCGCTTACGGCCTCCTATATCCCGGGATATTCCTTGTGAGCTTCATCAAAAGCGAATGAAAGAAAATCGCTTGTAATCACAATATTATTTCAAATGTTGGAAGGGGTCACTAAATAACATCAAAGTCCTCGTGTAAATCACCATTTCCTGAACACAACGAAAGGATTGGGAAGATGCAGGAGATGGATGGTGGAATGCAACTAAGTGTACAAAAAGTTTCAATTAGGCCGGTTCAATGGCAGCCCAAAGTAGAATTCTAGTTCTGCATCCCAATTTGTTAAGCTGTTGGAATTGCTCGATGAGGTTCCGGCATACATATGGTGTTTAGCTAGGTAATTATTGCAGGCAAGAAGTACAAATTTATTTATTTATTTATTTATTTATTTTGGGTCAAAACGGCATTTTATTTTCAATAAATCAAGATTGAGGACATCCTGCCAGGACGAAGAAAAGTAAATAATGCAACAGTGGGGAACACCTACTAGACTTGTCCAGATGATGTTCCCAGAGTGACGAGCCACGTATGAGGAGACTCAGTCTGCAACTCTGTTCATCTCACGATATACATGACCAATTTGGACAGCTAACATCTTCTGAACCAA